>NW_021163014.1:2372500-2935000 GCF_004324835.1 Dendronephthya gigantea
ATTGACTAAACAATAGGATGAAAAAATAGTATGTTAAATATTAATATTATTATTCATGAAAATTATGAATTATTATTATTATAAACGATGATGATGATCTTACCAACGTCCCCCAAGCATAGAACATATTTTAGGAATGCAGTTTAGCGAACGACACGAATGTTCATCCTGAGAAACAAAGAAAAATTTCTATTCTTTTTTTTTCTACATGTCCTTTATGCTTAGAGGTAAAGAACTTAGACACACGCAAATTTCTAGTAAATATCAATGCCAAACGAACCAAAACGGACAGGGCAAGACTTTTAGTTGTAGTTATTTTCAAAGTATGAGTGTTTTTTTTATTTCGAAATATTGTAAAAAATCTTCTTGGAAAATCATAGCTCTGAAATTCTTGACTAGCGAAGGGCAAAATTTGGGTGGGTAGAAATGCCTGCATGATAGCAAATTAACCATTCTCTGGGAACGATCAAAATAAATTCAACATAAGAAACTCAGGCATTCAACGTACGGGCGAGAATGAGTGGCGGACACCTGAACCGCAGTAGAACACAGTCGACGGAGAGTATGATTTGCCTACTTTTAAATGCCCAATGCCAGATCAATCGAAACACCAATATGAAATTAACTTTAACTTACGAATAAAATGCATGTTTAAACCGGTCGTGTAACAGACTGGAAATAATGACAAAACTTACTTTAGCATCGGCTTGAAATCGTGGGGATGAAAATGCTGCAGAGACAACCAACAACAATACGAATGCTGAAGCAAATTTCATTTTCGTAATTGGGGCTAAATAGACATAATAAAACGCCCAATAGCGGGGTGTTATATTTCACGCGAAGGTAATCTGTTGCGAATATTTTCTGCGCATTTCCAAAGACTGTCAAAATTAGGTAAATACGATAACAAGGGTCAATGTATAATCATAAGCACGCTGGCACCTATATAGATGAATCCTAGACACATATATAAAGCTGACAGTGAATTACGTACACGATTCGATGCTCAGGGAAACTGTGACATACTGTTTTCCTCTATTGACTTGATAATCGTTATATAGCACGCACATGCATGGCTATATGTTTGAAAATAGCTTTTTACTATTTCATCATCTGTGATAATCAACTAAGCCACTTGGGCATTTTGAAAATGTAAATATTTGAACACTTTAATTCATGTATTTTCAATACAAGCACTCCTATATGTTTGAATCTTTCCTTCACGTCCTGGTTATACAAAATAATAATCGTGTGTTTTAACGATACCTTTCTATAGATATACTTTGAAGTTCCTTGAAGCAATTAGGCAATGATGTCTAATGATCTTCAGTTTGTTATGAAATTCGTGGTGGAACGTCCCGAAGTTTATTATCTGGCTGTGCGGATATACCTTTGAAGAACATCGGAACTTTTATAAGAACACTTCCGACAAGATACAGTACTGTCCAGAAATAACCTAACCACAGCCTAACCGCAACCGTAGTGTTAGGTTATTTTTGGACAGTACTGTACTCTCATGCAGAAAATATATTGCCAATATTTTAAGACCATACCAATTAATGTGTTCGGCAGAAATATGCGTCGTTGTGTACAGGGGCGTAGGAAGCATCCAGAGATTTGGTGGCACAATGCAGCCCCCAGGGGCACCAGCTTTTGGTTAGCAAAAAGGGCTGCATGTATAGGAACGGTTTTATTGCATAAGCTGCAAGTACACCACTAGTGCGGTTTACAGCGGATTCCGGTCGACTGTAAAATAACAAGCGTTTGCTGCGCATATTGCGTCGTTTAGAATAATTTTATGACGTTCGAATTTTGAAATCTCACACGGTTTTGCGCGTATTCTTGCATGTAAACATATTCGAAACGTTTGTGGTATTCTAAAATGTGCAATGTCATACACAAGCAGTTTCTTTAAAGCACTTTCTTTCAACAACACTGCAACTATATCAAAGCACAAATGGATCGCTCCGCCCATTCCTTGGAAACAGTGCATGTGACATTTCAAATGTTATATATTAAATGACCCAACATGCGTTGCGAACGCTTGTTGTTTTGCAGTCAAACGGAATCCGCTGTATATTTGCGCTCTAAAACGACTTGGGCAAGTGTATGTGTGCAGACATAGAAAAAAAAGCCCCCTTCGATTTTAAATGGTATTAAAAGCTACATTAGCTTTTCCAAAAGCCATTTTTCATCACCAAAAGAGCACTCCTGCGCACCACCCGGTTCCTACGCCCTGATTGTGTGGGAAATTTTTTCCCCATATTTGCTTATTATATTACAGCATATGTCGCTGTAAGAAGTTAAGCCACCTAATAGAGAGCTTACGCAAACAGGACGGCACCGT
The DNA here is from genome assembly GCF_004324835.1 of Dendronephthya gigantea. Taxonomy (NCBI): domain Eukaryota; kingdom Metazoa; phylum Cnidaria; class Anthozoa; order Malacalcyonacea; family Nephtheidae; genus Dendronephthya; species Dendronephthya gigantea. The sequence goes on from NW_021163014.1 coordinate 2,374,848, forward strand.
CGTAATGGCGTGTAACACCACAGAAATTGGTGTTTAAAACCCGAAAATCTTCAGGAGAGATCCATGTTCTGAGGCAAGAAAACAACCAACAACCTCAATTCCCAAGAAAAAATTGTTGAATCATTGTATAAACCGGTCGCGATATCGATGAAAGAGATTAAAATTTCTTTTTATTATGGTAGTTTAAGATGGCTTTTAAATCTTCTCATGCCAAGATTGCTATATTATTTGCCTTCTTAACTTATCCTATATTAGAGACCTTACGCAAACAGGACGACACCTTCGTTATGGCGTGTAAGAAATGGCGTTGCATCCGCTTTTGCTAACCATATAATTATATGCATAGATTAGCAAAAGCGGAAGCAACGCCATTTGTTACACGCCATTACGAAGGTTCCATCCTGTTTGCGTAAGCTCTCTATTAAGTGGCTAAACCTCTTACAGCGACATATGCTGTAATAATATATCTTAAGCAAAGATGGGGAAAGAATTTCCACACAATCAGTGACGTAGGAATCGGGGGGTGCCCAGGAGTGCTCTTTTGGTAATAAAAATTAGCTTTTTGGAACCGTTAATGTAGCTTTTAACACCATTTTAAAATCGAAGGTCCCCAGAAGTGCTCTTTTTGTGATGAAAAATGGCTTTTTGGAAAAGCTAATGTGGCTTTTAACACCATTTTAAATCCAAGGGGGCTTTTTTTTCTTCGTTTGCACACTTACATTTGCCCAAATATACCGCGGATTCCGTTTGACTGCAAAATAACAAGCGTTCGCAACGGATGTTGGGTCGTTTGATATATGACATTTGAACTGTCACATGCACTGTTTCCAAGGAATGGGCGGAGCGATCCATTTGCGCTTTGACATAGTTGCTGTGTTGTTGAAAGAAAGTGCTTTAAAGAAACTGCTTATGTTAAGATCTTTCCCATGACTGTAGGATCGGCCTTTCGTATGACATTCCACATTTTAAAATACTACAAAAGTTTTGAATATGTTTACATGCAAGAATACGCGCAAAAGCGTGTGAGATTTCAAAATTCAAACGTCATATTCCAAACGACGCAATAAGCGTTGTAAACGCTTGTTATTTTGCAGTCGACCGGAATCCGCTGTCAACCGCACTAGTGGTGTACTTGCAGCTTATGCAATAAAACCGTTCCTAAACATGCAGTCCTTTTTATTAACCAAAAGCTGGTGCCCCTGGGGGCTGCATGGTGCCACCAAATCTCTGGATGCTTTCTACGCCCCTATACACAACGACGCATATTTCTGCCGAAGACATTAGTTGGTATGGTCTTAAAATATTGGCAATATTGGCTGCATGAAAGTACAGTACTGTCCAAAAATAACCTAACACTACGGTTGCGGTTAGGCTGTGGTTAGGTTATTTTTGGACAGTACTGTATCTTGTCGGAAGTGTTTTTATAAAAGTTCCGATGTTCTTCATAAATATATCCGTACTGCGAGATAATAAACTTCGGAACGTTCCACCACGAATTTCATAAGAAACTGAAGATCATCAGACATCATTGCTTTATTGCTTCAAGGAACTTCAAAATATATCTATAGAAAGGTATGGTTAAAAAACACTATTATTATTTTGTATAACCAGGACGTGAAGGAAAGATTCAAACATAGGAGTGCTTGTAATGAAAATGCATGAATTAAATAAACGTTCAAAATGCCCAAGTGGCTTAGTTGATTATCACAGATGATGAAATAGTAAAAAACTATTTTCAAACATATACCCATGCAAGTGCGTACTATATAACGATGATCAAGTCAATAGAGGAAAACAGTATTTCACAGCTTTCCAAAGCATCGAATCGTATTCGAAATTCGCTTTCAGCTTTATATAGTTGTCTAGGATTAAACGATTATATAGGTGCTAGAGTGTTTATACATTGATCCAGGTTATCGTTTTACCCTAATCAGTTTTGAAAGCCTTTGGAAATGCGGAAAAATTATTGTTTGCAACAAATTACCTTTGCGTGAGATATAACACCGTGCTAATGTGCATTTTATTATATCTATTTAGTACCGATTACGAAAATGAAATTTGCTTCAGCATTCGTATTGTTGTTGGTTGTTTCTGCAGCATTTTCATCCCCACGATTTCAAGCTGATGACAAAGTAAGTTTTCTCATTATTTCCAGTCTGTTACATGAACGGTTTGAACCTGCATTTTATTTGTAAGTTAAAGTTAATTTCATATTTGTGTTTCGAATCATCTAGCATTGGGCATTTGAACATACGCAAATCTTGCTCTCTGTTGATTGTGTTCTACTGCAGTTCTGATCATAGGAACTTAGGCGGCGTTCAGACTTGGTGTCCGGCACTCATTCCTGCCCGTTCTTTGAATGACTGAGTTTTTATGTTGAATTTAATTTGGGCGTTCCCAGAGAATGCTTAATTTGCTATCATGCATGCAGGCATTTCCACCCACCCAAATTTTGCCATTCGCCAGCAAATTACTCTCAAAATTTCGCCCTTCGCTAACCAAGTCTGGTGAATTCAAGGACAAGAGTTATGATTTTCAAAGGAGATTTTTTACAATATTGCGATATTAAAAAAACATTCATACTTTTGACGAAATTACAATTATCGGTCTTACCCTGCCCGTCTTTTGGCTCGTTTGCAATTGATGTTTACTAGAAAGTTGCTTGTTTCTAATTTTGTTTGTCTCTAAGACTAAAGGACATGTACCAGTAGAAAAAAAAGTTTTCTTTGTTTCTCAGTATGAACATTGGTGTCGATCGCGAAACTGCATTCCTGAAATATGTTCTATGCTTGGGGGACGTTGGTAAGAATGACCATCATAGAAACATTATTATACTTCTTCTTCATAATCTTTATTATTATAATATTAATTCATACAGAATTTTCATCAATAACAATATTAATATTCAACATGTTATTTTTTCATCCTATTTTTTAGTCAATATAGTACTTCGCTGGGTGAATGTACATGCGTCATACCAATGTAATCCACGTGGAATTGTTTATTTCAATTAAACGACTTTTGTTGTAAACATTTGTGTATCAATTTATTCCTTAGCCTATCCGTTAATTTTTATGTCCACGCGTTGTTTGCTGAGCAATGCAACATATTACGATGCAAAATTAGGGTGCCGTACGTTTTAACATATTTGCGAATTCCCAGCTAATATGTAGAGTACACAAAGGCGAGGTGATCATATGTTTTTTCTCTATGGTAACTTGCATGCAAATGAAGTGACAAACGCTGATTGACATTGAAAATACTGAACTGTGGTCTGAGGTGAGCGGCGGTGTTTTAATGCTCTCAAATAGGTAAAAGGGAAATTCTAAAATCCAATGCTGTTGAAAACATTTAACACTTAAGGAAACATTACGTTTTGTGGACTCGAGACCTGCCATCGGAAGTAAAACGTTATCTCACTCTGCAGTGGGACCCGCTTGCGACAACACAATTTCGTCACTTTCGCGTGATTCGCTCTTGACAAATGAAAGGCAACGAACACCAAACTTTGACATGTGGTTTATAATAATCATGCTTATACGCAGATTTTCACAGGCCGGTTGTATAAAAACGTCGTTAACTTTAACTATGATTAGTGCTCATTACTGCAGTTAAATCCTTAACAATGGTTAGTTAACTACAGGACTTAACTGCGTTGCACAAAACCGTAGTTTGTCGGATGATTAACTAATCATGCAGTTAACTTGCGTGGAGCTTTGCGTGTAGCCTTTGCTAGGAAAGTAATTCGGCATCGACACATCTTTCTAAGCAAAGATTCTGTTCCTGCCAAATGACAAAAATAAAAGTTTACAAGCTTCCATGGGGCCTTTTCCGAGCGGATAACGGTTGAAAACCTTGGTATGTGTTGATTCTACTGTTTTCTCGCTCCTCAAAAGTTCAACACACCATTTTTAAGTATGTTTTGAAAAGTTAATTATGGCCTTCAGGATAGTTACCTTTAACTATATTTTAACTACAGTTATCGCTAACTACGTTTTTAAACACCCGGCTTAAGTACGTGATTAGTTAACTACCCGAAGCTTGTTAATACGCAGTTAAAACGTAGTCAAGAGTTTTATAAAACCGGCTCCAGGAGATTAATTTGGGTCACAATGTGCCTAATTGTGGCTAATGTAGCCACAAATGGCTATATATTATTTGTAAACATCTTACGAGGATGATGTTAGAGTCTTCGGGACACACCCAAAGTAGACATGCAGCAAATATTTCAGTTATAATTCCAAACATATTCCTTTATCCAATAATTTAAATAAGAATTTGATGCATTAACATCTCTTCATGTACAATACCAATTATAAGGAAAAAGTCATTGTCAGTGATTTCCAAGAATCGTACGAAGGCGCTTTAGCACAAAAGCAGATAACATTGCATTCAGAGGTCATTCAGTTAGAGGTAAGCTGCGAAAATGCAAACGCGCGGGGGTGCTTCGGGTAGTTATGTCGGAAAATATTAGTGAAAGTACCTTTTGGTAAGGTGTTTGGTTTAACACGACATCGGTCGGTAAGAGGACACAATTTAAGCGTCGGTATAAAAGTACATAAATTTGCTCAACCAGTGCTTAGTTGTTTGCGATAATTGCACAAGTTGTTTGCGATAATTTCACATTTCGAATTCGTCTGTTGATAAATCGTTTTCAAAGTGCGTGACCAAGCAGACTTACAAAGTTTTCAATTTAATGTCCAATTGAAAATTTCTTGCCAGTGATATCGAACTTACCATTTAACCACTTACCATTTACCATTTACCATTCATACACGAGTTTCACTCAGGAGAGTTTTATTCCGCAGACTGGAGGTGAGAACAAGAGGTCTTAGAGGGAGGAGGAGGGGGGGAGGGAACGAGAAATAGAGAAAGGGGGGAGAAATAGAAAGCCTAGTAGAGTTCACAACATTTGCCCTGTCACTGCCCTGATTGCAAAATAGCCGAACTATGGGATAATATGTGCAAGTAAGTTTAGAAAATTCAATTTTATAACAGTTATATTAAGTCGTTATTCGGATTAATTAAACTATTTAAACGCGCAAAAATTTGAATATTTTTAAAAATTTGAATATCAATGTTACTCTCTTGATATCCATAACCGGCTCCGCCATATTGGTTTTGAAATCTGCTAGACTTTTCCCGGCATCATTATCTGTGACGTCATAAAATGAATTTCATACGATTTCACCAAAAGAATTTTGCGCCGTGCCGTGGAAAACCCTAGTTTTTAGGCTGGAAAAACCCGGTAGGAATTCTTTCTTTCCCCATCGTAGCGCTGCCCGATTTTAAGGACCGCTTGCCTTGCAGGCTACTTGTAAACTTGTAAAACAAGTACTAGTCTCCGTTCTGATGAAAATCAAAATAATATTATATGCAATACATCTTCTGCATGAGATTCATTTCCGTATCGGTATTATGTTCTGGGATATTCTGGGTATTATGTTCTGGAATATGTTCGATTCATGAAAGCTTTACAGACTAAGAATTTATCGCGATATGTGAGACAACATTATAGTAAAATTAGCAGACGTGTCTATGTAACTGATACATTTAGTTAAAAACAGTGTTCAACTGATTCCTACCGTAGCACCTAACGATAGCTATCGGTATCACGGTGTTATACATATTTTTCTCCTCATTACACAGGAAAATATATATAACTCTATGATATGGATCAATTTCAAAATATTAAGAGCATTTGCTGTCATTACTTTAGATGTGCATGTTCCTTAAACTATGACAGACGTCATCTCCGTGATTATAATTATTGGCGACAATAAAGGCATTTGTCGCATCTTTCCATACATTAAAAAGATTAAGAATGCGACATTGGGCAAACATATTCGAACTAGCCAGTCACATAAAATCAGTACAGGAAACTGTTTCTGCAGTTTTGCGGACTAGAACTTTTATTGCTCGAATACATTTTCCAACCAAAATATATAGGAAGATCAAGGCACTAAATTTATTAAATTGCAGTTCAGAAAAACAAGAGCAGACAAAGATTATGAAGAAATTATGCGATCTTGTAGGTACATTTGGTACAAATATGTCAATAATAGTTAATGCATTAGGTCTCAGATCTGTTCATAGTATTTCGCCTACCGCGGAAAACAATTGTTTTTGCGCTACAATTGAGCAGTTACGGTTAGCGATTTTTCGAAATGGTGTTGAAATCTACAAGATTTTATAACCAATTCAGGAGAGATCCATGTTCTGAGGCAAGAAAACAACCAACAACCTCAATTCCCAAGAAAAAATTGTTGAATTATTGTATAAACCGGTCGCGATATCGATGAAAGAGATTAAAATTTCGTTTTATTATGGTAGTTTAAGATGGCTTTTAAATCTTCTCATGCCAAGATTGCTATATTATTTGCCTCCTTAACTTATCCTATATTAGAGACCTTACGCAAACAGGACGACACCTTCGTGATGGCGTGTAAGAAATGGCGTTGTTTCCGCTTTTGCTAACCATATAATAATATGCATAGATTAGCAAAAGCGGAAGCAACGCCATTTCTTACACGCCATTACGAAGGTTCCATCCTGTTTGCGTAAGCTATCTATTAAGTTGCTAAACCCCTACAGCGACGTAAATTATGCTGTAATAACATACCCTAAGCAATATGGGGGAAAAAATTTCCCACACAATCAGTGGCGTAGGAACCATGGGTGCCCAGAAGTGCTCTTTTTGTAATGAAAATTAGCTTTTTGGATCAGCTAATGTAGCTTTTAACACCATTTTAAAATCGAAGGTTCCCAGAAGTGCTCTTTTTGTCCTAAAAAATGGCTTTTTGGAAAAGCTAATTAAGCTTTTAATACGATTTAAAGTCGAAAAGGGCTTTTTTTTTCTTCGTTTGCACACTTACATTTGCCCAAATCGTTTTTAGAGCACAAATATACAGCGGATTCCGTTTGGCTGCAAAACAACAAGCGTTCGCAACGCATGTTGGGTCGTTTAATATATGACATTTGAATTGTCTCATGCACTGTTTCCAAGGAATGGGTGAAGCGATCCATTTGTGCTTTGACATTGTTGAAGTGCTTTATAGAAACTGCTTATGTTAAGTGCTTTCCCATGACTGTATAGGATCGCCCTTTCGCATGACATTCCACATTTTAAAATACTACAAAAGTTTCGAATATGTGTACATGCAAGAATACGCACAAAAGCGTGTGAGATTTCAAAATTCAAACGTCATAATTCTAAACGACGCAATATGCGTTGTAAACGCTTGTTATTTTGTAGTCGACCGAAATCCGCTATCAACCGCACTCGTGGTGTACTTGCTGCTTATGCAATAAAACCGTTCCTATACATGCAGTCCTTTTTATTAACCAAAAGCTGGTGCCCCTGGGGGCTGCATGGTGCCACCAAATCTTTGGATGCTTCCTACGCTCCTGTACACAACGACGCATATTTCTGCCGAAGACATTATTTGGTATGGTCTTAAAATATTTGCAATATATTTTCTGCATGAGAGTACCGTACTGTCCAAAAATAACCTAACACTACGTTGCGGTTCGGCTGCGGTTATGTTATTTTTGGACAGTACTGTGTCTTGTCGGATGTGTTCTTATAAAAGTTCCGATGTTCTTCAAAGGTATATCCGTACTGCGAGATAATAAACTTCGGAACGTTCCACCACGAATTTCATAAGAAACTGAAGATCATTAGACATCGTTGCTTAATTGCTTCAAGGAACTCAAAGTATATCTATAGAAAGGTATGATTAAATCACACTATTATTATTTTGTATAACCAGGACGTGAAGGAAAGATTCAAACATAGGAGTGCTTGTAGGGCTTAGTTGATTATCACAGATGATGAAATAGTAAGAAAATATTTCCATACATATACCCATGCAATTGCGTACTATATATATAACGATGATCAAGTCAATAGAGGAAAACAGTATGTCACAGATTCCCAAAGCATCGAATCGTAATTCAATTCGCTTTCAGCTTGATATAGTTGTCTAGGATTAAACGATTCTATAGGTGCCAGAGTGCTTATACATTGATCCAGGTTATCGTTTTAACCTAATCAGTTTTGACAACCTTTGACAACCTTTATTCGCAACGGATTACCTTGGCATGAAAGATAACACCCTGCTAATGGCATTTTATTATGTCTATTTAGTCCCGATTACAAAAATGAAATTTGCTTCAGCATTCGTATGGTTGTTGGTTGTCTCTGCAGCATTTTCATTCCCACGATTTCAAGCAGAAGCCAAAGTAAGTTCTGTCATTATTTCCAGTCTGTTACACGAACGGTTTGAACATGCATTTTATTCGTAAGTTAAAGTTAATTTCATATTGGTGTTTCGAATGATCAAGCATTGGGCATTTGAACATAGGGAAATCGCGCTCTCCGTTGACTGTGTTCTACTGCAGTTCTGATCATAGGAACTTACGCCGCGTTCAGACTTGACTTGGTGTACGCCACTCATTCTTGCCCGTACGTTGAATGCCTGAGTTTCTTATATTGAATTTAATTTGGGCGTTCCTAGAGAATGCCTAATTTGCTATCAATCATTTCTACCCACCCAAATTTTGACCTTCGCTTATCAAGTCTGATGAATTCAAAAGCTATGATTTTCAAAGAAGATTTTTTACAATATTGCGAAGTTAAAAAAACACTGAAATTTTGAACAAAGTTACCCTGCGATTTTGTTCGTTTGGCAAATGCCAAAAAAAATAAATATAAATATATTTACTAGAAATTTGCGTGTATCTAAGTTCTTTGCCTCTAAGCCTATAAATGACATGTAGAAAAAAAAGGAATAAAATATTTTATTTGTTTCTCAGGATGAACATTCGTGTCGTTCGCTAAATTGCATTCCTAAATTATGTTCTATGGCTGGGGGACATTGGTAAGATCATCATCCTCATGATCATGATCATGATGATGATGATGATGATCATCATCATCATCATCATCATCATCATCATCATCATCATCATCATCATCATCATCATCATCATCATCATCATCATCATCATCATCATCATCATCATCATCATCATCATCATCATCATCATCATCATCATCATCATCATCATTAACTGATAATATTAATTCATAATTTTCATGAATAATAATATTAATATTTAACATGCTATTTTTTCATCCCATTTTTTAGCGAATATAATTCTTCGTTGGGTAAATGTACATGCCTGATACCACTTTAATCTACGTGGAATTGTTCATTTTAAATAAACGACTTTTGTTGTAAACATTTGTGCATCAATTTATTCCTTAGCCAATGCAGTATAATTTTTATGTCCACGCGTTGTTTGCAGGGCAAGCAACATTATTACGGCGGAAAATTAGGGTGTCTTACGTTCTTTGATAATTGCGAATTCCCAGATGATATGTAGAGTACATAAAGGCGAGGTTATCATGCCTTTTATCTCTATGGTAACTTGCATTCGTATGAAGTGTTGCAAACGCTGATGGACATTGAAAGTACTGAACTGTGGTCTGAGGTGAGCGGCGGTGTTTTAATACTCTCAAACAGGTAAAATTGAAATTCTGAAATCCACTGCTGTTGAAAACATTTAACATTTAAGGAAAAAATCTATTTTGTGGACCCGAGACCTGCTATGGGAAATAAAACGTTGCCTCGTTCTGCAGCGGGTCGTGCGCGCGAGATCAAAATTTCGCCACTCTGCCGTGATTCGCTCTGGACCAATAAAACGCTACGAACATTAAACCGTTTGACAAGTGGTATATAATAATCATGCTTATACGCAGATTTTCAGGGGCCGGTTGTATAAGACGTCGTTAACTTTAACTGTAATTAACGCTAATCACTGTAGTTAAGTTCTTAACCATGATTAGTTAACTACACGACTTTATCGCGTTGCACAAAACGTAGTTTGTCCGATTGTTAACTAATCATGCAGTTAACTTGCGTGGAGCTTTTGCGTGTAGCCTTTGCTAGGATCATGCAGTACTCTACATATGTAAGAGACACTCAAAACCACATTTCATATGCATTTTCTTTTATATAATTATGTAAATAAGAATATGATGTCCAATACCAATTAAGGAAAAAGTTACCGTCAGTGATTTCCCAATTTTCCCTGAATTGTACCAAGGCGCTTTTTAGCACAAAAACAGATAACGTTGCATTCAGAGCTTCATTCATTTAGAGGTCAGCTGCGAAAATGCATGCGCGCGGGGGTGCTTGGGGTGGTTATGGCGGAAAATATTCAGAAAAAGTACATTCAAATGTTTCTCGGTCAAGATTTGTTCGAAAATAGATTCGTTTCTTCGAGATGGAATAATTTTGCCAAACCTGGTAAACTAACAATATTAGAACAGGAGATTTTAAAGCCCTTACTTGGGTTTGTGGGTGGGGATGGGGGGGAGGGGTACACCCCTAGTTTTAGTAAGGTGCTCGGTTTAACGCGACATCGGTCGGTAATAGGGCACAAGCGTTGGTAAAAGTATATAAATTTGCTCAACCTGTGCTTAGTTGTTTGCAATAATTTCACAAGGCGTCTCTCTCGTCTGTTTATAAATCGTTTTTAAAGTGCTTCACGGCCAAACAGACTCACAAAGTTTTGAATTAATTTTAATGTCCAATCGATAATTATGTACAGGTGATATCGAATTTACGATTTAAGTGATATCCGTGCATGCGCATACTACAGAATAAGCCAATGAATAAAGTTTAGCTACGTTTGTATATTATACTGTTATAGTTACTTCAACATTTTTTTAATTACTAGATTATACTAAATAAGCCAACGGACCAAGTTTCAAAAGCGCTTAAGTGGAAGTGTGCCACGTGCTCGTCTTTAAATCTTGGGGATGAAACCCACCAGTTAAAATAGTCACGCAGCGCTACGCCACATTTCTTACCAGGTTTAAAAATGAACAAATTGTTTGCCCAAAGTTCGTCTTCATTACTCTCTATTTGTTCAAGTGAAGGTTAGATCATCCATTAGATTAACTTCATCATGCGTTTTACACATACCCTGGGGGAAGCAGAATGTTAATTTTGTCCGCATTTCCTGGCCATGTAACTTTCTAGTGAGGTACTTTTCCATGAAATGTCCTAACCACACTCAAAAACGCAATTGTTTTTTATCCTTGACCAGGTTATTTCTACCCAAATCGACGATGATTGCGCATTATAATTTCTGTTTGCTTCAACCCAGCGATTTTTTACTTTCTTTTCAGCAACTTGAGGCTCCCATTATGCAGCCTGAGAAATGTTTATTCTTGGAACACAATACAATTTGTTGCGGTCTTCAAAGCTATAACGCCAGAAGCCACATTTGTTCATAAGAAAACGTCTGTAATAGAGCAACCGAATTATCTTGTTGCGCTGCTATCAATTACAATTCTTACTCGGGTGTTTATTGCAGTAGAAAGTATATTGCCGATATTCCTACCGATGTCGTGGATCGACAGCCTACAATCTTACATGAAAATTTTTTTGCAATAACCGGCTCTTGCGGACAAAGAGACGAATCATCCGTCAACACGAATCATCCGCATAGCTAGTACGTCTACGAAATTGAATGGGTAGCCTACTCAGAAATGCTGGCTGGTAAGCGGCGAGGTGTGTGGGCTCATGCCTTTCAGTTGTAAGTTCATCATTTAGATCAATATCACTCAATTCGAGGCAGTAATATTATGGCGATTGCTTTTACCCAGTTTAGCGTCCAACTACATAATCTAATACAGATACTGCTCAATTATAAACCCTTATAAAAATTAATATAGTTGATAGTAATATTTATCGATGCTGTCGGCGCCACAAATTTCGAATCTGCCGTCAGTCGAGCAGCTCATTAATATTCGAACACCTCATGTAACAGTCGAACACCTCATTGTTTTAGTTCTCAAATTATCGCACAAATTTTACATCAAGTATTTCTATTTTGCTTTCGCGTTGCTGCTTTCACGGGATAACTCAAGATGGAAGGCATTCTTGAGAAGGCGATCGCTAACTTACAAAATGAATTTCCCGGAGAAGCTAACACAGGCGAATTATTAGTTCGTGTTCACGAAATTCTTCCAATGGAGGATGCGGAGTACAAGATTGTGGATGTTAAAGGAACTAGTAACAACTTCAAGGCAAATATTAAGGTGGATTTTAAGAACGAAGCGGATGTCGATTTGTTTTTAAAGAATTATGGCCAAAAGAACAATGAAACACTACGAATTCTAAAAACGAGGAGATCAGGAAACAAGAAAGCGAAGACCGCCTTGGTGAAGTATTTTAGGTGTCACCATAACACCGACATGAAGCTACAAAACTACCAGATCACGTTTTAGTTTCTAAACCAACCAAACGGTTCAAGAATACCAATTGCCTTTCTCTTTGAATGTGCGAATTTGCCAAAATACAGAGAATGAGGATTTTTCTTCATCTATTGATATAGAATGGAGCCATAACCACTCACTTGATTCACGCATTGAGCTTCAGAGATATACCAGACTCAATGATAAAACAAATCAAAGAGATGTTTGCCCGTGGCCTGTTACCAGCTGCAGCCTATCGAGAGTTGTTGAGGCAGCTCAAGAGTGAAAGCAAGGATGATCTTGAGTATCACAAGAGATTTTCTGATCGTTCACAAGCACCAAGGCGAAAAGACTTCAACGGTATTTACACAGCGTTCAAGAAAGAGCAATTTGGATGTGGAAGCCTATCGACTATGTTTTCAGCACTTGAGGAGAGAATAAAGAACCTAGAGCAAAAAGATGAGGACTATGTATTGAAATTTCAAAAGTTTGATGAAGCCATTGACGATCTGTTTATCCTGGTTATCATTACTCCACTGATGAAAAGAGTTCACAAATTGGTAATATTTAACAATTAATAAAATTTTTTAACCCTTCCTTGTCAGAGAGAAGCTCCAGCCTAAAATGAGTAAAGACTTATTTCCACTTAGACTATTTTTTAGAACTGTCTTGCTTTAAGGCAGAGCTATGTAACCTGTGTCTCCTAAGAAACATTTAGGTGAATTCAATTAGGCAAGGATTTCTGCCCCCTCCCCCTCCAATGGTTTCTAGTGTCATAAGTGAACCTCTTTCTAAAAACATTTATAATGACCCTGGAAAGTTAGGTTATGCCAGCTCTTGCTTCAAACATTACTTGCTGCTAGAAAATATTGCCTGAGTGAAAATGGGAATATATCATAATTTACAATAATAACAAAATACACCCTCGGTACATAGAACGAGCTTATTAGTTTACACTATTTCCTTTTTCAAACAAGTTGCACAGTCTAAAGATTTAATTTTTCTTGACTCTTCATCAAGCATGGAAGAGTACAACCTCCGTTTGTTCATCATGGTTACCCACAGTGTTTGTGGTGCCCTTACGTTGGGAATCATTGTAATCAGTGATGACAAGAAGCCAACTCTTGTAGATGCCTTAAAATTATACGCCACTTATTTGGAATAAAATAAAGTTGAATTGTAATATAGAAGTTTTGCCTTGTATCATAGCAACAACAACGTTGTATTATAGGAACAGCTAAAAGAAAATAATGCCGATCAAAAATCACTTTACGAAATTAATTGATGAACTTCATCGCGTTGGCGAACACATTTACGCGTCTTTTTAAAACGCGTTGTAGATAAAGCTAGAGTCTTTTCGAACCAGCCTGACAAACCGATATCGCATGTAGCTATAATATTTTCTGCATTTACGATATTTTGCAGCCAAACGGCAATTTTACTAAAGTTCAATATGCTCCATTCGGAAAATCACTTTTTTTCGCCTAAATCAAAAGTTGGTCTGTTATGCAAAAGTCCATTGTTCCGGGACTGAAAAGTGAGCGTTTGCAAATCACATAATTATAGCAAAACCCCAGCCTATATTGAAACTAGGCCTTAATATTTTTCTTATTATACTTCCAGACTTTCATTCAGGAGAGTTTCATTCCGGCGAGAACAAGAGGTCTTAGAGCGGGGAGTGGGGAGGAAATACGAGAAATAGAATGACGAGTAGATTTCCCAACATTTGCCCTGAAACTGCCCTGATTGCAAAATGGCCTAACTATGGATAGTAGCTAAGGTAGGTTGAGAAAATTTAATTTCACAACATTGAAATCGTTACTCGGATTATTTAAAATTATTTAGATGCACAAAAATTTGAATATTGTTAAAAATTTGAGTATTAATGTTATTCTCCTGATATATGTATTACTTGCATCCGCCATATTGGTTTTGAAATCTGCCAGGCTTTTCCCGGCATCATTATCTGTGACGTCATCAAATGAATTTCATACGATTTTCGCCAAAAGAATATCGCGTCGTGCCGTGCAAAAGCCTAGTGTCTAGGCTGGCAAAAACCGTTAGGAATTCTTTCTTTCTCTATCGTAGCTCTCCCCGATTTTAAGGACCTCCTGCATTGCAGGCTACGTGTAAACGTGTAAAACAAGTGTCCCTTCTGATGAAAATCAAAATAATATTATATTCCAATACTTCTTCTGCATAAGATTCATTCCCTTTTCGGTATTATGTTTTGGAATATTCTCGGTATTATGTTCTGGGATATTCTGGGTATCATGTTCTAGGATATGTTCGATACATGAAAGCTTTACAGACTGGGAATTTATTGCGATAGGTGAGACAACTTTACACCAAATTTAGCTGACGTGTCTATGCAACTGATGCATTTACAAACAGTGTTCAACTGATTCCTACCGTAGCACCTAAAGACAGCTATTGGTATTACGGTTTTATATATATTTTTCTCTTCATTACATAGGAAAATATATATAACTCTATATGATATGGATAAATTTCGAAATAGTAAGAGCACTTGCTGTCAATACTTTGCATGTGCATGTTCCTTAAGCTATGACACACGTCATCTCCGTGATTATATTGGCAACAATAAAGGCATTCGTCGCCTCTTCCCATTCATTAAGAAGATTAAGAATGCGACATTGGACAAACAAATTCCAACTAGCCAGTGACATAAAATCAGTGCAGCAAACCATTTCTGCAGTCTTGTAGACTAGAGGTGTAATTGCTCGAATACATTTTCCAACCAAGATACATACGAAGATCAAACAAGGCTAAATTTATTCAATTGCAGTGCAGAAAAACAGGAGCAGAGAAAGATTTTGAAGAAATTATGCGATCTTGTAGGACATTTGGTACACGTATGTCAATAATAGTTAATCCATTAGGTCTCAGATCTGTTCATACTATTCCGCCTGCCGCGGAAAAAAATTGTTTCCGCGCTACAATTGAGCGGTTTCGGTTAGTGGTTTTTCAAAATAGTGTTGCCGAAATCTACAATATTTTATAACCGAAAAAATACTCTGGAAAGATCCATGTTCTGAGGCGAGACCACACCTACGGACAACATCAACTCCCACTAAACAAATTGTTCAAACCGTTCTCTAAACTGCTCGATATGAAAGAGATTAAAATTTCTTGCCTTTATGGTAATTTAAGATGGCTTTTAAATCTTCTCATTGAGTGATAAGTATTTTTGCTTCCTCAGTTATCCTGTATTACATGGCTAAACCCCTTACAACGACATATGCTGTAATAATATATGTGTTCGTTCTGATGAAAATCAAAATAATATTATATGCAATACGTCTTCTGCATGAGATTCATTCCCTTTTCGGTATTATGCTCTGGGATATTCTGGGTATTATGTTTTGGAATATGTTCGATACATGAAAGCTTTACAGACTTGGAATTTATCGCGATAGGTAAGACAACTTTATAGTAAATTTAGCAGACGTGTCTATGCAACTGATACATTTGCAAACAGTGTTCAACTTATCCTACCGTAGCACCTAAAAATAGCTATCGGTATCACGATGTTATACATATTTTTCTCCTCATTACACAGGAAAATATTATATAACTCTATGATATGGATAAATTTCGAAATAGTAAGAGCATTTGCTGTCAATACTTTGGATGTGCATGTTCCTTAAACTATGAAACACGTCATTTCCGTGATTATATTGGCAACAATGAAAGCATTCGTCGCATCTTTCCATACATTAAAAAGATTAAGAATGCGATTGGACAAACAAATTCCAACTAGCCGGTTGTACAAAATTACAGGACACAATTTCTACACGTTTTGCAGACTAGAGCTGTAATTTATTGGTCAAATACATATTCCTTTACAATACATCAGTATAATAAATACTCATACTCATACACAAACAAGCCGCTAAATTTATTCAATTGCATGCAGTGCAGAAAGACAGGAGCAAAGAAAGATTTTGAAGAAATTATGCGATCTTGTAGGGACATTTGGTACAAGTATATCAATAATAGTTGATGAATTAGGTCTCAGATCTGTTCATAGTTAGTTTTCCGCCTGCCGCGGAAAAAATTGTTTCCGCCCTACAATTCAGCAGTTACGGTCAGTGATTTTTCGAAACGGTGCTGCCGAAATCTACAAGATTTTTTAACCGAGAAATTACTCTGGAAAGATCGATGTTCTGAGCCAAGACCACACCTACTAACAACATCAACTCCCACCAAACAAATTGTTGAAACCGTTCTCTAAGCCGCTCCCGATCAAAGAGATTAAAATTTCTTGCCATTATGGTAATTTAAGATGGCTTTTAAATCTGATCATGAAGAGATTAGTATTTTTGCTTCCTCAGTTATCCTGTATTACATGGCTAAACCCCTTACAACGACATATGCTGTAATAATATATCTTTAGGCAATAAAATTGTTATGGGGAAAAAATTTCTACCCCACTAGTGGCGTAGGAACTGGGGGTTGTGATGAGAAATAGCTTATGGGAAAATTTGGAAAAGGCTAATGTACTAAATGTAGCTTTTAATTAATACTATTTTAAAATCGAAGGTGTCTTTTGTTTTCTACATATGCACACTTACACGTGCCCAAATCACACTCACAGCACAAATATAAACCACACTATTGGTGTACTTGTATATAGCTTTGTCAATAAAACCGTTCCTGTACATGCAGCCTTTTTATTAACCAAAAGCTGGTGCCCCTGGAAGCATCTATACCCCCATATCTCTTGTTGCATATTTCTGCCGTACGGTTAATTTGTATAGTCGTGATCGTGAAGTATTCGCAATATAATCATTTTGTGAGAGTAAAATACTGTTCGACTTCGGTTATGTGATATCTGGAAAGTACTGTATCTTGTCGGAAGTGTTCTTATAAAAGTTCCGATGTTCTTCATGAATATATCCGTACCGGCCGTTATTAAACTTCGGAACGTTCCTTCATGAATCTCATAACACACTGAAGATCATTAGACTTCATCGCTTAATTTCTTCAAGGAACTTGAAAGTATATCTATAGAAAGGTATGGTTAAAACACACTATTTGTATAATCAGCTAGGACAAATGGGAAAGATTCAAACATACGAGTGCTTGTAAGAAACTATTCACACAATTAACTCAATAGTTATGCATGTACGTACTGTATAACGATTATCAAGTCAATAGAGGAAAACAGTATGTCACAGTTTCCCGGAGCATGCATCGAATCGTATTCGAAATTCGCCGTGAGCTTGATATAGGAGTCTTGGATTCTTCTATAGGTTCCAGCGTGCTTACACATCGCGCCAGGTTATTGTATTTACCTAATTTTGACAATGTTTGGAAATGCCCAAAAATTGGTATAAAAAATTGCCAAATACTCATGGCTATAATATTTTCTCCGCTTTACAATATTTTGGAGCTAAACTGCGCCTAAATCATAAGTTCCTCTATTATGCGAAAGGTCCATGGTTCTGTGACTGAAAAGTGAGCGGTTTTAATTACATAATTATATAGCCAAACACGGTATGCAAGCAATGATTCTTTCCTCGTCGTCGCATTCCCCGATTTTAAGGACCGCCTGGTTTGCAAGCTACGTCTAAACGTGTAACTAAAACCAAAACAAATCTCCTTTCTTATGAAAAGCAACATAATATTATGCAATTCGTCTTCTGAGATGCATTCCCTATTCAGTTGTATGTTCTGGGATATATATATTCCACAATACATCAAACAAAGCTTTACAGGCTAGGAATTTATCGCGATAAGTGAGACAACATTATAGCAAAATTACCGAGCAGACGTGTCAATGCAACTGATACATTTAGTTAAAAACAGTGTTCATTTCCTACCGTACCACCTAAAGATAGCTAACTTTGAAAAATACCTTGCAAACCGATAATAAACCGAATTTCATGGGGAAGTTTAGTGGAGTGATGTGAAGACCGCAATAACCGCCCAAAGCATGTGGCAAATCACTCTTCGAAGATATTGTTGGTATACTCGCGGTATCACGGCGTTCTACAGATTTTTCTTTTTATTATACAGAGGAAAATACATATAACTGTGTGATATGGATAAAGTTCCAAATAGTAAAAACATTTGTGTCAATACTTTAGATTTGCATGTTCCTTAAACTATGACAGACGTCATCTTCGTGATTATATTGGCAACAATAAAGGCATTCATCGAAGATCAAACAAGCTCCGCTAAATTCATTTAATTGCATCGCCGGCAGAAAAACAGGGTAGAAAAAGACTTTGAAGAAATTAAAAAAAGGATGTAAATAATAGTTGATGAATTAGGTCTCATATCTCTTCATAGTATTCCGCCTACCGCGGAAAAAAATTGTTGCCGCGCTAAAATTCAGCAGTTACCGTCAGTGGTTTTCCGAAAGGGTGTTGCCGAAATCTATAAGATTTTATAACCGAAAAATTACTCAGGAAAGATCGATGTTCTGAGACAAGACAAAACCTACTTGCAAAATCAATTCCAAACAAACGAATTGTTGAAACCGTTCTTTAAACCGCTCGCGATCAAAGAGATTAAAATTTCTTGCTATTATGGTAATTTAAGATGGCTTTTAAATCTTCTCATGGAGAGATTAGTATTTTTGCTCCCCTAGTTATCCTGTATTACATGGCTAAACCCCTTACAACGACATATGCTGTAATAATATATCTCTAAGCAAAAAATTTTTTATCGGGAAAAATTCTACACCACCAGTGGCGTAGGAACCGGGAGGTTTTGATGAAAAATGACTTTTTGGAAAAGCTAATGTAGCTTTTAATACTATTTTAAAATCGAAGGTGCCCTTTTTGTTTTCTGCGCGTATGCACACTTACACGTGCCCAAATCGTTGTTTGGAGCACAAATATAAACCACACTAGTGGTGTACTTCTATATAGCTTTGGCAATAAAACCGTTCCTATACATGATGCTGGTGCTCCTGGAAGCATCTAGACCTTCAAATCTCTGGTTTCATATTTCTGCCGTGCGCTTAATTGGTACAGTCGTAAAGTATTGGTAATATAATTATTTTGTGAGAGTACAGTACTGTACAGAAAAAACCTAACACTGTGTTTGCGGTTCCACTGCGGTTATGTTAATTCTGGAAAGTACTGTATCTTGTCGGAAGCGTTCTTATAAAAGTTCCGATGTTCTTCATAAATATATCCGTACCGCCAGATATTAAACTTCGGAACGTTCCTTCATGAATCTCATAACACACTGAAGATCATTAGACTTCATCGCTTAATTCCTACAAGGAACTTCAAAGCATATCTATAGAAAGGTATGGTTAAGACACACTGTATTTGTATAATCAGGACGTATGGGAAGGATGCCAACATACGAGTACTTGCATTGAGAATACCTGAATTAAGGTGTTCAAATATTTAAATTTTCAAAATTCACAAGTGGCTTAGTTGATTAACACAGATGATGAAAGTGATAAGAAACTATTTCCACAACTCAATAGCCATGCATGTACGTATACTGTATAACGATTATCAAGTGAATAGAGGAAAAAAGTATGTCACATGTTTCCCAGAGCATCGAATCGCATTTGAAATTCGCTGTCAGCTTGATATAGGACTCTAAGATTAATCGATTCTATAGGTTGCGGTGAGCTTATACATTGACCTAGGTTATGGTATTTACCTAATTTTGACAGTCTTTGGAAATGCGCAGAAATTATTCGCAACAGATTACCTCGGCAGGAAATATAACACCTTGCTAATGAGCGTTTTTTTATGTCTATTTAGCCCCGATTACGAAAATGAAATTTGCTTCAGCATTCGTATTGTTGTTGGTTGTTTCTGCAGCATTTTCATCCCCACGATTTCAAGCCGATGACAAAGTAAGTTTTCTCATTATTTCCACGCTGTCACATCAACGGTTTGAACATGCATTTTATTCGTGTTTTAAAGTTGATTTCAATTTTGTGTTTCCAATGATAGAGCATTGGCATTTGAACATAGGTAAATCTTGCTCTCTGTTGACCGTGTTCTACTGCGGTTCTGATCATAGGAACTTAGGCGACATTCAGACTTAGTGTCTGGCGCTTTTTCTTGCGCGTATAGGTTCAACGCCTGGGATACTAAAGGTGAATTAAATTTCGGCTTCCCAGAGAATGTTTAATTTGTTGTCAGGCATTTCAACCCACCCAAGTTTTGCCGTTCGCTAATTAAGTCTGATGAATTCAAGCGCTCTGATATTCAAAGAAAATTTTCTACAATATTGCGAAATTAAAAAAGCACTCATCCTCTGAACAAAACTACAACTATAGGTCTCACCTTGCTCGTTATGACTCGTTTGCAATTGATCTTTTTATTAGAAAGTTGCGTGTAACTAAGTTCTTTGCTTCTAAGAAAACAGGACATATAGAAAAAAAAGGAATAAATAAATGTTCTTTGTTTCAGTATGAAAAATCGTGTCAACTAAGTGACTGCAGCCCTGAATGTGCTATGTTTGGAGGAAGTTGGTAAGAAAAAACATTATAGAAACTATCATCATCGTCATCTTCATCGTCGTCGTCATCGGTCATCATCATCGTCATCGTCATCGTCATCGTCATCGTCATCGTCATCGTCATCGTCATCGTCATCGTCATCGTCATCGTCATCGTCATCGTCATCGTCATCGTCATCGTCATCGTCATCATCATCGTCATCGTCATCGTCATCGTCATCGTCATCGTCATCGTCATCGTCATCGTCATCGTCATCGTCATCGTCATCGTCATCGTCATCGTCATCGTCATCGTCATCGTCATCGTCATCGTCATCGTCATCGTCATCGTCATCGTCATCGTCATCGTCATCGTCATCGTCATCGTCATCGTCATCGTCATCGTCATCGTCATCGTCATCGTCATCGTCATCGTCATCGTCATCGTCATCGTCATCGTCATCGTCATCGTCATCGTCATCGTCATCGTCATCGTCATCGTCATCGTCATCGTCATCGTCATCGTCATCGTCATCGTCATCGTCATCGTCATCGTCATCGTCATCGTCATCGTCATCGTCATCGTCATCGTCATCGTCATCGTCATCGTCATCGTCATCGTCATCGTCATCGTCATCGTCATCGTCATCGTCATCGTCATCGTCATCATCATCATCATCATCATCATCATCATCATCATCATCATCATCATCATCATCATCATCATCATCATTATCATCTTCTTCGTCATCGTCATCTTCATCGTCGTCGTTGTCGTCATCGTCATCGTCAATTTATAATGTTCATCGATAATAATATTAATATTTAATTGCTATTTTTTCATCCTATTTTTAGCGTAAGTTCTGGGCAGGATCAATGTGTTTGCAAGTCGCCATGATTGATTTCAAATAAACGACTTTTGTTGTAAACATTTGTGCCTCAATTTATTCCTTAAGCCTATGCAGTTTAATTTTTACGTTCATGCGTTGTTTGCTGTGCAATATATTGGGTGGAAAATTAGGGTGGTGTTTTTGCATATTTGCGAATTCCCTTATGATATGCACAAGGGCATACACAAGGGCATTTTATCTCTATGGTAACATGCATACATATGAAGTGTTGCAAACGCTGATTGACATTGAAAGTAATGAACTGTGGTCTGAGATGAGCGGCGGTGTTTTAATGCTCTCAAACAGGTAAAATTGAAATTCTGAAATCCACTCCTGTTTGAAAACATTTATTCTTATACGCGGATTTCCAGGAGATTAACGCGAGTCAGAAAGTGCTTAATGTAGCCACAAATGGCTATATTATTATATATTTGTAAACATGATACGGGGATGATGTTAGAGTTTTTGGGACACACCGAAAGTACACATTCAACAAATATTCCAGCTATAATTCCCAATCTTTCCATATCGCAACGTGATATATATTTCCTCCATTAAAGTATATATGAATGCGATATTTGCGAGCATGACTGAAACGCTTTGCGATTTAAAGAGTACAACGTTATATTCATTACACATACATTACTTATATAATTTCTTCAATCAAAATATCCATTATGAAGTACATTTCGCGATCGAGCTGACGAGGAAATTCAATCTGTGACAGGGGCGGTAAACATTCTTAAGCGGAAACTTGAAATTTTCAGTCTGGACGTGATCAGTACTCTACATATTCAGGAGACACTCAAAACCTACCTTTCATATCTATTTTCAATTAAATAATTACAGTATATCAATAAGAATTTGATGCATTAACGTCTTTTCATGTGCAATAACAATTAAGGAAAAAGTTACTGTCAGTAATTTCCCAGCCACCCAGGCGCTTTATAGCACAAAAACAGATGACGTTGCATTCAGAGGTAATTAATTTAAAGGCGAGCTGCGAAGATGCAAGCGCGTCTTGGGGGGTTCTTGAGGTGGTTTTGATGGAAAATATTCCAAAAAAGTACCTTCAGATGTTTCTCCGCCAAAGAAAAGGTTCATATTGCTTACTAGACCGTCGACGGTCGATTCAAGGAAAAAAAATATGAATAATGACAAAAAAATACAATAATATTAGAATTTTTCAGAAATCGGTCAAGATTTGTGCGAAACTAGATTTGTTTCTTTGACAACGAATAAATAATTTTTCCGAACCTGGTAAACAATATTTAAATAGATAGTTTAAAAGCCCTTGCTTGGGTGTGTATGGGTGTGGGGGGGGTACACCCACTAATTTTAATTAAGGTGCTAGGTGCAACGCGGCATATAGGGCAAAGTTTCAAGAGCGCTTCAAGTGGAAGTGTGCCACGTGTTCGTCTTTAAAACTTGGGATGCACCCCCCGTCAGTCAAGATGGTCACGCTACGCCACTGAATGTACCTTAGACGAATTTGTGTACCGAATAAGACTATTCTTACAAGGTTCAAAAATGGACAAAATTGTTTGCCCAAAATTTGTCTTCATTACTTTGATCTGTTCAAGTGACTTCATCATGCGTTTTACACGCACCCTAAGGGAAGTAAATTTTGTCCGCTACTTCTGCCCATGTAACTTTTTAGCGGAGTACTTTTCCATCAAATCCCTAAAATCCCATCAAATCTCAAATCCTAAAGCCACATGGACACGCTAGAACTTCATTTAATGTAGATAATGCATCGCATCAAATGCTTGCGCATGGTCAGTAATGATGAGATATATAGCCTCGTGTTTTTTAAGTTTTATGTTGATCATGTTATATTATATTTCCACAATATTATATCGATTAAAAGAATTCATCTACTCTTCATGCACCGTTGGCGTATCTATTTATTGGTCCTTCGAGCCGGATAACGTTTGAATTCACAAATATCCCGTCGTCTATCGATTAGACACGCTATATGTCTGTGCAAGAAGAGCGAGAAAGTCTTGTACACAAACGAAGTCTCGTTAAACAACGAGTCCCAAACTTGGAAAAGAAGATATCTTGTAGTCAAAAAAGAAATTACTGAATATGGTACTATGTGCTAAACAATTACTCAATGATATTCAAGACGTAATAAACAGTTTCAAAGTATACACGAAAAGCTTTCTCCTGCACTTGGAGAAACTAAACTCGAATCCACTACTATGATCGAATGGCAGAAATTTACTCAAGGTTAGACTGATGTTGCTGCCTACGAAAAGTTCTTGGAGTTCTTGGACTTACGGGTTAAAGCAACTCGGCTTACAGTTTAACTATAAAAATCATCACAGTTCAATGACAAAGGTAAAATCCCTGGGAATATACACTCTAAAAACATCCGGGTTAAATTTAACATAAATAGGGTCAAATTGTGACCAGGATCCTGGTAAATATGCCACCGACGCAAGTTGGGTCAAATTGACCCAGAGATCGGGGTCAAGATTTCTGACTTGGAATTCCAGGTCAAACTTTAACGCAGAATAACGTTAAATTTCGCATTGGAAAAGGTCAAAATTAACTTATGTTTTGGGTCATTAAGCACTGATGCAACATGGCTGCCAGCAGAAATTGCAATAATCCGATGGTTTACAGAACGCCAGCAGTTTTGTGATTCCCAAATTACGCAAAAATGTGTTTCTAAACATACTGAAGATCAACAGCCCGATCAAAACAGCAATATTACGTAATTACATAGATGAAAATCTGTTTGACAACTTGAACGTAGCTACTTACATCACAATTATTTATTGGTATGTTTAGACTTTTAAAAACTTGTACCCATGCATATTAATTTTACAACAATCATGAGGGCAATCACTTTAAAGCAGCTCTTAAACTAATGACTGACGGGGATGTGCGCTTTTTGTCATTGTCATCTATGCAATAAAAATATTTTTGAATGAACTCCCAAGTAGTAGCACACTGCCAACAGTAGCGTAGCCAGTCTGCCGATTTGTCCCGCTATGCTAATATTTTAGTGTTCAATGACATGAATAATTATAGTAACTCGAAATTTACATAGCGGGACAAAATCGTCAGGTTGGCTACGCCACTGCCAAGGATACTGAATGTCTAACAAGTAAAACAATTTACGGCCCATCTACGGCCTTCACCAGGTTGAGTTGCTCCATCGCTTTCCCTTCAACAACAACGAAGCATTCGTCAGGATTCTCCCGGCTGCCAAGTGCTAAAACAAGTCGGGAAATCTGCTGCCTTCATCTAAGTATTTTGGTATGTTTGTTCCAATCTGTGAAAGAGAATAATTTGTAGCTTCACTGGCACAGAAATAGACCTTATGCATAATGACGTCATAACACCTTAAGCGCGCGGTGAATTATGGTCTTTGTGGTCACAGAGCGGGAAAATAATTTCAAGATGGCTACTGTCGAAAGTGAGTGTTTTGAAGTTCTTAACTGTCTTTTAAAGGCTGTTCAAGCCAACGAGGATTCTAGTTCTTTTGAGAACTCTTGCACGGATCCTCTGCGGTTGGATAACTCTGAAAGTCAGTGCACTAGTCGGCTTTCTTCGTCGAATTTTACGAGGCCATGTGGAGGTGCTGGAGGTTATACGTGTTGTGTTCCTGGTTGTTCAAGCAACCACAAAAGGAATCCAGAGCTTTCCTTTTATAGCATTCCTAGTGGTAAAAGTGAAGAGTCGAAAGAACTTCGAAAGAAGTGGATTAATCTCATTTCACGTAGGGATTTCTCTCCTACAATTGGTCATAGAATTTGTTCGTTGCATTTTCCTGGGGGACGTAAAACCTATTTAAACAACCTTCCTACGATTGTTCCCAAAGCAACCAGACCTACACCAACGAAACCTCGTTCAACGGTAAAGGCAAGAAATCGGACTCTTGTATCATGTACAAAATCTGTACCTGCTAAACACAGACTTTTTTCAGAACTTGATGATAACAATAATTCATCACGCTCAATAGAAGAACCAGATAAAATGGCTACACCTGTAAATGAGAATATTGATCCTATTGCTTGTTTACAAGAACAAACGGAAAAACTTTTAGCAACTAATGAGAAACTTAAGGAGGAGAATGGAAGACTTAAAAATGAAAATAAATGTCAAAAAGATGAGATAAGAGGATTAACGGAGCAACTGGAACAAGAGAGGAAAAGAATACGTTTTTCAATTGAATGTTTTAAGGACAATGACATTCTCATTAGGTTTTATACGGGGCTGGAAGACTACAAAACCTTCAAAACATTGTTTGATTCATTTGGACCGGCAGTGAATAATCTGGTGTATTATGGTACCAAGACTGATTTGGAAAGGTTAAGCTCTGAAGATGTAATTAAACGTGGACCTAAAAGAACAAATTCACCTGAACAGGAATTTTTCCTTGTGTTGGCTCGCTTGCGATTGGGGCTTTTAGAAGAAGATATAGCGACCAGAGCTGGGTTGTCTCAATCACATATGTCGAGAATATTTATTACTTGGGTTGACTTCTTGCATTCAAGGTTACGTAGCTTTGACCATCCAGAAAAGCAGTTGATAATTCAATGCCAGCTTCATTTAGAGATATGTATCCTTCGACACGAGTTATTATTGATTGCACAGAAATATTTATTGAAAAACCAAATTCTTTTAGAAGTCAAAGTGCAACATACTCCACTTACAAAAGCCACAACACTGCCAAGGGTTTAGTTGGCATAAGCCCATCAGGAGCTGTCACTTTTGTATTGTGGAATTCTGAACTTGGTAGAAAATGGAGACTCAATTATGGCTGATAGAGGATTTGATATTGAGCACAATTTACCAGATGGAGTGTCACTAAATATACCACCATTCATGCGTGAGAAAGAGCACTTGTCAATTGAAGAGGAAACCAAGACTCGAAGAATAGCTTCTGTTAGGATCCATGTGGAGCGGGCAATTGCCAGAATAAAGAACTTTAAAATTTTAAGTACAGTCTTTCCAATTTCCATGGCAGCAAATTTAAACAAAATTTGGGTGATTTGTTGTTACCTTTCTAACTTTTTACCACCACTACTTGCAGGGGCGCCGGAATATCGATAATAACGGGGGCAGATATTCATATATTCGTGTTCTGCATTATTAACTCCTTTTGAAATCGATTGTTTTTACGATCTGCGAACACGAATATATGAATATCTGCCCCCGTTATTATCGATATTCCGGCGCCCCTGACTACTTGTAGAAAATAACAAGCTGGACTAGATGATAGTTTTTCTGCAATCCTCCCTGCTTTATTATTTATTCGGCCTAACAAGATGATTTTACCTGACATTGACATGGCTGGAGTTAACCTTTTAAAAGGCAACCCTATAGCATTTCATTCTATCAAAGGCTTAAAATTTACCCATAATAAAGGCTAGGTCCAAAACATTTTCACATTAAATCCATTGTAGGCTGTGAAACTTTATTAAACTTTGTGTGTCCTACCCCTTAATGGTTAAACTATTCTTTAACCCATTAAGTGCCAGGGTTTCCCCAGACAAGTAAAATCATCTGGCGTTTGTTAAAAAAAAATAAGTAGGGTGCACTGGGGCACTTTGCCAGTTAATGAGTTAAAGGTATTTGCATCTATTATTTGGAATTTTTAACAGAAATATACTAGAGTAGAGGGGTAACCTTCACCTTACTCCCAATAAAAGCCTTTGAAAGTTTTTAGAGTGTTACAAAACTGTAACCATTTTGTGGCTCATTAACTCTTTAACCTATTAATTAAAGTGGCAATGCACCCCAGTGCTCCCTACTTATTTTTTTGACAAACACCAGGCGATTTTACTTGTCAATGGGGAAGCCCTGGTGCTTAATGCAGTGGTGCAGCCAGCCCAACAAATTAGTCATGCTATGCAAATTTTAACTTATTATTCATTTCTTTAGAAATTGATTGTTTTCATGGTCTATGAACACGAAATTATTTGCATAGCATGACCAAATTGTCAGGCTGGCTTCGCTACTGGCTTAATGCGTTAAGCAGCAATGCACTCCGATGTGCCCTAGTTTATTATTTTACTACATGTCTAATGCCAGATGACTTGTCAAGTAGAGAGTGTTGCCACTCAATGGGTTAAACAATAGTAATAACGTGTTGCTTGAGGACAGGATTTCATTAGTCAATGAAGTTAATCTAGGAAATTAGCTTCTCGAATTATCACAGTTAATACATATACTTTACCTTGCTCCTTCAATATTGTCTTAATTAAGTACTATTTAAAGCATGCACAGGAGTGTTTTATCATATTTAAAATGCAAGTGCGCAGCACGAGCATTTCACATATGATAAAACAAGACTACAAATGCTTTAAATGACCAAAAACATGAATACAATAGATGCTGTCTCATTAGTATTCTTTGTTGCTGATTAGGGTGGACTGTATATAAAGAATACTAATGAAGATGAGTTTTATCAGGTATATAGCCACTTCAAATGACATATTTTGGTATAAGTAAAAAAGCCAGTAAAAAACAATTGATGTGTCTTCTATTAATGTCATTTACAAGAAGGAAGAATAAATGAAAAGTAAAATGATGTTAGTTCTGGCAGCATTTTGTTCTCCCACAAAGAAGTGTCCTTATAGATACGCTGAACATGCATATCAGCATTGGTGTATACCACAAAATCAATCCAGGGTAAATTTAAAATGTTCAAGACACCTTGACATTGATAATAATATGCATGGTTCACTTTAAGTTCTAACCCACTTTCGGTTTCTTTTAAATAAAAACCTTTGACACTTTGTGCAGCTTCATTAACATTCATTTCTTTCACTGAGTAAGGACATTTAACTTCAATGCATCCAACTGGAATACCATCTTTTATGACAATTCCATCAGGGCTACAACCCAGCCATGGCCACTGGGGACTGATGACTAACCCACAACATGTGACAAAAGCACTGCCTTTTAATGTTACATCTTGATATTTAGCAATTGCATTACTTTCATTATCCAGGCCCCACTGTACAGATGCAGGCACCTTTCTTTTCTCATGATCAACACATAAAATTGATTCAATCAGTGAAGCTGGATGGTTTTTCTTTCTACGATTGATAACTTTGCCAAAAATTGAAGCAGTAAGCCTTTTAGATCGTTCAGCGTACCATTGAGGATCTTTGTTTTGCCTCATAGTACTCAAACATATATCCTTAGCAGTGGATACAGTCAACCCAACTTTTGTTTTTACTAGTTCTAGTTGTTCTGGGCTATAATCTGATGGAGGGGTGTAACCATTTGGCACATTTTTAAAGATCTGATCAACCAGTTGACTTGGTGGTATTTGCGTTGGAATAGGAACAGAGCTGTTGTCCAGTTTTCTATTTTGCAACTGATTACAAGATGTCTCGAAAAGTTCACATGGCTTATAGTTATTTGAGGCTATAGCTTCACGAAATAGTGAAGCGCAATTGGCTTTCTCAAATGCATTTGCCATAGACTTAATTTCTTCTGCAGTCACAGTCCGAGCAAATGGTGGAGTAGCACAATAGTCTTCCCTACTCCCTTTTACAATATACCTTTTGGCAGGTTTGTTCACATCAGCTTTTTCAAATAGCATTTCTTCAAATTTAACAGCTTTGTCCAGGGTCTTTGAGCTTCCGGAGGGCACACTCCATTTTTGAGGAAGTTGTGTGCATGTCAATTCCACAGGAACAAATTCAGATTGACAAAGTCCAAAATAGTGTACAATAGAGCAGCTACGTGTTTGCAGCAACCTCCTTGGCCAGCCTTACAAGAACACTTAGCATATTCTTCACCGTTGGTTTAAATGAACATAAGGACTGACGCTCTTCATGGAAGCACCAACACGCGCTTTCACCACGAACAACAGCTTCGAGGCTTGCACATTTGGCTTGACAAAAGTACTTTTTACATAACCTTCTTTCCATAGTCCATAGCCTTTCTTCATATTTCGATAAGCTTTTGGAGCCATTTTATCAGGCATTGTACGGCTATTTTTTACAAGCTTATTCTCCAGCTTTTCATGAGTAAATCCTGGAAGTTTCTCTAAGCATTTTATCCAATCACGGTTGTCAGAATTGAAGATATCTTCACTTGTTTCCGACTCTACCAGCTTTCGAGGACATGCAGCACCTCCACATGGCCTCGTAAAATTCGACGAAGAAAGCCGACTAGTGCGCTGACTTTCAGAGTTATCCAACCGCAGAGGATCCGTACAAGAGTTCTCAAAAGAACTAGAATCCTCGTTGGCTTGAACAGCCTTTAAAAGACAGTTAAGAACTTCAAAACACTCACTTTCGACAGTAGCCATCTTGAAATTATTTTCCCGCGACCACAAAGACCATAATTCACCGCGCGCTTAAGGTGTTATGACGTCATTATGCATAAGGTCTATTCAATGTCAACGAGTTCCCAATAAATCTACAGGGGTAGACGCGGTGCGTAGAATGAAACGAACTCGACGTAGGAATTTTAATAATTTATTAACAGGATATATACAGGTTTGGGTCGAATAAGTCGACTGAGAATATAATTGCGTCGGTTGGAACAAAAATATGATAAGCAGACAAACTATAGTAACCTATCACATGAAATTAATACGGGTATACTTGATAATTGACATAAACGAGATATACTTATTAAACTAAGAATTAGCATGCAATATAACAACTAAACCGATTTTAGCAGCGCTTATCGAAACACTTAGCGCGACAATTGCTAACTGAAACAACGTATTATCTATTTACTTACTTTGCTTTGCAGACGCACCAACTTTAACTATCATGCGCGTAGATATAGCTTTGATCGAGGTAGAATAAAGATAGAATTTTTTGTCTCGCAATGCGAATAGAATTGTAGCATAAACCTTTGCTTTCTTACAAGTGTCCACATTCGAGACTCAACGTAGAATGAATAACCTAAGCTAGGTAGGCTTTTTTTGTGTGGAATGAACCGGATTTCATGCAAAAACATAGAAACGCGGTGGTTTTTTTTTGACGGACATAGCGTGGCTAGGCAAGGCAACCGCATTGCGCATTTGCTAACCAAATTTACGCATTTGATGTAAATGTTTGCGCTGAAACGGAAAATAACAACTTGTTTTTGCCAGAAGGTCTTTTACAAATTAACAACTTGAACGACCTTCCGTTTCGAAACCAACATAATTGAAGTTGAGCCTTTTCAATTCAAAAATTTCTAATAATCAGTTCTTATAAGCAAGTCACTAGCAAAAACAAATACAAACATTGTCTGATATTATTTTTGTAATAGACTTAGCTACTGTTTTAGCATGTATAAATGGCTTGATTGCTTCGTCCAGGCTGCATCTTTTCTTACCATTTCTTCCAGTCGGGAAGTTACAAGGAAGTAGGCTTAGGGCCACATTCTGCTTTTGTTCATCTAAAATAATTGAATCAAAATTGAAGTCAACACATTAATATTATATCTTTGTAAGTGTATCTGCGCCGGGCAAGCTGAAAAATCAACTTGACCAGGATGGGAATCGAACCGACAATCATTGCATGGTTACCAGTCGAAACCAATGGACGTGGGTTTCATTTCTACCGTGGTCAAGTTGACTTTTCAGCTTGTCTTTGGCAGAGACATAAAAACCCATTAGAAATGCAACAATAGGTGAAAACACTTTATCGTAATAACATTACTTTATTATCATTAGATAAAACTGAGCGGGCTGAATGCAAATATGTACATGTAAAAAGGAATAACTATTGAAAAACCTGACTCTAAATTCTCTGGCTTCGTTTCGAGGTATAAGGCCCATTTAATTTCTTGCATGTTAGCATAGCTGAAAAGCTTTTCAACAACGATTGGTGTTAGTCGAATGAAAAGATTTTCAGCTACATCAGAATAAAGCATCCTGAAATCCATTTCCACCTAAGAATGAATTAGGCAAGTGCTATAACTCTTTCATTCCCACAGCTGAGTTGTCGGGATCACTACTCAGCTGAGATGGACTAATAGACCTTTCTAAAGAAGCTAAAGAGGACAGATGTATTGTTCTTGACTAGTACTTGAGTGGTTAAGCATGGTAGAGACAACATCCCAAGTATTGTAACTTACCATCGCAGGTGTGTCAAACAACCTAGGTATTCAGCTATATGATGGCCTTTATGGGCAATTCTTTGTTATCCTTAATCCATTTAGCCCTGTTTACTACAGTCTTTTCCATGTAATTCCTTACAGTGGAAGCAGGCTCAGTGTGGTGCTTTAACCATTCCTTCATGCCATAATGATCAGCCTCTGCTATTTCGCTTTCTACTTGGCAATAATAAAAAAGTTAAATCTTTAATTTGGACTCATCTGACGTATAATTGTGGATTTACATTCTAGTGAATGTTACCTGGCAAAACCCTTGCTAGGCTTTTTCGCTTAGAATACATGGTCATGGTTGCAGTGGTGCTTCTTCCAGCAGATGGGTCACGAACCTTATTTCTTTTTCGGAAGTTCCTATAAACGTATGACTTTTCAAAATCATAATGAACTCTGATCCATTGTCTTCACCACTGGACAAAGACTGATAGGACAAGCATTTGACCATTAAAACAGCGTGCATGGTTATCCATGTCAAAATATGTGACATCATAAGCGGGAAACATGCTGGAAACTTTACATAGGACCAGAATTAGACCATTTATAGCCTTCCACAGCGACCACCATTTCTGGTGGCGTATATTGAACTTCAGTAATAAATTATAACCGGTATTATTATACATTTTAGTGATAAAAGCAATTTGTTTGGCTAATAGTTGACAGATAAATCGCGCAATCACGCAAAATTCAGTTATCTGCTAGCAGATAACTGAGTTATCTGCAGGTGAGCCTGCGGTGGTTAACAAGCGGTATTCATGAATGTAATTATGTATTAATAATTGATGTATTTTTGGATGTTGCTATTAAATAAAGTTTTTCATTCGTTATTACTATGTTCACTATTCTTCAAATGTATAATAAAACAATTATTGAATTCGGTTTTGGTGATATGCAGAGCGAAGGCTCGGCTGATAACGCTTACCCCCACTTTGATATCTCTGCTTATTACGAAAACCTCATCCAATAATTGTTTAATAAACGCGGAATGCGGCAAAGATTGCAGCACATAACTTACAAATTTATATTTTATTTTCAAAGTTTCTGAAAGTTCTGGGGTTTGCGACCATTAGGCATTAGTATTGCTTAATTAAAAAAATCCTACCCTCCAAGATGGCGGGCTGTATAACTCAAGGGCGATTTTTTAATAAACTTTATAAGTTGCTTATCAAGTTTTAGTAGTTAATAAATAACAAGCAAATCGAATGTATCTTATTTTGGTGCAAAATCCGCAAACATAAACAAACTTAACAAAGTGAATTGTCATCACAATCCTAAAGTCTCTTTATGTCGTTGGAAAATTGAATTTTAATGACTGATTTAATCACTGATAAGCTCTATAATTTTAATTAACGAGAGAAAATTTTGAAAGTTTATAGAATTTCGAGAATGTGAGAATGCTTATTTTTTTCGCAATTTGCGCCATTTGTCTTCGTTAGTACTCAGTCTTCTCGGGACGGGCAATAAACTCATGGTTGAACCTGGATGGTTGAATAACTTGTAAAATAGCTGTAAAGCTTGTAAACTAAAAGCCAAAACCAGCTTAAACTTGAGTAAACCTGGAATGGACCTTATCCATGATGACGTATCAAGCCGTGACGCCAGCAGGGAATTATTGTTTTAATAGTCACCACGAAAAATTCAAACTTCAAAATTTCCCGCCGTGACTACTAAGACCAGAATTCCCTGCAGGTGTCACGGCTTGTTACGTCATTATCCATAATGCCTATTAATTACACCTTTTTAGAACTAATATACTAATTGTTAATAAAAGTAATTTTCAAAAGAAAACCTATCAAAATATTTTACTTATAGTTTATTAACAATATTTAAAATGCTATCATATAATGATATTTATTTATTAAAATGCATATATCTTACATAGTTTTATTTATAACTTCATACAAATTTTCAACTATAAGATCAATGATGTTTGCAATTGATCTTATACAAACATTTGCACAGCCTGTTTTCTAAACTAGTTTAAAAATGCTCCTTTACCATTACTCTACTCCAATCACAGTCAGACCATTGGCTTTGGTCTTATAATGGCCTTTTCAGCTGAATGCCGTCAGACAATTCATAGGTAATTGTCGACAATTACGGTTGCCGTAACATTCTTGTTGATCAAAGCAGCTCTTTGCCAGTGGCTGCCACATAGTTATGTTAGCTTGCTCCGGAATGGCGCAGGTCAGGTGAATATCCAACTTTGATTGATCAACCATTAAAGGAGGAGAGTACAAAAAAGAACAATTGGCACTAGGATGATTGACCGATTGCCGAGAATATGAATAAGTTCATAGCTGTATCAGTTCAAAGCATACGCTTAGTTCATCAACACTGTTCGCAAATATGTTCTTATTGGTGACCAATGAGATGACCAACATTGCACAAAAAATAGCCAAATTTACGGGGCTATTGCGAGCAAACTAAATAAAATAAAACTCTCATTTACGCCCCCAAAATGGCCTTTTTAAATTTTCCGATTTCCATTAAAAGCGAAGCGGCCACATCGGTTTGTATATTCCGGAGCCAGCTCCGTTTTTGCGAACCCGGAGCCTTGAACCTGGAGTTGAATATCCTGTCATCATTCTTGGTGATTCTTTTCCATAGATGTCTCCAACAATTCTTGATTGGTTATCTGGGAGTGGTTTGATAGCTGGCCAACATATGACTGGCCACGGATTGTTGGCGAGTTTCTTCCAGGTGTTTGGTGAAGAGTCTGGGATGACGTTTGTTTGGCCATGGCCACGGCAGACACGTCGTAAGAACCACGACGTCTGTGGAAAATACGACGGACAAAGGATGACAGTCGTTCAGTGAATGAACGCTTTACACGCAACCTTGAAGAGAATAAAACGTATTTTTTATAATTGGTACTATAGACGTCTAGATCTAATCCTTAGTTGAAGAACGTTTGATGCCAATAGACACTGCAAAACAACTTTCACAACTAGATTCGCACTTGTTTTAAAACGTTAACGACAAAAGAAATAATTTTGCAAAGGTTGAAATCAAATAACCTCTAACAACGCTGTGGCCAAAAACCTAGGTATATTGTGCGAATGTGGCACTAATTTAACGATCACACCGTCTCCAAAATAAATATTGATATTAGTTGAAGGTGAACTTACTAACCAAGAGTGCTTTGCGAGTTGTTTTATACTTGGTCGGGCCGCTGGGTCCATGCTAAATAATTTTCTCATTAGGTCTTGCAAATCTGCAGATAAAAAAAATGGAAGAAAAAATCCTGGATGGCCTTGCCATACATATGAGAAAAACAACAAACAATATTCTTAGCGACAACAGTTGGTGTGAATGATATGCATTCCAACTTCAAAAGGGAATTATGTATGAATGCTGATCTCTATATTTTTTTTTCTCTAACCTGTTATGATTTCATGAATTTAACTCACCTTCCGATAAATCATCCAGTTTTGGCGGTCCTGAGATAACATCTGCAAATGTTGTGTAATCCGTGTAAGGTGGTTCGCCGTGCAACATTTCATATATCATGACTCCAATAGACCGCACAGCTTCCTTGCAAGGATCATACAATTCATGGAGAATATATTCCGGAGGCATATTGTTTGGAGTGCCTGGGGAAATATAACATATACAATGCATTTGAAAAGTGTTCTGAATGCAATAAAACTTGGAATAGAATAAAAGTTGAAAACAACTTAAAATTAAAGCCAGTATTAAACCTCAGAGGTTCGATGAAGTATTTTTGGACCAGGAACTGGTCCCTACACGCGGCTAATCTTGTTGTTGTTGTTGTTGTTGTTGTTGTTGTTGTTGTTGTTGTTGTTGTTGTTGTTGTTGTTGTTGTTGTTGTTAGGGGGTGACGCTCTTTAAAAAAGCCTAAGGCTCCGTCAATTCGCATCAGATCGCAATTAAACTTCGCACAACTAGCGATATTCCCCATCGATTGACGGAGTTATAATTTCGATTTTTTTATTTTAAAGAAATTTAGAAGCAACTCAAAATTGTAGCGTAGTAATGCGTATAGATTATATTCAATATTAGTATGCATAACTGAAGCAAGTTCGAATGGCTAAGGCTCCGTCATTTCGCACCAGATCGTGATAAAACTTCACACAACTATCTTAAAGGTTATTCTCTATCGACTTACGGAGTTAAATTGTTTGTGCTTGTATTCTGCAGAAGATTTGCAAGCCATGTCAGATTGTGACTATAGGACCATTGCGTTAAATGCGTTTCTCTCTAGGGCATTTCTTATTTTTTATTTATTTGTTTAGGGTTTGCCCAGCATACATATACATAAAAAACGACTATAATGACAGTGGCACGGTGCACGCAACGCTAGCTTCTCGCCAGCTACAGCGGCATAGATTAGGACATAGGTGTGCAACTCGGCATATTTTAAATGTCTTTGTATTGAAGGCAGATGAAAAATGTAGAAAAGCGATAATTTTAACATAACCGCAAGATTGCCTAGGTTCATAGATATTTGAAATTTCATCCTGGAGAGAAAGATTGAATCTATACTTCACCAGTTCCTGGTCCAATAGTACGATCGTACTTGTTAATAATATTGCTGATGAATTGCTACTTCGAGAGAAATTGGAAAGACAAATTTGTTTTATGATAGCACAATTTCACACTATAAGGTGGGAACGCAATTTGGTCACTACAACTCAGAGAACAGAGATAAATAATTCATAGCGTTCCCGAAAGGTCAGTTACTCACCACAGAATGCGTCAACTAAGTTGCCAGGTTTATGATACCCAGCAAATCCAAAATCAAGCAGCTTGATGTCACCAGTATCGAAATCATAAAGGATGTTCTCCAATTTCAAATCACGATGAACGATGTTCTTCTTGGACATCGACAATACAACGTTAACCAACTTCTTCATGCATTGTTGAGTTTCGTTCTCGGTGAAGAAACCTCCTACGTCGCACATGAGGCTTAGGAGATTTTCGCAATGAGTCGGTCTTTCGCAAATGATCACAAATTCATCCGATGATAAAGACTGATAATGATAGAACTTGATGACATTTGGATGATCTTTCATCTTCCTCAGGAAATACACCTCACTTGGTACATCACCGAGGTCCTTATCCTGTTAAAAAACAATTGTTGGAGAATTCGATATCGTTGTTTAGCAAACGAGGGACAACCGTTCCATATGGTGTTTAGTCCTTTACCCGCTTCTGTTGGCTGTTTCGTCTAATAGAATGAAGGGATTTATAGCAGAAGTAAAGGAGGGCAATGCGAAAATTATTACTTTTCTTCATGCTACACAAATCGTTGATGAAATCAAAGAACCATTGCTGATTTCACGACATTTTGGGTAATTTAATTTCATCTTGAAAGTCAGACTGGTAATAAAATACCTCTTTGATTCAAAATGGTAACTTTGAAAGAGTATTTTGAGAAGATTTGGATTTAATTCAACGTCGTCATGAGTGTAAACGGCTAACAAAATTAATCATTTAATACGTTTGCAACACTCAATTTTCACAGACTGTATACTATATGATATCCTATACCTTTGGAGTTTTTACGACCTTACTGTTGTTACTCACCTTGCGATACTCACGAACCGTTTTATATTCGACAAATTTCAGGGCGACCTAAGAGATGAAAAACAATTAATCATTTACATCGATGGTTGTCTTGAAAAAATCAACGGTATAGCTGGCAACCTAGTAAGATTTGGGAATCTTACTTCATCTCAGAAGCAGGGCAATAATTATGGCCGAGGAGTGTTTTTTTTCGGAAGGCGAGACATTGTGTGAGAATTACCGGTGTTTTTTTAGTTCCTTTTAATGCATAACCCTTGTAAACTCCACCAAATCCACCTTCGCCAATCAAGCCATTTTCAATATAGTAATAAATCACATCTGAAAGTCAAAAGCAATTGCTTGTCAATACAACTGAACGACCAAAGAAATATGTAAAGTAAAATGGATTCTAGAATAAAAAAAACCCACTAAAAAATATGTTCGTGATCTTGTAGCGATAGAATCGACTTGCCTTTTGACTTGCAAACTTCAACAAGGTTTTCCCCATCGACAACTCTAGTGATGCGTGGCACACTTGAAGGTTGGGAAGGTTTGACTTGGCTTTCTTTCATAATTTTCCACTTGATGAGTTTTTCTTTCAAAATGTTACGCTTTCTCTTCACGTCATAGATGCTTGAGAATATAAATTGAAAAATCTTTTAATATATCCAAACGAAGAATGTAATGGGAATAATAGTTTACTGTTGAGACTTGAGACCTAAAGTAGACAAAAAGTGGACCAACTTTTATTTATATAGCTGTAATTTGGAGCGGTTTCAACTGCTCTTATATCGATTCACAAACAAAGCTATAGATGTCTGTGAATGTAACACTAAACTACAGATAATTAATACTAAATAAAAATTGTCCAGCGTTTCAATAACTCCAGCAAACGGTTTCCAGTGGAACCATTACTAGCGAAACCAAATTAGTTTCTTGTTTCATTCGGCATTTTGAAATATCGGTGAAGTAGATGACTGGGTAAGTTTTGATGAATTATGCCCATGCATATTCCATTAAACTATAAATCTAATCTATGCTTTAGATTTATTCAAACAACACTGGCTTTATATAGTATTGCATTAAAAGTTCAAGCTATTTAAAAAATACAGCTGTTGTTTGTTTACTTTCTGGATTGTACAACATCTTATATTATCAATAAATACCGCCTACCTTTCATTAGTGCTATCTGCTATTCCAGTAGAACAAAATTGAAGCTATAAACATAAAGAATATCATAATGAATTAGTAAGTTGACTTGTGCTTACATTGTGCTTCAATTTAATTGCATTAATATCAAAATATTATTGAACAAAAACTTGTTAAAGTCAAAAGTACTGTAGTTTGCCGATCTTTTATTATTATTTTTGAGATAAAGTTATCTTCAAAAAAAGTTTTGGAATGTAAGCTGCTCATCTCGTACCATTTGTTGAGACGACTCTGAGATTTGGTAGAGTTCACCGAGAGAATGTTGGCTTCCACTGTGAATTAAAGAAAATGAAGAATATTTAGTGGAAAATGAAAGGTAAAAATATCGCATTTAGAGATTGCTGTCCTAATTTTTTACAATACTGAAAAAAGTTACTGATCCGAACATTTGATGAAGGCTGGTGCAAACTTCGCAAGTACAAGATTAGGTCGAATATATATGAATACTTGCCCCCCCCCCCCGATGCAACTTAGCAATCTTCCGGGTCCCCTGCCTAGCCCCAAAACGCATCTTAAACCCTCCAACTACCACTTTAAAGACTGAAATCGTAGATAAATAAAATCTTACCAATCCCAAGAATACTCCATGTCAAAGAAGCGTAAAAACTAAAATAGTAAATTTCAAAGAAACACTGCATCAGTGGTGTCAAATTTAGCCGAACGAGCAATAATTATTAAGATAGCAGTACGAGATACAAGAGAAGTAACTTTATCAGTTTCAAAGTCTGAACGTTTCTTGACGTATTTTAAAACCATTGTGATCTCCGAATTAAGTGGAGAGTTGAAACTGACTTCTCAAGTTTAAAACAGCAAAGACGCGCCTTTGAAATAATAAAATGTGTCATATTAAGATCTCATAACAATACTACTTGCTAGGATATTCTTTCACAGATTTTACAATTTAGAATACAACCTAAAATTGCCAAATGTTTAAAAAATCAATACGTGATAAAAAAGCGCACTTATTTTTCAACTGATAATAAAAATCCTTTACCTCAGAATACTCCGAGATTTGAGACGCGTTTGCGTGATCAAATAAACACCCGACACTACCAGCACTAAAAACAATATTTTGCATTGATGTAGGGGACCTGAAGTGTTAAAAATGTGTAGCCTCACCAAATAAAAAAACTGGTTTGTATATTTAGAAGGTAAATCAATTAGGTTTATAATTTTATTACATTTTATATTACGTAATATATTAGGTTTTAGTCATGCATCCCAAATTCAAGCCAGGAATATTCGAGAAAAAAATTGTCAGCTATCCTTGCCCTGTTAGAATTCAAACATACGCGATTGCGATCGATGCCGACATTACCATCGTAAACACACACTAACACACTAACAACGCAACGTTAGCTACTCGTGTAGTTCAAAAGAAAAAACATTGAACCGGCATCATAAAGCATAAACTTCGATTTCTGCGGAAGGCCACTTCTCAGAGGCATCAGAAAGCTTGCTATATTTTTTGTCTTACTGACACTAGAACAAATTAAAACTAATTGAAACTATTTGCGTCGACAGATTAGTGTAGCAAAATGGGTAAGAAACGCTTGTACGGTTTGCCGTGATGCAAAGAATACCTTTTTATTATTTTT
Source organism: Dendronephthya gigantea (assembly GCF_004324835.1). NCBI lineage: Eukaryota > Metazoa > Cnidaria > Anthozoa > Malacalcyonacea > Nephtheidae > Dendronephthya > Dendronephthya gigantea. The sequence continues at coordinate 2,414,888 of NW_021163014.1, forward strand.
TATACTTTAATAAAATATTACTTGTTATTTAATATATCTTATCATCATCATTATTTTTTCTCATCACAGATGAATATTATTTCCAGGAAAATGAAGACAAGCACGTGTTGATATAATAAAACATCCTTATATTATAGCTATACGCCATGTAAATAAACATCATACCTCAGAGATCTCTCTGACGTTTCTTCTTCAAACCAAAATACTGGTTCCTCCTGTGAAAATTAGAAAGTTTATAAGCTTATTAAAGTATTGTTTTGATTCCCCATTTCTAATAAATTCTCTAAATCAAGGAACGTTCCACAGAAGAAAAAATCTAATTCATACCTTATAGGAGATCCGAGAATCATTAGAATTCATATTCCTGGACAGACGGGAAAGAAAAAATGCATGAGTAATGTAAAAACCGAAGATCGAAGCGCGATCTTAATCGTTTAGAGAGTGCCGCTTTAAAAAGAAACAGAACTCAACACTAGGCCATTCATTCACGTAAATGTAAAGATGTTACACAAAAATTCTGATCACAAAGCCGTGAATTGTCGTGGAGCGCGTGCGTTTGGATTTACGCGTGCGTTTTTTTTGCGCGAGCACTTATGTTCGTTGCGTTGAGCCGCCGTATTTTTAGTATAGTTTTGATTTCTATTTCATAAATCAAATCTCAAAACCAATTTACTTCGTCGCTTTCGATGGTGAACTAAATTATCTTTCATCCAAAATACGAGCGAAACTGTAGAAACACGATCCTCTTTTTATATTTTCTAAATTAAGCCACTTAATAATACGCAAAACACACTTATTTGTGCACTAAACAATAAAACCTAAAACATACTTACATATTTTCTCGATAATTTCAATATAGAATATTGAACAACAATATAACAACGCTTTTCAAAACAATTTGCAACGAACTAACTTCGCGAAATGTGAACCTCTCGAAAAATCTCGACAAGTGAGCGGTCCTTTGTTGACGTAGATAATTAATACTTTTGCGCACGCGAGTTTTGGTGAGCAAGCGAAACACTGAGTCAGCGTTCGGCAATATTAACAAAAAGAGCGCGTGGTAATGGGAATGTTTTTTCGAGAATGAAGTAATGAACCTAATTATGTTGAAGAACCTGCGATTAGATCGTTGTGTTATGAATTAAAATATGCACAAATATTTACCGAAATCTGATCAATTTATAGTAAAATGTTTTTCCGGAGAGGTGTGGAAAATAAAAATACAAGTACAAAACTTCAGAAATTATTACATAATCTTTTCTGAAGGTGCATTTTTTTACGAATTCGCCATATTTATTGTTTGCACATAGTTTCCTCAGTACGAGCTCTGAACTTATACCGTTATACATGGAACTGAACGAATGACTCATGTATAACTAATGACTATCAAGGTTGCATGGAGGCAAACAAAGTTAATTAAAACTACACCGAAACAACGGAATAAGGGGCAGCAGTAACAAAATTATAACAAAAAGTCAACATGGCAAATAACAATATGGTGAGAAACGATCACCGAAAAATGTTACCTTTTTTTATATTAACTCATCTCTTGTGTTTACAAGATGTTTTTTTTTTCGTGGCAGGTTTACTTCTTATAATTCCTATAAACGCTAACCCTCTTCGGGAGAATTTTCGCGAATAGAAAAGGGTCGCAATCGAAATAATAGCGTACTTTCTTCGGCGTTAAAGAAGTACTGATGGTCTGACAGAACTAATATTATGAATAAATTCACATTTCAAAAGAAAACATGTTGAAATTTATTCATAATTTAAAACTATTTACAATTCTATAATCATTATTTACAATTTGAAACTATTCACAATTCTATTCGTAATCAGTACATGCACTCGTTTCAAAAACAATATCCAGGGGATAACTTTATCCATTTTCAAACAACCGGCCCCAGATTGCGCCGGCAGCAATTTTTCCTTCTGATAAGAACTCCTAGTATTATGAATAAATTCACATTTCAAAAGAAAACATGTTGAAATTTATTCATAATTTAAAACTATTTACAATTCTATAATCATTATTTACAATTTGAAACTATTCACAATTCTATTCGTAATCAGTACATGCACTCGTTTCAAAAACACTATCCAGGGGATAACTTTATCCATTTTCAAACAACCGGCCCCAGATTGCGCCGGCAGCAATTTTTCCTTCTGATAAGAACTCCTAGTATTATGAATAAATTCACATTTCAAAAGAAAACATGTTGAAATTTATTCATAATTTAAAACTATTTACAATTCTATAATCATTATTTACAATTTGAAACTATTCACAATTCTATTCGTAATCAGTACATGCACTCGTTTCAAAAACACTATCCAGGGGATAACTTTATCCATTTTCAAACAACCGGCCCCAGAGCAGCTCGTTCATTAGACATGAAAGGGAGGGATTTCCAAAATATAGACAAAATCGATATTTAAAAAGTGCATGCTTGAAGATGTAACGTTTTAATTTGGTGTTCAGATCTTAAAAACACAAAAACCAAAATACGGCGTAGTTTTTGTTTCAGTTTATATCGTTGTCTCTCCGTTCAGTGACACACCATTCTACCGGCGGTAGCCGTACAGGTAGCCCATATCATTAGATTAAGAACAGTGGGGAATTAGGACTTGACCGAATCTCTATTCGTGTATTTATTACGATACTTCATTTAAGAATTCCCTAATTCGTCTGCTCGTCTGAAAAAAATACCGTATCCACAAATATACGGCTTCGTCCATTTTGGCAGTTTCGCTTTTCTTCTTTCTTGGAAGCACCTAATTGGAAAATGAGGACATAACGCTACAAACTCACTTGCCTAAATGGATTTAATCTGAGCTGGTTTGGGGTTGCAAGGACTAATCATATAACAGCAAATCCACACGTGTTTGGCCAAATGTGAACTAAAGGAACAATATAAAATTATAATATATAGTCGTCTCTATATAAGAAAGATTAAAGTAAGAATCTCGAATCGAAATGAGCAACAGATAATTTTGATGTGTCTTAAGTTTTCCAAAATACACTTAATATTACATATTAATAAATATTGAAATACATGCACATATAATTGTATGTACCCTAAAAACCTTGTAAACTTGGAAATCTGATGTGTTTCTTTGGGTCACATGCATGTGAAAAAATCAATAGAAACGTCATTTTATGGCAACGAAACATTAACAAGGCTGACGTAACATGCATGTATACACAGAAAAAACATGAACTAAATGCTGCGGTGCTGTTTGTTTGATATCGCCACCACCATATTTTTTCCCAATTCACAATTAAAGGCTCTTTGAAAGGCATATAAATGTAGTTAAGCATTTTATCTGCTCCCAAACATGCAAGAAAATTCTTGGATCAACTTCGATACGAAACGAAGAAGACTAGCAAGACGCCCTTTCCGACTGCCAAGAGTGATTGCGTGTTCACCCAAGAGCTTCCAGTCTTTTAACATGTTTTGGTACGCCGGGATTGCTTACTTTGCTATTAGAATATTACTTTAAACCTCATGTTCATATTCTTTGTCCGACAATTACACAAGACACGATATTTCTTCTTTTGAAGCTTTCCTAACTTCCTACAAAAAGTAATTATGTAACGAATGCTGCCCGCATGGGTTGATGTAGGAATCCCATATGGTCCACATTTACAAACTGCCAACGCTGTTAGCTTGATGATTACAAATGTGTCACAGCCTGCGCTTAAACGTAGTCGAATCTGTTCCAGCCTTTTGATCACATGAATGCTGGTAGATAAAGGAACTCCATCGTTTAAAGAATTCCTCCTTTAAAAGCATTGTAACTGTGAGCGCCCGAAAATTATCTGAATATAATTTACCCGAATACCCAACGACAGAGTGCCTGCATATACAGCATAATTATAATCATTACAATTGTACAGCAGACACTGTAAACGGGGTGTTGTTGAAACTGGCCACAAGTAAAATCATTACATGATTACCTCAATGGATACCTCAAACATTGTCCATCAAAAGAAAGTACATGACAAATCAATTTTCCACTGTGTCCCATCCTAGTCCTCCATATCTCAGCAGGGGTTGGGATATTAAATTTATTCCACTGTAAACCCGACAGGGCCAGAGTACTAATTCTGCCCGGAGATTTTAATTACGTTTGGGTATGCAAATGCAAAATTAAAGTTGTCCGCCATCATGTCATGAACATTGGCCGTTTTTTAAGTTATACGCATGCGTGAGTTTAAGAAGAGTTAAAACCAGTAACTACCAAACGTTACCAAACGTTGCAAACGTGCAATCAGTGGCGTAACTAGAGCGATAATTGGGGGTGGGGGGGGGTGAATATTCATATATCCAGTTCTGCCCTACGGATTTCTTTTGTAATTGCAATAGCTTACAATAGAAATCCGTCGGGCAGAACTGAATATATGAATATTCACCCCCCCCCCAATTATCGTTCTAGTTACGCCCCTGCGTGCAATTGGCTTTGATTCCCGTCGCTAAAACTGCCATTTTAAACGTTGAAAATATATTTGACTAGTAAAATTGATCGAACTGGCATGTCAAAGGTTGCTTTAGACAGAAAAACTTTGATTTAAATCGATGGTAAAAAATCCATGATTTTGAAGGGTTTTTTGAGAGGCAAAAGAGAAGATTTAGTCTTCTAGCGAAACATTAAGACGCTAAATATATCCCTGTTGAAAATGTGCATTCAACATTGAGGAAATTTCATATGGGGACTGGGGAGCCATCCTAAATGTACTTCACTGTTAAAGTGAAATATTAAAGTTTTAAAGTGAGCAGTCTTCGTTCAGCCGCTTTTTACATTTACAGGTAAATTTATGCGCAAAGACGTAATGGTAACAACATACTCTTGGAATTCATAACAGAAATTTCAGAAGTCATTATAAGACCATTGGCCGTCTTAACATGATGACGTCTTAACGATGATAAAATACGATTTAGCAAAACTAAAATGTAATTCATCCTTTGAAATAACAAAAGTTCATTTACTAAAAAAATATTGAATAAATGGATTTCACAAACTAAATCTGCTTTAAAATTATCATCTCTTGTTAATGTGAAGGTTTATATATTATACTCTATTAATAATTAACGCACCATGCATGCATTATGCTGGTGTACGTGTGTTTCGGTGAAGTTCGTCCAAATGTTCTTGTAAAGATTATCCATCATGAGAACACATTCATTGTACTTGTTTGTTCCTAGTTCTCGCAGTATGGCAGTTTTTTCTGGAACAAGTTGCGACTCGAGACGTACCACACAATAACGGAATAATTAGGATTTTCCTATTGGTTCACACAAGTCCACCATTTGTCCAAATATATTTTTGGTGAAGCTTTTTATGGAACAGAAATTACTCCTCAACCAAATATAGTCACATGGCAGTGCGAAGGAAAGAAAAATAAACTGATCAAGTAGATGGACGGCACACAGGCAAAGAACAAAAATTTAAGATAAAAGAGGATTGAAAGACACATAAGACATAACAAATAGGAAAATTGACGTTTAATTTAAGTAACAAAACAATAAATGGAAATAGAAATATTAGCACGCATAGAAAAATATCAAAAAAAAGAAAAACACATAAAACATAATAGTTATCGAATCAAAACATGGTGAAATTTTGATACCCATGTTCCAACATAAAATAACACAAAAGATTTACAACAACAATAACAGTAACATTTATAAAGATGTTTTGATAATATCAAGTCGTTTTATCGTTACTGTTGTCTAATTACTGCTGCAACATTGCTTCTTTCAACGCTCTGCGTTGCGCTAAAATCACTTACATGGACAGAATTAGCTAAACAATATAGTTTAGGAACTTCGATATACAACCAATTTAAGGAAAAAAAAGGTGCCAATCGAAAAAATTGGTTAATAGCTAAATATAGCGAAATTTTCAACACGAAGATATTGAGCGAATTGTCCTCGGAAAAAGTGAAATTGATTAAGCGAAAAATCAAGGTATATTTAAGAAAACATTTATCACTAAAATTGAACACATCTTATAAGTCAATGTATGAAAGTCACGCCTTTCTTCAACCGTATCGTAGCGAAACGTAAAGCATCTCGACGTTTTAAAGTCGTTTGTGATTTTACGACATCTGACGACGGTTCGGAATTATTTTTATGACCAAGCGAGAGCATATTTGTTTTTTTAACCCTTTAAAGGTCAGCGTCCTGTATATAGGACAGCCAGTGTCAGTGCACTGTCATGTCCCGTATGTGATAGCAAAATATTCATGAGGTTGTAAGGATTCGTTTGATGTATAACTTGTAAATATATGGCCACCGATATGGTTTTTTCTGAAGATTTAGTCATTTTGAGCGTTTGTCCCTTTAAATTCGAACAATAATTATGCAAACAAATGGATGATAGTCAGAATGTGTTCACTATCGATGAAGTTTTGAACATTTTGGACTAAAATTATAATATTCCTGGCGACGGGGCAGACTCTGATATAGACACAGATGATGAAGAAGAGGAAATTGATTTTTTGGCTGAAAATACGGATAATAGAGGGCAACTAGAAGGTAATGAAACTTCTGACTTTGATAACATTCATGGGATTGATGTTGTTGATGTTGATAGACCATCCAAACAAGCTGGCAGACTTTCTACCTATGACTTTTCGAAAGCCAAATGGTCTAGTAAAGTTGAGGAGGATCAATCTGCCTCAAAAGCAAGGGGAAAATTCAAGGAACAGGTAGGACCCACAGATACTTTACCTAAGGAAGCTTCTGCCTTAGGTTTCTTGAAACTGCTTCTATCAATAAATGTTATCATCAAATTATTTTGGAAACATATCGATTTGCCTATCAACAATTTATTGCCCATGACAAAGACCCAGAAACATAAGAAAAGTTGACTGCACTAGAATTTTTAGCCTTTCTGGGAATACTGTTCGGAATGGGCCTGAAAAGGGTGCCGTGTATGCGCGACTGTTGGTCCCAAGATTGGGTCTTCGGGATTCCACCCCTTGCTCGTATAATATGCCTGTTGCAAGATTTCGAGAAATTATAAGGTACTTGCACCTCAACGATAACTCTAAAATGCTTCCAAGAGATGATCCTGCATATGACAAACTATACAATGTCCATTGATTGACAGTATCAAAGCAAATTTCAAAGTGCAATACAATCCACATGAGGAACAATCTGTTGACGAGGCAATGATTCGATTCAAAGGACGAGCAACCCTGAAGCAGTATATGCCTAAAAAACCTATAAAACGTGGAATAAAAATGTGGTGTCGTGGTGATGGAAACTGGATACCTGTGCGATTTTGATTTTTATACTGGTAAAACTGCTGATGCTTAAAATGATGCTGATGGTAAAACTGTCCACGCTTACCAATATAATAGGCTGCACGGTTTACGCATGATATTCCCCCGACATAGTTGCAAATAATATGTGATAAGACCCCTAAACCTTGTCTGGCAAAATGCTTTTGTTTTTGTCATATTGTTAGTGCTCTTGGCATAAAATGTACTATTTACCAGTGTATGCTAAACACATTGTTAACATTCAAAATAATAGAGTTTCACTTTTTATATAGCTAATACTATAGAAACCATGAAGGATACTTGTTCACCAGTAGGGAATATAAGTGATTGCGATGTCACAAGTGCCGTGCACAACAACCTGAGTTGGTGCACAAAATTGAAAAAATGTGACAAGGAGAATTTTTACCTAGAATATCTTTAGTTTTGTATCTGAAAACGCCTCGAAAATGCAAGGAAATGGCGTTTCTGAGGTTCTCAAATTTTTCCCATGGGCTTTTCATATCACACACCAGTGCAAATTTGGTGCACAAGGAAAAGTGTGTGTTTCACTGTCCGGTGCACAGAAAAGTTACATTCCATACTGACTTGTTCAGGGGCAGCCTTACAAGATGAGAAAAAAGTGAAAGTAAAAAAAAACAAAGAGAAAACGAAGAAACAAAGAACACAGAAATAAAGTTAAGAAGAGAAAGTCAGATAACAGGGAGTCAAAACAATTGAGCCAGTCGAGGGATAGGGATTATGCCTCAGATGACACTTTACCAAACAGTGAACATGAAGTTGGCAAAAATGAAGATGACCATGAGTAGGATGAAATTTTCACTTTGGAACATACAGTGACACCTTTTACAATTAATTTACTTTAAGTTTCAAATCAGTTGCTGGAACTGAGTATAGTGAACCCTAAATTAACACTGGGTATTAACGAATATTTAAAGCTAATAAAGCACATTACAAATGAAATGAATGGGAATAATATCTAAATGGTACATTGCACAAAAGAGTTCCATAATACTTACAGGTACATCTTTGTGTCAGGTGTGATAGAGGAGCAGAAATTGGCTAAGCCGGATGAAAAGACAGATGCAGTAGTCCTTGCTAGAAAACGAAAAAATGTTGATGGATCCACCAGGTCACCAAAAGTTAAAGCTGTTGCACTAAGAGGTATTGTTAATTGGGCTCCTCCTCCTGTTGACGGTGAAGATGAAACCTCATGTAAAGCCCATATTACCTACATTACATCACCACATTACATCATGTAAAGCCCATATTACAAACGGAAACGAACTAACATGGCGGACGGTCGTGTTGAAGACTCTTCTGACAAAATTGTCAATAATTTCAATGATAATTTTGATTTAAATCAATTAAAAGTGCATATATCATCTAAGAATATTGTCTATGATGGAACAAGAGCAAAATGGTGCAATAATTACGATTCGTTGAAAGTATTTATCGAAAATGTCTTTTCCCATTTTGTAATCATTTTGCCAATTTCTTTATAATAGCACCTGTGCGAGTAAAATGGGTGTCTGAAATTCAGAGTTGTTTTTGGTAATAATTCAACCATTTTATTTTTCCTATCCTTTTTAAACGTAGTTTTCACATTTTGAAGAAAATAAAAGTGTAGAAAAGGGAAAATTAATCCTTTCTCTAAATTTTCATATATTCATTGATTTCAAGATGGAAATATATACAGTTTGCAAAAATCTACTAAACTACTACAAAATTAAACAGTAAATTTTCCATTCTGCAAAATTGCAAGAAAATATTTTTCAAATTTACCTCAAAAACCACTTTTTCTTCTGAAATTAAAGGAAAATTATACCTATTTTATATTATGGGTTAAACTGTGCAGAAAAATTAGTCAAATTCTGCAAAATCAATGATATTTTTTGTGGATTTGGTAATTTGGAATTGTTGAAAATAGTTTGGAACGCGCTTAGGGCTTTCTCTGGGGCCCAGCGTGGTAAAAAACTTGCATAAAACCGTTCGTGAAAGAGGTGACAACACCAACGAAATTCCATTAACTAACACCAGTACTGAAGACAGTTCAGAGCAACTATCTACCCCTGTTGGAGCATCTAGACAAAAGCTCAGTGATCGAGGTTTTTCCACTGATAGTTCGGACTTATTTAGTGCTGATAATGGTGAAAATGATGAGTTGATTGGAAGCAGTTACAGACTTGTTGATGCCAATGTTTTGTGATGAAACTGTCAGAAGTTCATAAATGTCCTGAAGGTTGGTTACAATTTCTATGTTCTTTTAATCATACGTTTGCTACATTGCAATGGCATTGTATTATTTTTCTGCCATTGTGATATTGAAATTTTTTTGTTTGAGATTTAATTAATGTTACAGTGTCAGTGTTTAGTAATATAATCTTGGAAATTATTGATTGTGTATACTAGTGATCCATTTTAGGTCAACTGAGTCTCACAGAATATACTAATGCAAGGGCTGGTCGGATGTCAGATTTCTTAATTGAATGCTCTTCCTATAATAATTCAACCAAATTAAAAACATCAAAATAGACTGTCCACAAGGGCATGTGAACAGAAGTGTGGTATACCATTCCTTGAAAATAGTACAGTTTGCGGTTGCGTCAGCAGTATGCCACTACCATGGTGGTGTGGCTTGTAGGCAAAAAATATAGAAAGACTATCTACACCAGCTGGGAAACATACAGAAAAGGCCTCCAGTACTAAAGACAGAAAGAGAGTTGCAAAGTCAGACCTGAAGGTATCAGAAGAATTTAATATTATAATACTCGAGGATCTCTACTGTTTTCCGGACGTTCTGTTTACACAAGGTTATCTTAGCAAGTATTTACCCTATGAATACGCAGAAGGTGTCATTTGAAAGCTCAAAGTATAATAATGTATTTGTTTTTGCAATTCATAACTATCTCTCTCCGGATTGAGCATAATCGCAAAATTACGCATTATTTTCGTGCAACCGCATCGCATATCCAAATTCAGGTAGACCCCCACCTCATACACTGGCAAATCCCCACAAATTGCAGGACTAGTCTACCATCATAATACTTAATTTTACAAAAATCAAAACTGGACTACTTCTTATTTTCAATTGATTTTACTTTCTCCCTGGCGTTTCAATGGATTTCGACAAAACTTAGGCGGGGTACTTAGGGCGTGGTCACCCACCAGAGGCCACGCCCACATCTGGTTTCGGACATTTTATTCTAAGTATTATTATTCCAAGTAATTCTATTCTATTTTAATCATTTATATTTTGTTAATTAACTTTCTCTATTTTATAACTCGTTGAAATATTTTTCATTATTAAATAAAAACAGATGGAGTATAATTGTCCAAGGGATGTTGCAGCACTAAGTTGGGAGAGTGTATAAAAAATTCCTCCCATTCTAGCCGATATACTGGATTGGAAAGTGGAAAGTAAATTCTTGTCCAAGTTATCCACACAACACTGAATTATCCGTACCAATGGCACATTTCACTCCACAACAGCAAACATACATAGAGAAGTGTATTATAGAAATCAATGCAAAGGAAAATGAAAAGGTTCCATATTTAATCAACTATTTCAATATGTTTTTGTTCCGGAGGTGTGCATTCGCATCTACAGCAAATATTTCGTCGGATCAGGAGAGCCCTGTAACGTCTCAACACCATAAGCGGAGATTTAAGGAGTACAGTAGCTGAGAGAACACTCGAGAAGAGATGTTAAACAGCCGAATTGAGACAGAGGGGTTCTTTAGCAACCGAAAATGTTGTGAATGTGGGCAACATCAGGTTGATGTTCGTTGTAACGAATACGGAACTGATCAGTATTTCTGCCTAATATGTGCTGAGAATATTCACGGGCATATAAATTATTTCCAAATTTCGGAAAAGCTTCAGGTAAATGCGATCCTTCCTCATTTTCATGTAGTAAATGTTAAAGCCAAACACCAGTTCAAAAAGAGAGGATAGAGTGTAATTTAGGCCCGTTTACACTACACTCGAGTACCCGTGCCGGGTCTTTATTTTGGTAGCCTGGATTTTAGCCGTGCCGTGGCAATAAATACACCTTTATTATATTATAATGACGTCAAATCTTAATCACTTAATCACTTGTCTTGTTTTCAATTATATTCCTTAGAAATACAAGATGATTATATTCTTCAATTCGGCGTTTTAAACAAGACATTTTTCCTAGTGTGAAATGAACTTGTAGTATCAACAAGGCTAAAAAAACACGGTAATATAGCTGGGGTGTCTTATATTTGCAGGATGACATGATTGCATGATGCAGAGATTAAGAAGACAACCTTCCCAAGGTTGATTGGTTCCGGGGATCTTGCAAAGTTGAATCCGCTATTTATTGCGGTTGCAGGGCAAAGATGGCTAGATTTATCATTTGGAAACCGCGACCGGATAACCATGGCATTGGTGCTCCTGTTCGGTAGCTTTTACGTTTTCAACATGCAGTATCCAGCTGGCGTCTCGAATGTTTACGCTCTGTTTGAGGTCATCTTGTTGAAGAAAACGCAGGAGGCGAAGAAGCGAATTTCAGTACAGAGAATAACGGAAGAATTTTCAAGAAGATAGTTGAAAATTTTGAAAGTCGTCGAAAAGAAGATCCTTCAATTGGCAGAAAGCAGCCCAAACAAAACTGTTAAGTCCTTCTTAAATGTAATGAAGATTCTTGACGAGCCAAGTAAACAAGGAGGTAATAATTTTGAAATGTTGCTACTTTATATGTAGTAGGTACTACTCGTATTGTTTAATTTTACAGGAATTAAGATTTTTGCAACTTATATGCAACTAGTTGTAGCGTAAAGGTATAAATTGTATTACTATTATATTGCGTTTTTCCAACAGGCATAGAAATAACAGTTGCAGTGTTACTGCTTCAGCAATACCTAAAAGTCACGTGTTCCAATAACCAACTTTTGATGATCTGCTCTTTAAGTATAATTGCTGTTACAATTTATATTTGGCCATCCCACTCTTCTACTATACACTGTAAAAACTGAATGGTTGAAATGACCAAAAAAAAAGGTTTCAGCCATTTAAAATGGTTGTTTCAACCAATTAAATTGGTTAAAACCAAATTAAAATGGTAGAAATAACCAATAAAAAAATTGGTAAAATGGATATGAAAGCTCATATTGGTAAAAACAACCAAAAAAATTTAGTAGCACAAATAGAATTTGGTTAAATTGACCAATTACTCTTTGTGGTCAATGGGGTATATTTGTAGACCTCTGGTTCTATGTTCTATTGAATCCAATAAAATATGCTAGAATGCTATAGCACATTCTAAATCCTATAGCTATAGAATATTCTATAGGACTTCTTATGATCTTATGCTATATAGAATTCCATTGCCGTATTCTATAGAATTTAAAAATCCTATAGAATATTAAATCTTAAAGTTAAAATTCTCAGCAAAAATCACTCGTTTTGTGAGGACAAATCACACATATCTGTAAACTGTCTTCATAATATACCTGTTCGCAGGTTAGGTGGCGGGCGTTTTGCCCAAAGAGGACCGCAAGGTTATGTGGGACTTGTATAACCGACACGCTTTATTTTCAAATTTTGAGCGCGTCTTTGACTCTTTGTCATCCGTTCAAGATTTTATAGTAGAATTTAGTGAGTTTTTCTTTCGTATTTTAACATAAAATACGCGTTATTTGAATTTGTCAATCAGTAGTCATGCGAAATTGGTGAAACACGCTGGATTAATATGCGAGGAGATCCAGATTATTTGTGAATAGTGACTGTGATCGCGAGGAAGAAGTAATTGTGTCATGGCCATGTGGAATTTCTAAAGTCAATAAGAAAATAATCAAAGGTTCCGTTCAACTATCTACAATTTCAACAACAACATGTGTACAGCTAAAGTATTATAATTCAGTGGTGAGTGTGTTTGTATATAGTATATGTTTATATTTAAAATATTGACTATTTTTTCAGATCAGACTTTGTATGGCTGCTGGACACTTTTTCAAAACTTTGTCCAGCTGTCACATGCCTACTAGTATTAATTAAATATGAAATGCCCTCTATATAATTATAACCATGCACTGAGCCATTTAAAAGATTACTTTATTTACTCCATCAAGGCTTCAAGATCACCTTTAAGTGCAACATTCTCTGTGCTTAATATATAGCAGAAAAGACTAACCAGGTACATTGCAATGCTGCCTATTTTATTGTAAGACTCTTGTCTTACACCATTTGATTTTACTTGTCAAGGGGAGAGTCTATGGATCAAGTAACTCAACTCAGAAATTGTTGAAATACTTAGTTAAATTTTTTTTTTTTTCAGCGATGATGACTCTATTGATAGTGGGATAAAAACCCCAACATATCCAACGCTGATTGGATCAGGTGATATCACTACGAGACTTGGATACCCGTAATGGTGCTGTTGAAGGGCAAGTTTTTACTGATGTGTCAAAGTTAAACACCCCAAAGGCAGTTTCCTTACTAGTGGGAAGCTTTTACGTTTTAAATATGCAAGCAAACAAGGAGCATCGAACATTTATGCCTTTATTGAGGCTGTGCTAATGGAGAATAGCCAACAGAATGTAGAAAAATGATTGTAGACAAATGTAAATATTCGACAGTACATGTATTTGCATGCATGTATATAGTAACGTAGCTTAGTTGCTTCGTGTATATATGTCATTGGGGGGAAGCTACCTGAAAAAAATTAATTAATTGAAAAAATATATTTTGGGCCTTAAAATCATCATTAGTATATGTAGATGATTGTAGATTAGTATATGTAGATGTTAGTATATGTAAAGTAAAAATACACCTTGTAGAGCCTTCCTTTCTTACAGAATTTGATGTTTTTAAAAGGTAGGCTACCATTTTATCACGTTGCCATGGAAACGGGATCTGTGTTTGTTGTTCGTTATGCCTTGTTTCTTGATTGTTTGTGGCTGGTTTGAAATTTTTTTAGCTGATTATGTAAATCCACAGCCTAAAGGACTAATAACAAGTTGATGCCTGGTCACATAGCTATTCTAGAGCACATTTTCCCTTCCTGTTCGAAAACATTGCTATTAGAGCTGAAAACACTCGTGAGAACACATCAAAGATTTACATTTTGTCCGTATTATTTTTATTTTGTCGCTTATTGGTACCAGAAATGATAAATTTGCCTGCGAATAGGAATTTTATGTCTGTCATCTTGTTTCATTATCATAATGGGCAACTCTGCCAAAGGGGTGGAGGAAATAATCTCTGAAGAGATAAAACTTTAGCTGTAGGCCAATAATTTAACAGATGGAACAATTAGATTATTTTTAGGGTGCTGCATTCAGGTGAGTTACCTTTAAACTACTACTATTTTATAGCATATATACGCATCAGATTTATTGTGGTCTTCGCGTGGTTGTGATCGCCTGGTTCAAGTTTTCAGTTAAATTTAGGCGTCCATATCTCGCTAATACGGCAAAATTCCTGGCCACAATGGCTCCTTCGTCCACTGGCCCTACTGTACCCAGAGTACTTATTTTGGGTAATTCATTTGTTCGTAGACTTCGAAGCGACCTACTTGCAGGTTTTGACGAGCTGGTAGCCAAAAATTTCGATCTTCATGGCACGGCCGATATATTTATGAATGGTGTGAGTGGCCGAACAGTATCGTTTATATAGAAGTTACCGCGGAGCGATAAAACACGCCATAGCGATGCTCCATCGCGATTGTAATTGATATAGTTGTTTTATATCCTCGGATTGGGGAGTTGTTTTTATATCCTCTGATTGAGGAGTTGTTTTATATCCTCTGATTGAGGAGTTGTTTTATATCCTTTGATTGAGGAGTTGTCTTATATCCTCTGATTGAGAAGTTGTCTTATATCCTCGGATTCAGGAGTTGTTTTATATCCTTTGATTGAGGAGTTGTCTTATGTCCTCTGATTGAGGAGTTGTCTTATATCCTCTGATTGAGGAGTTGCCTTCTATCCTCTGATTGAGGATTTGTCTTAACGTTTGGCTACACAGGGCTGGTGGTGCGGCGACTCAACCTGTCAGCCATGCCAGCCGCTGTGAAACTTAGTATACATTCTCATATTTTCCTAAACAATGAGAAATTGTCTGTTCTCCATGTGTAGTACCGTTCGGTGCTTGCCCCTAGTTAACTTTGGTTTTCCATGCTACTCTCGCTGAGATTTCTCGTTTAGAATGCCACCGAAGAAGTCGCATGCGAGGAAGCGAGTGCTGAGAACGGCAGACGAAGGCCCATCAGCGCAGCGCAGCCGTCGTCAATCGACTCGAAACTCGACGCTGGCGTCCCAGCCGAACGTGTCGGTGGCGAGCGAAGGCGAATCCATCGTTGTCCAGCCGTCCACCGCGCCTGCTGCCACGGTTCAGCAACTCGACCCAGCACTCGAAAACTTACAGAGACATTTCCAGCCTTGACTACGCCACCCGAGAGTTCGACTCGCAGTGTTGTTTCGGCCACACTAGGACCAGCAGAAGAGCGTCTGTTGTCTGAGCCTTTATTGCCTACGAGTTCAACCACGACTCTTGTAAAGGGAATGATAGCCGCGGCCCAATCTCGGATAGCAGGTGCGCCTCAGTTCTTACCTACTAATGTGATGACTAGTGTTAGTACTCCTAGCAAATTTTTTTTTCGGCGAGCTCGCCCAATGTTAACCGTGTTAACCGATAAAAATAAGACCTAAACGTTTACCTCGTGGTATATCCTGTATTTTCATAGGTACAGTTTACCACCCACCAGCGTCGGACAACCAAGCCATGATCAATTATCTTACTGAAACACTCACCAACATTGAGGCTAACAATTCGAACTGTGGCATTATAGTTATGGGAGATTTAAATAGATTAAATACTAGCCGTATCAATCGCAAGTTTAAATTAAAACAGCTTGCGAAATTCAATACCAGGGGAGAGCGTACTCTTGATGTTATACTAACAAACTTGAGCCAGTTTTACGATCAACCTGAAAAACTCCCTCCATTTGGTCTGTCCGACCACTTTACCATTAAGGTTCTTCCGATGGAAAGGTCAAGGAAATCAGACAATTTCAAAATTCTACGCACTAGAGATATGAGTCAAAGCAATAAAATGGCACTGGGCAGAGTTTTGTCTTGTTTCGATTGGTCATGTTTACATAACTTGAGAACCTGTGAAAGTAAAGTCACCCTTTTCAATGACGTTCTTACTACCACCATAGATATTATAATGCTTATAAAAGATAAGAAAATTTGTACAAAACTATAAACTTTCTAACAAATACGAAACAGCGAGTGAAATTAGCCAATGAGTGTTTCTCCGAGTGGGGAAATATCCCTGCAGGAGTGCCTCAGGGTACCAAACTTGGTCCTTGGCTATTTGTACTGATGATAAATGATTTGCGACCTAATGGAGTAGATCAAGCGAAGTTTGTTGACGACCTAACGATTTCAGAAACAGTTCCTAAATTTGAAACAAGTATGATCCAAAACTCGGTGAATGATATTCAGGAGTGGTCAATTAATAACCTTTTCCGACTACATGATAGCAAGTGCAAGGAACTTAGAATTGATTTCAAACAAGATAGAAATACTTTCCCCCCAATTAGTATCAATGGCAGAGATATAGAGATAGTCCACGAAGCAAAGTTACTTGGAGTGACCTTAAGATCGGACTTCAGGTGGAACAGTCATGTGTACCACATCATTACAAAATATTCCAAACGTTTGTATCTTTTAATACAACTGAAACGGGCAAATGTTAAAAGGGAAGATATCATGCAGTTCTACAAGTCATGCATTAGATCTGTACTTGAATATGCGTCTACAGTTTTCCATCAATCCCTACCAAAATATCTAAGTGATGAAATAGAACAAATTCAAATCGTGCATTGTCAATCATATACACGGACCTTAGTTATAGGGATGCTCTAATTGAATCTGGGGAATTAACTCTCAATGACCGAAGAGAACAAGCGAGCAAAAAGTTCTTCCAACGAATTTTAGATAATCCTAGTGATAAATTATACAATCTAATATCTAAAGTCGATTCAGCATCCTTTTATAACCTTCGTTGCAATAGATTAATAAACATTCCTCATTTTAAAACTGAACGATTTAAGAACACCTTTTTAGTAGCAAGTAGTTTAAAGATTAATAAGTAAATAATCTTTTCTTAGTTTTAACTTTATATTGATGTTATTAATAAGATATTTTAACTTGTAAGCACCATGTATTTCTGCAATGGTTATTGATTAAACATCTATCTATCTATCTACTCTCAGATTCCCTCAAAACAGATGATTAAATTATGATTAAGACAAAATCAAGTGTTTGGCTCTTTCAATCGTAATTATAAGACCGCGGGAAAATGCCCAGTAACGAGCTGCGGAAATGCAACATCCATGGGGCGACATGTGAGGAAATAATACAAAGATTACTCGCGCAAGATGACAGACATAAATAGTCTCCTGGAGATTACATTTTCTTTACAATGCCAAAAGTATAGAAAAAGCGGCGATTTCATGGCCGAAATCGATGGGAATGCACCACTCCAAATTCAGGCAACAGCAATCACGATTCATCTCCACCTGTGACTAAACAGGTGAAGTACTTGACTGATTTTGAGTCAAAGCTATGCAAAGCTTGTGAATCGGCAAAGAAGGATCTTGGTGAAGTTTCTTGCGCGTACGACATGCGGTACCGTGGCCATAAAGATAAATGCACCAAAACTCACACTGGATCGAGTGGGTCCATGGAGTGCTCCATAGCTAAGAAGATTTACGACAGATCTAAGGAAACTAATTTGCATTACAAGTTTATGATCTGTGATGGTGACAGCAAAGAACATGGAAGTATCTGGGATGCCAATGGTTGTTGTGATGAATGTGAGAAATGGGAGAAGATTGACATGCGTTCGGCAGAGTAAAGGAAATGGCCTGAGTCCAAGGAGTATGAGGTGTGAAAAAAAGACATGAAAGCGAAAAGGCAAAGTGTGCGAAAGTTTCAAAATTGGATTGTATTGGCCATGTACAAAAAAGAATGGGAACACACTTATGGGAACTTAGAAAGAAACAACCTAAGCTGAAGGATGGGAAATCGGTCAAAGGCAGCA
Organism: Dendronephthya gigantea; assembly: GCF_004324835.1. Lineage (NCBI taxonomy): Eukaryota > Metazoa > Cnidaria > Anthozoa > Malacalcyonacea > Nephtheidae > Dendronephthya > Dendronephthya gigantea. The sequence goes on from NW_021163014.1 coordinate 2,433,258, forward strand.
AACACCGACTTACAGACAAAAGATCAGATATACTCCAAACTTACTATGGAAATGCCATCCGGGAATCAAGCCTGGGAAATTAACTCCAGAGGAACAGAAGAAACAAATAAGAGTGATGCAAAAGGCTATACTGGCAGTCTTTATCATAGTTGCGAGCTTTCAGATGATAAGAAGAGACACCAATACTGTCCATCAGGGCCAGATAGCTGGCGCTCAAACAGAAGAGATGGTACCCTCCAAAGGAAAGATCACCATTTTGATGCTGTTTTCTTAGAAGTCCTACTGCCCGAGTTCCAACTCCTCAGTGAGTATTCCATGTTGTTACGCTGTCTTCCTGGGTATTCGCAGAATGTGAATGAAAGCCTCAACAGCCTTGTTGAGAACCGTTCTCCTAAGCACCGCTATGTTGTGGAGATTGCTGTAATGTCTGCTGTCCTGTATTTCAATTCTGGTTCTGCCTCAAGACAGGATGTCATGAAAGCAGCTAACATTCCAGGTGGCAAGTTTACTTTTGAGGGGTGTTTAGCAAAAGACAATAAGAGGATGTCACACTCAGTAAGAAATGCTGAGATGGAAGAAAAAGAAAGGAGGAAAAGAAAACAAGCCAAGATTGCAGCAAACCAAGGGGAATCATCCTATGCCAGTGGAAAGTTTAATGAAGTGGACCCACTTGACTTTGATGCTCATCATCTGATGATGATGATGATGAAGACGATTATCCTTCAGCTTGGCTTGTTGGTAACAGAGATTCTGATGACAGTGATGATGCAGCATTAGCTCAACTGGTCAGTGAAAGACCAGGAAAGTGACTCTTTCATTCCTAAATTGTTATATCTGGTACATTGTATCTACTCATAAGAAAATATCAGTGACATTCCTTACTAACTTTAATAGCCATTTTCTCAAAGACCGAATTTTGGTTAGCGTATGTTACTCAAATTCTGATAACCCAAAAACTATTTGACCAATGTTGCTAATTTTTTCTGAGATTGTTCTCTCGGTTGTTATCTATAAAGTGATGATGGCTTTTTGGCTTATCATAAAAATTGAGTGTTCCACACCAAAATGGGTCAAAACGAATGAGATCCTTACATAAAATTTGTTGCTATTGCAACAAAATACAATGCAACACCAAAAGCTATCATCAATTTGCTGGCAGTGATGTAATCTACTACTTCCTGATGTTTAGTTTTTGACTAGATAGCCTCAAAAGATGGCTAGGCAAAAAAAACACTTTTGCATTTCCTAGGTTTTTTACATTTATGGTTTTGCCTGGTAGGTCATCTGTAATAATATTTGTGTAGAGCATGCAATGAGCTTTAAAATGATTTATAACATGTTGCATATGCATTAGCCATAGTAAGATATGGTCACAAATAGACCATGGGTTTGCGGACATGAAATTTCAGGTTGCTTCTCCCCTTATTAATTGTTGGCAAATGTCCAAGTTTAATATAATCTATTGTTTTCAGAACATGGCTGGATTTGACAGGCTTTTGGTAGTAAATACCAGCATAGAGGAAACCAACAGACAAAATGTTTATCAAGTATCTGAGGCAATCCTCGACTTGGCAAAGAAATGAAGGTGAGAGGGAAGAAGCCTGCTGTTGATGAGGAAAATGTTCGGTTGACGAAAATGCGTATGGCATGTGTAATCATCTTTCTCACGAAGAAAAGTTTGTTGACAACATTAGCCGAGAGGAATCCGCTGCTCATTTGCGAAATGTAAATAGCTTTTGTAATTGGGAGAAAATCCGTCCAATGTTGATAAAAGCCAGCTTCGAAGATGCCAGTATGCCCGACAATGCTGTTTGGAGTTAAAGGAGCTAAGAGCCATTAAACAGAAGACAGGAAAAACACATTCTCTTCATGTTGATGACTGCAAGAAATTTGATAGTTTATCCAATGAGGACAATGAAGAAATTGAGCAAGTTCTATGCCTTCTTGACAAATTTTGTGTAGGAGATTCTTTTCACCATGAGTTAACTATGATTACTGATGGTCTCCCAAAGTCATACTTGGTCAAGCAAAGGAGAAGCCAACTGAATGATATTAGTAATCTGATCCCAACCACTGGTAAGGCAGATGGTGCTCAAATCTCATTTACAGATATGCTAAAAACCGGGATTCGAGAGTTTGTCACAATACGTAATGAGGTAGACTGGAGCAAAGAAAAAATTCAAATTAGATTTCAGGAGAAGGAACCAAAATGACAAGGAACTCAAGTTTCATATTGCTTTCCTTTTCATTACTTCAAAGCAGAAAAGATGTAATGTCTGCAAGTGGGAATCATACGTTTGCTGTTATAAAAGGGTCTGAAAACTATAAAACTTTAAAAACTCCTTTGTCAAAACAATCAATAACTTAATTGAGGTGAGTGAAATTAAAATAAACAATTCTAAATTTAGCCTTTAGACCATCTTGACGAAAATATCTCCGGTATGCAATTGCCAAACTTTCCAGTCTGGACAATGCTTATTCTGCAAGCATACAAATGGGGAAAGTGAGACACCTTATTTTCTGTCTTGGGCAATGTTAATTTCTTGCTAGAACTCTTCTCATAATTCTTGCCTTAATCTATTTTACCTTATTTTAAATTGTTGTATACTATATTATGTATACATGTATATTAATATAATTTAAATTAAAGTCATCTGATGTATATCTGATAAATGTTATACTATAGCATATAAACTAAATGTAGCTACATTCATTTGCTTCATAAATGGTAAGAAATTATGTCAAAAAACACACAAAGCATCATGGACAGAAGAGAATATGAAAGCAGTAATAGAAAGTTTTGCCAAAAAAGAAATGGGCCTAAAACAGGCAGCGAAAGCCTTCAGTACACCAAAATGTCCTATCTGAAACTGATTAGGTATATTATACAGTTATATCTAGGTTCACGATAAATGCACCACAGATCACAGATGATGATGCTTTCTTTCTGAATGAATTGAACAGATACAGAGATCTTCGCATTCACATAATATTGCAGTAATTGTACATTCTTTTAAAGTTTTGTCATACATTTTTTAGAATTATGTATGACTTGTATTTAAAAGTCTATTTCATAGCTTTAGCAAAATTTTTTTAGAAAAGTTTTTAGATAAATTTTAAAAGAATTACAGAAATTTTAATCCAAAATCATATGTTGTTATTTTATTATGGCTTACTGCCATATTTTTCAACAGAGCCTATCAATAATTAACCTGTCTCACTTTGCCCCTGTGACCGGGGAAAGTGAGACACCTTGACATTAGACACTTGAATGCCCAGGTCTTGTATGTAGTTACCACCATATGACTGCGCTGTGATAAGGTTTGTTTAGGCAAAATTTTGTCTCAATCACATTTGTGGTTATGGGTAATTCCATGGTAGTGATGACATTTTTTGAAAAAAAAACTATTTACTCGATCCACGATACCTTGGTGATGGGATGCAACGCAATCTACGTAATGAAATTGAAGATTTTATATACAAGTTCCCAAATAAAGATGGTGTCACTAGTGAAGCACAGATGCAGCAAATGTCACAAGAGTACACTGCATTCAGGATTGAAGGACTCAAAGAAAGAGAACTGCACACATTCCGTTTTAGTGTTATTGGGAAGTCGAAGACAGTTCTTCAATGGTGGATGTCAGATGGAACGGATTGGCCAATTTTGCAGAAACTTGCCATGAAAGTATTCACCATGGCAGCATCCAGTGCCTCATCAGAAAGGAACTTTTCCACATTTGGCTTTATCCACTCAAAGTTGAGAAATCGCCTTGTCCCCGAAAAGGTCAAGAAGCTTGTTTACATCAAGGCCAACACTCTCCAAATGTCTAATGTACTTCTTGAAGACTACATGTGTGATTCCGATGATGAGTAAAGACCCAACTTCATGCAGATACATAATAGAGTAGACAACTACTTCTAAACAGAAATATTGAACTAACCATGAATTGGATAGTAAGATGAAAATATTTGAAAGATAAGATTTCACTTACATTTGTTTGTTTCATGTTCATTGTTGACATTCATTATGTTTTAATTGTTGCACATTCTTAGCAGCGGATAATATATTCATTATTGTATTATTAATAACTTTGTCATAGAACATTGAGAATGGTTAATTTTGTGCATTTAATCATACAATTTTGTTGGAAGTTTAACGTTGTTCAAAAAAATGTCTTTAATTTAATTGTCTTTAATTGTCTTCAATTATCTTTAATTGAATTAAAGATTAAAGATAAAAAATATTTCAAAAAAAATGTCTTTAATCCATCCCTGATCGGCAGCAAGCACTCTGAAAATTATCTCTCAAAATTGGTCGGTTTTTTGGCGTTAAAAATTGTAATCGTTGTTTTTGAAGTTTAGAATTACAATCCTTCTGTTATTTTGATTGTATTTCGGAGTAAATAGATGGGGAATTCGAGAAACAGATCGAGAAAAAAACGAAAGATTCCACCGTCAAGGAAACGAATTGTTGACATCCAAGATGGCGAACCAAGCTACAAAGATCCTGGACCTTCTGCCCGAAAAATTAGCAAGAATACCGAAATAATCCGTGGTTTGTCAAAGAACATTGATAATACTTTGAAAGAAGGAACTATTTTCATGGATCTATCTATCTTGTGTAATGTATTCGACCATGTTATGAAATGTCCTGATTGTGGATGTGACATAGACTCACATGTTGACATGAAGAAAAAATGTGGTTATTCTAATTACATTGTTCTAGAGTGTAAAAATATGGAGTGTGAATGGAAATATTCATTCAATACTTCGAAAAAACAAGGTCGTTCGTATGAAATGAATGTCAGGACTGTCCTAGCCTTCAGGGAAATTGGCAAAGGTCATAATGCTATGACCACATTCAATAAAGTTATGAATATGCCAGCTCCACCAACACGCCGTGTCTTCACAAAGATACAAAACGAAAAGGTTTTGCCAGCTGTTAAAAAGTTGGCAACTGATAGTATGGTTAGCAATGCCTATGAAATAAGAGATGAGAAGGATATAGAATGTGGAGTATCGATCGATGGTACTTGGCAGAAGAGAGGCTATTCTTCCCATAATGGGGTTGTAACAGTTATATCCTTGGACACAAAAAAATGCCTAGATGTGGAGGTGTTGTCAGACAAGTGCCAACAATGCCAAAAGTGGGAAAAGAAGAAAGATGATCCCAAATACAATGAATGGAAGGCTTCCCACAACTGTAAAATCAATCACAAGGGAATTGCTGGTAGTATGGAAACTACTGGTGCAGTTCGCATTTTTGAACGGTCGTTGGCAACAAGAGGTTTGAAGTATGTTGATGTGCTAGGGGATGGTGATTCAGCAACATATAACACCATTGTTGAAAGTCAACCCTATGGAGAAGACTGTATTCCCAAGAAATTGGAATGCATTGGGCATGTGCAAAAGAGAGTTGGAGCACGTCTTCGGAGACTTAAATCTTCCAACAAGGGGTTTAGATTTGAAGATGATAAAGGTTTGGCAGGGAAAGGAAGGCTGACTGACAGCAAAATAGATGTGTTACAAAATTATTATGGCCCGGCAGTTCGTGAAAACCTTGATGATGTTTCCAAAATGGCAAAGGCAATTGAAGCGTCGCTTTACCATGTCGCGTCCACTGCTGAGAATCCTCAGCATCATCTCTGTCCTGAAGGAAGCAACAGCTGGTGTGGTTACCAGAAAGACAAAGAGGGGTATAAACATAAAAATGGAATCCCAAGCTGCATAGTGGGCATGATAAAACCAAATTATAAAGATCTCAGCAAGACTGAACTTTTAAGCAAATGTACACATGGATTAACACAGAATGTTAATGAATGCTTGAACAGGCTAATTTGGGACAGATGTCCTAAGTCAACTTATGTTGAACAAGAAACAGTAGCTCTTGCCACTTATCTAGCTATTTTAAAGTTTAATGATGGTGACATTTCCTTTTTAAAACTATTTAACGACCTGGATATAACTCCAGGTATCTTTACCGGTAAAGCCACAGGAGATTGCGATGATTCAAGGATGAACCTGTCCGCAAAGAAGAGCACTGAAACAGTAAAAAAGAGGAGAAAGGTACTAAGGCACCTAAGAAAACATTATATTGACAGTGTTGAAGAGAAAGAAGGTGTTAGTTACGAAGCAGGTGCCTTCTAGACACTTTAATATAAGAACTAAATATAAAAATGTGATTTTCTCAATTTAGTAGTTTTAGCATGACATTGAAACTTTGGTGCAGCATATCTTTTTGAATATTAAGTGTATAAGGTTGAAATTTTGTATGAATATGACTATTAACATCATGCAGTGCCTGACCATTTTCAATTTTAAATATATTTGATTAGTAATTCATAAACGATGTTTAATTGCCTAATTAGGCTTGAAAAAGCTCCATTTTTCCCCAATGTGAAGATTTTTTAAATAGTTTCTGAAAAAATGAATTAAAAGGAAAATAGAAATGGTCAGGCACTAGATCATGTTATAAGCTTTTCAAATATATTTCATTTATGTTATTCTGATAATCAGTGTGAGTGTTATCATGTTTCATCCGACACCCTTTTTGGGCTAATTAGCAGGCGGCCATATTGGATAATTAGTGTAATTAATGAGCAACCAAAAATTTTTTTCCAGATTTTGATTTTTATCAATGTGCCCTTTCAAAAAATGTTTTTGCTGACTCTGTACCTTGTAAAACAAGAAAAAAAAATTATAGGGGAATGACCACCTTATAAAAGAATTACAGAAATTTTAATCCAAAATCATATGTTGTTATTTTATTATGGCTTACTGCCATATTTTTCAACAGAGCCTATCAATAATTAACCTGTCTCACTTTGCCCCTGTGACCGGGGAAAGTGAGACACCTTGACATTAGACACTTGAATGCCCAGGTCTTGTATGTAGTTACCACCATATGACTGCGCTGTGATAAGGTTTGTTTAGGCAAAATTTTGTCTCAATCACATTTGTGGTTATGGGTAATTCTATGGTAGTGATGACATTTTTTGAAAAAAAAACTTTAAAAAAGAACTTTCTCCAAGAAGACGAAAAGCAGTCTACCGTAAACTATATGAAAGTGAATTAGATGGTTGTAGTATATCATCATCAACCGACTCACCAAGAAGATCCGATGCTTTGACTGATGAATTAGTGGAACTAGTAAAGGCTTTCTACCAAAGAGATGACATTAGTCGACAGGCACCCGGCGGAAAAGATGTTACCAAAGTCCGAGACAAGAATGGACAAAAGGTTTCTTGTCAAACCCGTCATCTGTATGCCAAGAAGAAATGAGGGAGGGAGCAGTCGAGCCTAGTAAAAATTGTAAAAAAAGTGCCGGATCAAGAAAAATCAACTTGCTAAAGGGTGAGTCGTCACAACACATTCCTATATTACAGCTAAATAACATAACAAAAAGTGTCCCTTCATCAAAACATTATTTTTATGTTGATCAAGTGTCGCCCTTAGGTAATGATTTAGCTAGTAAATATCATCCCAATAGGATCGATTTAGTAATTACCTTACATTGTCTTGTTTTGTAGGGTGTATAATCATTAAACATGGTGCCAAAGTAATGGAAAAGAAAGGCTGGCATGACATTAGAATTCGCTTAAACCAAAAATGCTTGAACAAACTTAACCCACTGGGAGCCACTGTTGGTTGTGAGCAACATTGTGTGTATACCCCCTTACCTACTCGCCAATATAAATTTTAATCTATTCAAAGCCACTGTTGCTGCTAAGAAACATACATAGCTTGTTCCCAGCCCTAAAGAAAACTACTCGGCCAGATAATCACATGTACTTGACCTTTCCAAAATGGCTAGCTGCCTCAACAAAGAAAAAACATTTAAGATTTTTGCAGATAACTTATTACCAACTTTGTTTAGTGAGATGGCTGCATGGGTGTTCACACTCAAAACATCGAGTCATACTGGAACAAGGACCAAGATGAAGTTAAAAGAATGAAAGACGCGACATGTTACCACGATATCTGCACGAGTTCATGTGGCGATAACGGGCTGGTGAAAATAAACGGGAATATGAAATGTATGTAGAATAAGAAATGATAAAAACGGTTCTTTTAGGAAACACCAAGCATATAAAATAATTCTCGATATTTTTTACTCCAAATTAAATATTTTTGTGACCAAGGGGGGAGGAAGACGGCAGGAACAAGTCGTTAAGATAACATGATCCAGAAAAAGATTCAGATTCATTGAGGATGACTATGACGAGGGGAGAAAAGTACCACGACTGGGATATGGAACAATTTTTTAAGACTCGGCGACAGGACGGCGCTAAGAAAAGAATATCAACGAAAGTCGGCAAAAGAGGAACGAAAAAAACGGCGTAAAAATGACCGATGATACTGTTGGCTGGTAAGCAGTCAAACAGTGCGTTCTGTAACACCCTGCACACTGTAGGTATCGTCGTGAGGACTACAAGAAGATAACGGACCCAAACGAACGAGTACAAAATTCATATTAAAATTTGATGGTAACAGTAGGGATTTTTAACAACTCACAAACCACAAGATATTTGAAGTACAAAGCTATGCGTGGGAGTGATAGAGGTGCATCAATCCACAGTGCTATAGTTGAAGGCAGGCCATCTTAAAGTTTGTAAATTGTTAACCTTGTTTTTGATTATTTATTGTAGGCAAAAGCAGAGTTTGGTAGAATTTTTTCAGATCAAAAAGCACTCATCAACATTGGTGATAACTACAGTAGAATTGAAAGTAACGTCTTGAAGTGGGCAGACGGAATCTCAAAAAAGAGTGTGAAAATATTTGGTACCTAGTGCTGAGAATAAATATCCTTTATTTAGACCAGCGTTAGCACATGTATGCAGTCAAAAATCCAGCGTCTAATATAATTTAACACATAGCGATTGGAATAGTTTGTTTTCGCCCTTTCTAGTCGATAATCATGTACTTATGTTTTTTACAGATATTGAAAGCACTGTTGTGGCTTTATTTCTTCAATCACATATAAAGGAGAAAACATGTGGTTCCAGAAATGCATTTTTTATGATTTTCTGGAAAAGTGACGATAACCATGTGCTCTTAAAAGGCACGTTTTTGAATTCATTTGAAATAAGCAATGTTGGAGCGAAACAGCGCACTATACTCTAGAATTAATATAGAAGAAAATATGGACAAAACAGTACAAAAAACACGATACACAGCACTACACGGACAGAAGTACATATCACATGACAAGACTGCATATTGGATATGTATTACAAAGCCTACAGGATAAAATACCATGAGATTCAAATCAAGGACATACATTAACTTTCCAAGATCACATATTAACATCAAAGAGCGAGAAAAGCTTCGAAAGAAATATAACAACAGTAAAGATATAAAGATAGCGTAAAGATGATAACGTAAGCATGATCTTTGCGATCACACACAATTGCTTAAAAACTGCCATGTGAACTATATACAAGTTAAGAGAAGCAGGAATCTGTTACCTCACTTTCACCCAAACCTCGATAAAGAAATCCAAATTTTTCAATCAGCTTGAAACCATCTACGATAACCCTTCATTCTCATTCTTCATAAGACAGTCACGGTTTCATTCAACTGTAGTTCAAGTAAGGTTTTCTCCCAGTTTCATGAGAAATATATTCTGGTTCTGAAAGAAAGTTACAAAGGAGTCAGCTCTATGCAAAGCAAAATTAATATCATATACAGTGAAGGTCAAGAGACTATGAGTAACTAAGTGCTTAATGGTTCATAAGAGAGAAAGAGAGGGAAAGAGTCATAAACTCAACTTCACCAGCCAACTATGATATTCATATTAAAAAGGTTTAAGCCACAGAATTTGCTTGAAAGGGAGATAAATGGGCACTTGGTGTTGACCAAAGTATCACTGGGTCAGCCAGAACTCAATCTGCTGCCTATTAATGCTAGCCTCAACTGTAGCTACCAGGGGCCAGTTGTATGAAAGCCGGATAGTGGTTTTTAAAATACCTTTAAAAATTGGTATAACTTTAATTATGTATCAATATTTCTGAATTGAGGATCCTCTTTAATAATTGGTGGTTTCAAAGCTGAAATTTTATTGGTTTTTAGAACAGTTGAAAAATCACAATCCAGTGGATAGAGCTATCCAACTTTCATACACCACAGGTACACAAGGAGACAAGTCCTAATTTTACTGCATATGCATGAACGTTTGGTGATATTGGTGCAGATCTTGCACTATGAGAAGTGCATGGGATGGTACATGAGCATTTAAACACTTATACCCTAGATACTCAATAGCAAAAATTAAAATACCACAAATATGTATACGTTTATGGAGAGTAGAGAGTAATACAGTAGAGTATGAGCTATGCAAAATGATGTAAATTGCATGGAATATTTGACATAATTCAAACACTTCTAGATACTGGAATGCAAAAATTGAAAATAGCTAAAATTTTATACACTTTTCAACACTTGTTTTGCTTTGATTCAAACCACACAAGTTCACTATGTATACGCAAGCATGAGTATAAATACCAAAGAGAGTATTTTATTGTCGTTTTCATCATTCTAACAAGCTCTTAGCTGTAACAGAGCTGCAGATTGATTATCATTGCACCTCACGACAATTCCATTTCTTCAGGTTTTAGCCAAGTGAAAAGTTCGTTATAATTAATAATTGCCACAGTCAGGTTGGTGATCCTCACAGTATATATAGTGGTAACTGGTAAGTGATAAAAAAACATGAGCTAAATAGTACGTACTATTTGGACCTCAGTTTGTAAAGTATGAACAAGCAAATTTTGAAAACATTATACATTTCAACTAAGAGTGGTGAATATACATTTGATTTGCTTTGGAATATTCATTAACATGATTAAATTCCAAAAATCACAGTTCCAACAAAGGCTATATTTAACTTTATAAATTTTGAACTGCTATTTCTTCAAAAATGATGGCAACATGTCTGCATATACATGTACAGTTTGGTTGTTATATGCCTAAATATGAATCAAAACATGGCAAAGTCAAGTCACATAAACTTTACTGTTTATATGTTCAAGTTCAACATTTTGCTACACAAATAACACAATGTATGTATATCAGGACTTTCTCAATTAAAATTGCTGTCAGTGAACCCAGATGCGCATGTACTTAGTCCTAGACCACTTTTATACTCTAAATCACTTTACTTTGTAGGTGGAAACCCAAAATACATACGCAATTACCGCCCTATATAACACTTTACCCTCTAGTATTTAAACGCCAATGCCCAAAAAACCGAGCTACATATAAACGTCAATGCAAATATTTTGGGTTAGGTAAATATAGGTACACTTACTTGCTAAGATTAGTCGTTTAAAGTTGTAAATTATCAACATATATTCAGGGTATATTTTACGCCACATCACATGTATTTACCACATCAAAAAACTGCATTTTTGAACGGCTTTCACAGGGTCCATTACACACGTGGCCACATTACACATGTGGATATTCGTTTTATCTTTGATCGCTGTTTTCTTCGGCTACTCCATAGTTTTATATCTAATGATATGTTGTTCGTGAATCGTCACGAACTTATATATAACGGAAAAAAAGACAAAAGGACATCCTGAATTGTCTTGATTGAAATGAATTGCTACTGGAATCCCAGCACATAACTCATAATCTCAAATGATGTTATCCCAACTCATAATCATAGATTCATAATCTCGAATGATGTTATGATCAGTGCTTCCACTTTCAAGGCTGAAATTTCCATAAATTGAACAAAAATTCCACCAACATATTTAAATTTCCATAAAGTTTCCATAAAAAAGGCAGTATTTTTTAAAAGTGTTTTCTTTCAGTTTCTAATATCAAGTTACGAATAGTGTTCCATAATAATGCCAGCGTCCCTGTTACATGGTACAATTTTCTTGCAACTTGCAATGCAATTCTACTTTTCAGAGATATGTATTTGGGAACAACGAAATTATTGTGTTTATTATACTTTATGCACTTTTCTTCTGCAAGACTCTTCACTAATTTACAAATCACTAATTTACATAACAAGCAAAACAAATCTAAATTATATCTAATGACTTACAACTTACAACATTATTTTGCCGCAAAAATCCGCAAACATAAACAAACTTCAAATAGATTGTAATCGCAATCCCGAAAAGTCTCTTTATGTCATTGGAAATATTGCTGTGTGTTTACCTTTAAAGAATACTTATAATAAAAACGTCAAAAAAAGGGAAGTCACGACTATAACAGAGTTTTGGACAACGAACTGACATTAATTGGTTTCATTGTTTCCATTATTTACCTTATACCTCTTTTCCTAACTTATGGTTGTTTCGACCATTAAAAACTGTTCCAGGAATTGAATTTAATGAGCTTAGGCGCCACGATGTTGTTTTAAGATCTCATATGGTTGATAGGAACCAGTCATTTCACATGGTAAAACAGCGTGTAAAGCTTTCGCAATATTGGAACACTATCTCTTCCTGATATCATTTCCTCATGGCAATGTCCGTCATTTCATATCACTCATTTCTCGTTTTTTCTCGACCATTCGATGGAAGACATTTCATGATCAACAGGTCTTCGTGAAGATTTATTGGTGGTCAAGTATTCTCCAGTCGTGTGGCTGACTCCTGCGATATTTGTCGCAATCTGTGTCACCTGGGATGAAACTGACGCATTCTAAGTGGATTTTGGTACAAACTGTTGGTTGGAACTGTCAACGGTATCTTGTATCTATTCTTATTACTCCTGGGTATATCACTCCTCTACAACATCTACACGTTCAGCAAAACAGCTCGTTTGTTATTTTGTCATGGCGAGAGCCGAGATATTTTACAACGAAAGAAAGGAAAACAAAATCTTCTCATCTGCATCAAACTTGCATCGTTGGTCGGTTTTCCCTGGCTGTTTGCGTTCCTTGGTGTCCTGTTTCCCGATGAAGTGGTATTTGAATATTTGTTCGTCGTCTTAGTTTGTATGCAAGGATTGTACATCGGAATGGCTTTCTTATTTACCAAGAAAACCCTGAATCTTTACAAGAATCGCAAGAACCAAGTTGGCCTTCCTCGCACTGTTTTGCCAATGAGGTGACTTTTTGAACACTTGCCTTTGCCTGTAGAATAAATATATATATATATAATTATATATATAATATATATATATAATATATATATAATATATATATATAATTAATATATATAAATATATATATATATATATATAATATAAATCGTTTTAAATCCATATATATATATATATAATATATATATATGGATTTAAAACGATTTATATAATATATATATATATATATATATATAATATATATATATATATATATATATATATATATAAAGCATGCTAAACGTAGTTGAGATAGTTCATGGATTTTAACACTTGGATTAAAGGTTACAATTTTCTGACGATGTAGGCAGTGTAAATTTATTGCAAATAATGTTATTAGTCTTGCATGTTTAGTCTTTTTATGGCCCGTGTGTTCATGATGTAGCTATACTGGTAAAACATTCTGAACATAGTTGAGATCGTACTTTTCATGCGATATAACTTTTCACGCGATTTTCTTTTTTTATACATTTGAACATTATTAAGGAACAGGGAACAAGAGGGGGATTTCGTTTGTAACTAATTTGTATATTTGTTTACATTTCTAAGGCAAAGCCAATCAGAGTGCCGAAATTTTAAATACTTCATGTAACATGGTATATTCTAGGGGTTGAAAGGGTCTTAATTCCGAATGGAATTATACACATGTCAAATTCAAGCCAGGAACAGTTGATGGGATGTATTTCGACTTTACGTGCATGTACGTTGGTATGAAAAAAAGACGCGACAGGGGAAAGCAGCCCTTACGCGTTCTTCATACGCACGTGCCACGTACACGCACGTAAATCTAAATTCTTACATAAATGTCATCGTGAAAGACAACTTCTAGGAGCCATATCATACATCTGAAATTCGACGGTTTATTTTGAAAAGCTGATTAATTAAAATCATGCACGATTTCTGTGGCCTGCGAATTGTTTTCGCGTTCAGCGGAGAGAAAATCGTTCAAGAATTATTCTTAGCACATCCTTTACGGTTTTGATCAATTCAACATTTTTGTTCCGATTGGCATCGTCTGCATGTAGGCTACAATGGGTTATATTTTTGCCGCTGGATCGGCTGTAGTTACGTTTTTAATCGATACAATAGACGCTGTCAAGTGATAAGGGCCTCCACAGACTATAGAGATTTAGTTGTCGACAACTGTTTTTGATCGACAACTAAAAGTAATCGATCGCGACAACAAAAAACGTAGTATGTCGCGCAAGTTTTCGGCAACTAAACTCTAAGTTATTATTTGTCGACAACTAAGCAGTTTCGCTTTTCGAAAAGGGAAACTGCGTAGTTTACGGCCTCATTAACGTTTTTCTATTGCGTGAAAACGTTTGTTTTATAGTGAACTTAGTAGGTAGCCCCCCCCCATATAGCAAGGAAATCACGCACTGCGTGGACCCAACGCGGGACGTCGGGAACTATCGGATTTTCCCGAAGATATGCGTGGTCTCCACGCATGATGAGAGTGTGACGTTAGTAAACCCTAATTAAGTACACAGAAAAAATTTGCGAGGAAAATATTTTATTTGTCAGGTTACACATTTCGTATATTAACATTTTAATAGTATTTTCATAACATTAGGACTTTTTTTTTTTTTAAAAGTTCGTTTTCTATGTATGCTTTGCAATGCTTCTCCTCTGATAGTTCATACTTTAATTTTTATTTTTGCGTAACATGTGTCAATATGCCCATAATGAATGCACGAGCGCCATATTATTTCCATACACCAATTTTCATGTTATCGACAAGAGCATCCAAGATTTCATGACGTTTGTCAATATATCCATGACGAACGCACGCGCGCCAAATCATTCGAATAAACTGTTTGTTTGTAAATTCAACCGCACATATAGTTATATAAGGTAACTAGTTACGCCACAAATATGGCATTGCATTGGTATAATAATTAGGGGGGCGTTGCTGAAATGCTATAGTGAGGATTAATGTTAGCGATATTGTGATAATAAATTCTCAGATATTAGATTAATTATATGTAATACTCCAAAAAGCGTTGTAACGTTTCCTCTGGTTAGTTTGCTCACAAATATTACACGCTAAAAGATGATTCAGGGGAAAAAGTTACTCAATTTTCAAACTATTTGCCTTAAGCATAATTTGACTGAAGTGACTCTTTCACAGTGACATTGTGAAAACAAGCGAAGTACGTGTGAGGAAAGTAACGATTTCATTGATGATAAGATAATGTGTGTATGAATAATATGAAATGATCACATTTCGTTTACGTTCTTTCGAAAATTGGGGTTCTTAAAAAGAACCGTTTTTTTTTCTTCTTTTCTTCTTCTTTTCATTGCTTTAAATCTTCTGCAGCCACATCGCGAAGGCCTCAACCTCAACTTTTGCGCAGTGCTGATACGCCCAGGCATCCAAGTGGTTCCCGCAGGTCTCCAACCAACCCAGCTGATCAATAATTTATCTGCCTTGGGACAACCAAGCATTCCAAATTATTGAGGATTCTTAGTTTGTTAAGAGATCCCTTTCAATTATCCCGCCTTGTAGGCAATCGCAGAGTTTGATTCTTTCTTATTCCTCTGTAATTGCCTCCAACTGCGAAATATGGAATGCTTTTGACGCCCTGCGGCACCCCAAACGTAGTTTGTGGATTTTCTTCTGTACGAATTTGCACGCCTTTTTGTCTTTTTCACTTAAATCCGACCAACGAAGCCCAATGTTAAAAAAGAAGGATTGCCCGTAGGTATCCCCGACTTTGATGATACGGAGCTCCTTGCAGCGGAATTCTCTTCCTACTCGAAATCCGTCCATATTCACGACAGCTACGATGTCATTTTTGCAAGCCATTGCGAACGATGAGCGTGATTTGTGAGCTGACTCAAATATAAAGCGAATTAATTTCGAAAGTGGGCGTGCCGTTCATATATCGTAATATCTCGTTAATCTCGTTCATATCTAGTTAATATCTCGTAAACTTTTCATGAAGTTTTTGCGATCGTCGCTTCACAAACCCTCTCCAATGCCTCGTCAAAGTACATACATATGCGGCCGGAAAGAAGAAAATTTCAGATATGGATTAACGATTTTAACATTTATTTGTCTTGCAATTAGTTACAGCAATAAATAATAATTTCTTCTAAAACGTTTTTTTACCATTGGACTAAATTTAAAGTCTAATTATCATCATCGTCATAATCTTCACTGTCTTTATTTTCCTCGTCATCATCAATCTCGTGGTCGCTTAAAAGTCTTTTAATAAGAAACTTTCTCTTATCAACTGCAGCTTCTATTGCTTCTTCTGGCTCAAAATCATCATTTTGAATAAACGCATCTTTTGTGTTCATTATTTTCTTATGTACTGGATCTTTCTTTAGTTGTCTTATCCACAAAAGGCGCTCTAAGTAGATATTTTCTAATTCTTTCTAGAGTCTAGGCATAATATTCAAGTAAGCTTTCTCTTTAGCAGAGTGCTCATCGAAACCTCTGTTTATGAGGCGTTCTTTCATTTCCTCGAAAGCTGTGTTACTTCTTTGTTTTGCTTCTTCTATTAGTGGTATCCAGGGATCCATTTCCTCTCCAGATTCTGAGTCAGTCGCCGTCGAACTTCCAGACTGCTGAGTAGAAGTTGTTGAGACATCGTCACGGAAATCTCTTTCTTGACTGTCCGAGTCTGTTTGAGACATGTTTTTTTCCTTGTTCTCGTAATGGAAAGTATTCCTGTTCGTGTCTAGGCTGATTGTAACCGCGATTGAAGTATCTTCCGCAAAATTGACAGCTCATTCCCTTAGCACTGGAGGCGTGAAAATGCCTTGTTATCGAGCAGTAATGCAGTTTTATGAGCAAATGAGCATGTGCTCATGAGCAGTTATGAGCATGTGCTCATCTGCTCATCGCATAAAATGGCACCCGGTTCATTGAAATTTTTCAGGCCCAATATAATATAATTTATATTGTTCAATTTAAAAACATAATGTCGGTTGCAATTTCTATGCGATGAGGAGATGAGCATCTGCTCATGAGCAGTTATGAGCATGTGCTCATCTGCTCATCGCATAAAATTTGTAACCGATATTCCACCTCTAATTTGAAATGGAAAAAACCAGCCCAGACAAATGTTTAAGATATTTGTAAAATTGTTCTACTTAGTTATATTGTTACAAGCGTTAATCCGTGTCTTACTTTATGGTTCAAGCAACGCGTTGATTACAAGCGTTAATCCGTGTCTTAATTTATAGTCCAAGCAACGCGTTGATTACAAATTTTATGCGATGAGCAGATGAGCACATGCTCATAACTGCTCATGAGCAGATGCTCATCTGCTCATCGCATAGAAATTGCAACCGACATTATGTTTTTAACTTGAACAATATAAATTATATTATATTGGGCCTGAAAAATTTCAATGAACCGGGTGCCATTTTATGCGATGAGCAGATGAGCACATGCTCATAACTGCTCATGAGCACATGCTCATTTGCTCATAAAACTGCATTACTGCTCGATAACAAGGCATTTTCACGCCTCCAGTGCTAAGGGAATGAGCTGTCAATTTTGCGGAAGATACTTCAATCGCGGTTACAATCAGCCTAGACACGAACAGGAATACTTTCCATTACGAGAACAAGGAAAAAAACATGTCTCAAACAGACTCGGACAGTCAAGAAAGAGATTTCCGTGACGATGTCTCAACAACTTCTACTCAGCAGTCTGGAAGTTCGACGGCGACTGACTCAGAATCTGGAGAGGAAATGGATCCCTGGATACCACTAATAGAAGAAGCAAAACAAAGAAGTAACACAGCTTTCGAGGAAATGAAAGAACGCCTCATAAACAGAGGTTTCGATGAGCACTCTGCTAAAGAGAAAGCTTACTTGAATATTATGCCTAGACTCTAGAAAGAATTAGAAAATATCTACTTAGAGCGCCTTTTGTGGATAAGACAACTAAAGAAAGATCCAGTACATAAGAAAATAATGAACACAAAAGATGCGTTTATTCAAAATGATGATTTTGAGCCAGAAGAAGCAATAGAAGCTGCAGTTGATAAGAGAAAGTTTCTTATTAAAAGACTTTTAAGCGACCACGAGATTGATGATGACGAGGAAAATAAAGACAGTGAAGATTATGACGATGATGATAATTAGACTTTAAATTTAGTCCAATGGTAAAAAAACGTTTTAGAAGAAATTATTATTTATTGCTGTAACTAATTGCAAGACAAATAAATGTTAAAATCGTTAATCCATATCTGAAATTTTCTTCTTTCCGGCCGCATATGTATGTACTTTGACGAGGCATTGGAGAGGGTTTGTGAAGCGACGATCGCAAAAACTTCATGAAAAGTTTACGAGATATTAACTAGATATGAACGAGATTAACGAGATATTACGATATATGAACGGCACGCCCACTTTCGAAATTAATTCGCTTTATATTTGAGTCAGCTCACAAATCACGCTCATCGTTCGCAATGGCTTGCAAAAATGACATCGTAGCTGTCGTGAATATGGACGGATTTCGAGTAGGAAGAGAATTCCGCTGCAAGGAGCTCCGTATCATCAAAGTCGGGGATACCTACGGGCAATCCTTCTTTTTTTAACATTGGGCTTCGTTGGTCGGATTTAAGTGAAAAAGACAAAAAGGCGTGCAAATTCGTACAGAAGAAAATCCACAAACTACCGTTTGGGGTGCCGCAGGGCGTCAAAGCATTCCATATTTCGCAGTTGGAGGCAATTACAGAGGAATAAGAAAGAATCCAAACTCTGCGATTGCCTACAAAGGCGGGATAATTGAAAGGGATTTCTTAACAAAACTAAGAATCCCTTCAATTAATTTGGAATGCCTTGGTTGTCCCAAGGCAGATAAATTATTTGATCAGCTGGGTTGGTTGGAGACCTGCGGGAACCACTTGGATGCCTGGGCGTATCAGCACTGCGCAAAAGTTGAGGTTGAGGCCTTCGCGATGTGGCTGCAGAAGATTTAAAGCAATGAAAAGAAGAAGAAAAAGAAAAAAAAAAAAACGGTTCTTTTTTAAGAACCCCCAAATTTTCGAAAGAACGTAAACGAAATCTCGATGATGTTGATCATTTCATATTATTCATACACACATTATTCTTATCATCAATGAACTAAATCGTTACTTTTCCTCACACGTACTTTCGCTTGTTTTCACAATGTCACTGTGAAAGAGTCACTTCAGTCAAATTATGCATTAAGGCAAATAGTTTGAAAATTGAGTAAACTTTTTTCCCCTGAATCATCTTTTAGCGTGTAATATTTGTGAGCAAACTAACCAGAGGAAACGTTACAACGCTTTTTGGAGTAATTAACTATATTCACATTAATCCATCTATTATCTGAGCAATTTATTATTATCACAATATCGCTAACATTAATCCTCACTAATAGCATTTCAGCAACGCCCCCCTAATTATTATACCAATGCAATGCCATATTTGTGGCGTAAACTAGTTACCTTATATAAACTATATGTGCGGTTGAATTTACAAACAAACAGTTTATTCGAATGATTTGGCGCGCGTGCGTTCGTCATGGATATATTGACAAACGTCATGAAATCTTGGATGCTCTTGTCGATAACATGAAAATTGGTGTATGGAAATAATATGGCGCTCGTGCATTCATTATGGGCATATTGACACATGTTACGCAAAAATAAAAATTAAAGTATGAACTATCAGAGGAGAAGCATTGCAAAGCATACATAGAAAACGAACTTTTAAAAAAAATAAAAGTCCTAATGTTATGAAAATACTATTAAAATGTTAATATACGAAATGTGTAACCTGACAAATAAAATATTTTCCTCGCAAATTTTTTCTGTGTACTTAATTAGGGTTTACTAACGTCACACTCTCATCATGCGTGGAGACCACGCATATCTTCGGGAAAATCCGATAGTTCCCGACGTCCCGCGTTGGGTCCACGCAGTGCGTGATTTCCTCGCTATATGGGGGGAGCTACCTACTGAACTTTTCTTTTATAATCTCCGCGCTATTTCGGTAATTGCTAAATCAGTATTTGAGCGCCAGCATGTGGAATCCTTTATCGGACTTTGTGCGAAAAACGGAAGCCAATTTAGTGTAGTTTTTATATTTGCTACATTGCATTGATATCTTAGCAACATTCACTCAGGAACTTTTCTTCGCATCATCTACTTTGCATATAACGCTGACTGTGGAACATAAAAAAAACGTAGACTATAATTACTGCTCATATATTGCTTACGGTGTTGTAAAATTAAAAATTTCGACTCCTTTTTCCAAAAAAAAACCCGGGTATACATGCAAATGTAGAAGGCAGAATACACACAAATTCCAAGCGTTTTGAATTGAACGCTACACCAACTTAATATTCTCGGAAACCTCGTATTCTTTAAAAAATTGAATTTCACTACTCAAACTCCACGATTAAATTCGTTTGAAGGATACCGTCTCTAAGTTTTATTTATCCCAGCATTTGTCAAGTAACCAGAATCAATATGTTTAGACTTTAGATTTCTTTTTTTATGTTGCTATACCAAAAAGTGAGTGCAACCTTTCATGCCCGTTAACAGTTAAAGCATTTTTTGCTGAAGCCATGCAGCCACAATACTAATATTTGCATGTTTTCTAATGATTTCAAGGAGTTTTTGCTGAACAATCAGTGCTCGTCGCTTGTGAAAACCATGCATACTATACTATATAGTACATAAAAGGCTACCTCCAATACGGCTTGGAAAATGAAATTCCTGCGTTCAAATTTTGTACATAAGGGCAAAGACTTGGTTTAACCGAAAGTCCCGAGATTCCGTTTTCTGGTAGCCTTTCACCTCCTTCAGTACAGCGATAAAACTGTTAACTTTGGTTACCCTGATCAAAACATGGTCCTCTGGTCAGGGTTCAAAGCACTAGAGACTCAAGTAGGATTCGCTTTTCAATCTTTTTGAATGTTAAAAACCCTGTACAGAACCTTCCTCAATATATATATATATAAATATATATATATATATATATATATATATATATATATATATATATATATATATATATTAATTTTAATCCATAATTCACTATTTTCATCAACTGGGAACAACTGTTCTGCTAACCATTGAGTTGGGTGCTTTTTTAAAAGGGGGTGTACAGTCGCTAATTTGGTTTGCTGGTAGGCAGTGATCTGAAAATTAACAGCTAATACTATCGTCATGCTGACGTTACGAAATTTTAATTTAAATCTGCAAAACATGTGTCCGTACTTTCAATTCGGCTTTGGGGAAAGTAAACATGCTCAAAAATCCAATTTCATTAGAGGATACATCTATGCAAGTGCTAGTTTCCGTAAGGTAACAGGTATATTTATTTTTCTTGGAGATTTTCAATTCGCGTGAAACCTTTAAAAGGCCGCGCGGCAAACAACATAGACTATTATAGTACACACTACACGCATTCTTCATCTGTCATACTGTTGTACTCGATGAGCTCGCCCACTACCACCTGCCGCTGGCTTGCTTCCCTTGGAGCTCACGTGTTTAATATGCCTCAAGAGGATTCAAAAATAGGTTGATGGTTATCCAGAGCGCGGCGACTTCATTTCTAGCTGGCGAAAGGTGCATTGTTACTATTACCAAAAACCTGATTAGGAAAATGTGTAATAGTCACGGGTTATTGAATATTTCTGATGACTTTCCAGGAAAAGAAATACGATTGTAGTATGATAATGATTGCATGAGGTATCTTACCACGGTTGGCGGAGAGGTTCCCATGGTGGGCAGACTTTGCGATGCCAGATTGCTTGTGGACTAGTGGAGACGGTAGCGAGGTGACGAGGGGAGAAACCGAACCCTAAACAACCAACTAGAACAATATTAAGGTACGTTCATGATAAAATTTTATGTGCAAACATCCTTAGTTATTAAAGTGATACCTTTTTGTCCAGAAATCAAAGCAATAGAAAGTTAATTTTTAAAAAGTATAAAGTTGATAATGAATTACTTCAAATAAAAATATCCTCACTGACCTGTTGATAAAGACTTCGTCCTTTTGCGATGCATGTCCACTATAGTTTGTATTGTACTCATTGGAATGTCTAAAAATGATAAAGGTCAGTCATTTTAGGCAATCATTAACTGCAATGGATCTTCCCTCTATAAAATAGTAGAGAACCTCTCATCCTCCATTTCTAAACTTGACTCGCTCTCCGACAACTGTCTTCCTAGGTTTTCTCTTCTTTCTTGTTCCAACAACAACCGTCTTTGAAGACGAATATTTTCTTCTATAATTGGTCTTTCTTCTTTCTCAAGCGCGACCATCTTTTCGACATCTGTAAAAACCAGGCAAAACCAGGCTGGAATGATCCCTCAGAGGGGGGGGGGGGCTCCAGTGCTTTAAAATAGGTTTCTGAAGTTTCAGAAGAAATATTCAGTGAACACTGAGTTGTGTTGTGTGTGAAACTATTCAATAGATTCAGAAATTATTTCGTTTAGAAATTTCAAGACTTATACTATTTTGAAAGGCATACAGGAGTAGTATACTTACTTTCTCTCTCTGAAGCAAGCAGTTGACCTCGTAGGCTTTTCACTTCGTCTCTGAGGGAGTCAATTTCAGAGGTCATTGTTTTAATGCTTATGTCATTTGGATCATCTAGCTTCTTGGGTGAGGGTGGTTCTGATACAAGATCATCTAATCTCTCTTGAAGATTTCTTTTCCCAAAAGCAGGCACGGATATAAAAGTTTAATTGGGGGCCGGGGGTGCATATTCATATATTCAAGTTAGAGGGTAAAAACAATAGCTATCAGGTGCAGAATAATATCTTGGAATTATCGTTCGTTTAATCTAGACTAAAAGGCGAACTTACAAATTTGGAAACATTCTGCACAGACCGCGTGCTCCACACGGACCTATGAAAAGACTCAACGTGTTGAAAATGTCAGGTAAGGCTGGTGAACTGGAAACACATAGTATTTCGATAGTAATTAAGCAATGGTAAGCAACGCGGGCTTAATTTGGCCATATGACCTCTTACGTGATTTTTGACACTGTGAAAAAAACAGTGTTATAGCTATTGAATGTCATGTTGTTTCGTGATTACTGGAGTCCATATTTTTAATTCTAAGTCAAATTAGACAAAAGCAATGTTTTAACAAGTAGCTTGCTTTTATGTTCGAGTGGCAAAAGCAACATCTCAACTGTTAGAAACAATAGTGTATTGATATTTTTTTGACACGAGAACATAAAATCCATATCTTCGAGCGAACCGTGTACTGTTCTGTTCATTATATGGACTAAAATCAGAATGACAAAACACGACAAGTAAGACGCCGCGAAAGACCATCAGATATAAAAGCGAATATTTTTCAAATTATAGCATAAACTTTAAAGTAGAATAAATTTACGTATCTAAAGATGTCTTTTTTTAAAAGTGTTTTCGTTTGTATTTCCACCGTAATTTTGCCGTTTTATATATACGAAGCAAACACTATTTGCATTTTCACAGCAACAACAACAATGAAAATAGCAGGAAAATTTTTGAAACTCGTTATATGTCACCCCCAAACGTAACAAACGGAAAATACTCGCACCGTACCCCGGATGTGAATTTGTAAAGAAATGAGTAATGATAATAACATAAAAATTAATTTGCATAGCATATGACTAAATCGTCAGGCTGGGTAGGCCACTAATGAATACGTATACGCCACCCCAAAGAAATAAGTTTCAAACCACAGAAATGATGTATTATAAACAACAGACATTTCGTGAAAGAAGCTACAATGTAATATTTAATTTTTAATGAGCTAATGTCTATAACGGAAATGTGCATTTTCTCATGCACCGTAACAACTCAAGCAAGATTGTAATATCTACAAAACTGGTTAATCGCCACATGTTAACAAAATTATACTCCGTCCATGCGAGTAATAATAGTTCTATTTTGTAATAATGAGCCTTGCATATCCCCTTAAGGTGGCTCCCTACAGTTTTAGGAATATTGAAAACTAATGATTTAGATTGAAATTTTTGGCAGGAAGTTTCTTGCTAAACGAAATGAAATTTTCCAAATATATTAACCAACGTTCTAACAGTCGAAAATTGTCTTTCAGTATCACGTCATTACCGTTTTTATGGTAACAATGGCGATTCAATATGGCCGACATTTTACCTATTCACGCATTTTACTCGAAAAAAAGTTCGGTAAGTCCAGTTTTTTATTTTAAAAAAGTTTTCTTACAAAAAAATGGGAAATTTGAGCAAGTTTAAAAAAATTCTATAGAGCCAAAAAATTTCTATCACGAAAAATCACGTTTTTTAATTTTTAATAATTTTGGCTCTATAGAATTTTTTTAACTGATTCAAATTTCCCACTTTTCTAGAAAACTTTTTATAAAATAAAAAATTGGGGTAACCGAGCTTGTTTTCGAGTAAAATGCGTGAATAGGTAAAATGTCGGCCATATTGAATCGCCATTGTTACCATAACAACGGTAATGACGTCATGCTTATGGGCAATTTCTGACTGTTAGAATGTTGGTTTCCTTAGCAAGAAATCTCGTGCTAAAATTTGAAATCAAAACCACAAGTTTTCAATATTTTAAAAAGTTGTAGGGAGCCACCTTAACCGGTTTACAGTTCACACGTAATTTACTTCGACCTGACAATTTTTGTCGCAGAACTAATTAATATGGAATGTGATAATCCTCGTCGTCTAGTGGCGCGCCATCCCTAAAAAAAGGTTGTTCGTAACGCGGTGAGTCACCTTTTTCCACTTTACCAGTCATATATTAAACTCCATAATTTTTTTAGCGCACGCATGAGACACCATTCTATACTGAAAATGCTTGGTTGCGCAACAGGCAGACTGACAAGACAAGCCAGAATATAGTGAGTTTAAGCATTTTAAGCACATCACACTAACCGGTTTCTCTTTTTCGCGCCAAACATATTGTATACCGGCATATTAAAGCGGTTACACGGAAACAGAAATTTACCGAATCATCAGTTCATGTCACCTCCAGAGCGGAGTGATTCTTATTCCGCAGCGCGTACCACCACCTATCTGATATGGAAAGTAATCCGATACGCTAATAATCCGGAATCGTGTAACTGGGGCCTAAGTTAATACAGATTAATCCTTTTTATCTAAGAAAAAGTGCATCTTAATTGTTTATGGTGCAATTTGATTATCAGATAATTTTCAAATCCCAAAAATAGAACTTAATTCTCAGTGAGACCTGCGGGTATCCTGTGTCGCGCGCGCGTGGTATATGATAATTATAAAGAGATATTTTTTAAAAAACAAATATGTTGAATCTGCTTTTCCACCGTTTCTAACACCGTTTCTTAGCATGCATAGTGAAATAAATCTGGCGATTTGCGAAAATCTACTGGGAATAATTATTAGAAATTACACGAATAGCTTCAGTAGGATTGCTACTGATGGTCGCTCCATGCATATATTGTTTGGAGTAGTATAGTGCACGACTGCCGTTTTATGATAAATGAATTTTCCCTAGATCGTCCCAACCGTGCATTCAGTCCAGACAAACTAATACCATTCAAGTTCGTCGAAATTGACAATAGTTTATGCGGATAATTCGTATTGACGGATGATTTCTCTGTTTGGCCGTGTTCACACATGCACAGACGAACTAGAAGACGAACTATCTCAGTTTCGCTTGCTACAGTTCTTCCAGACGGATGATCGGTCTCTAGTATAAATCGGACCATTATGTGCGTCCACACACTTGTCGCGCAGTTTTCCGAATTATATAGGACAGTGAATGGAGGAGCCGTCCGGAAATTCAGTGGCGTAAAGCCTTAGGACTCCCCGCTATTCGTAGGGTTTGGTCAAAATTTGAAAATGGTCAAAAAATCAAGCGGTGAAAACGTTCGATGAAGCCTGGTTCGCGTATTCATCACATTATCCCCCCTTGCTTCATACCGACTCAATTCTTGGAAAGAAAGTTTCTCATCACGTATACCTCGGCACCAAAACAAATCGTAACGTCATGGAATTTTTTTTTCAGTTTTTCAGATTAGTATTTGAATACAATAGTCTAGTCAAATAAATGTAAGCTGGCATGCTTATATAGTTGTCATTGTTTGATCTCATGTAAAGTGTTTTATAGATCGGCGCGTTATCTATAATTACAATGGCAAGCTTCATATTTACACATGCGGGAAAACTCGATGAACATTTTTGGGACGATCACATCGAAAATGATGTCCAATACAGGTATAACTTTATGCTTGCCTATTAGCTATATTTCAAAAAGGAGAAACATACATAAATGTTCTGCAACTGCAGTTGAACAAAAACCAGCTGATCTTAAAATGATGACAAAAGTGAGTTTTCGTGTGTAAGGAGGCATTTGTCTGCGTTCTTTCTAATAACAGTAAAAACGGACGCAAAATTCATATTTACAATTTAAAACTGACTGAGAAATAAAAGTTTTCCGCATGGAAAAAAACAGTTGAATTACTCAACCGTTTTAAACACAGAACCTGCAAGAAATGAAGAAAATATGATAATTCAGTTTTGTCAAAGTTCTTTTTTCTAATTTGCTGATCTTTGTGACTTTTTACGCTGTGGAAATTCAAGCGCGGCAATTTCTAATTAATTTTTATCATTTGAACACATGATATATATAAAATTATATACAGGCGAAATTCGTAAAGGCGACTGCAAAAAACGTGTGATTTCGATTTATTCAAAAAATTGAATGGTTCCCTGTAGTTTAAAATAGCGGGTAATGTGTGTTCAGTTATGTAAATTCCATTGTGTGTTTGAGTAGCTTATAGCCTCTTTCACATTTTAAAGTCTTACGCCGGAGTAATTATATGCGAGAATTCCAGTCTACAAAAAATAATTTAAGATGATATGCATTTTATAACCTTATAATGAAAATAATTGTAAATTTTTAAATGCTGAAAATTTATAACGATTTACTTAAATTGCTCATTTGCATAGAATTTTAAGATACCTTAAACAGCTTTTAGGATCTTTGCTTAATCCTTTTTCTTCTAGATCTTCATCAAACTGAATTCCGAGTCAAAGCCATGCAGTCTTTTTTGATGTGAAAAATAGAGAAACAACTAAGTCTTTTTATATATTTGCATGCCTGTTGCAGCTGTAGCTTGAATAGACCCTCATCATACATGGACACTTACCTTTAATGTAGACCCTTGAGTTCTTCTTATTTTGTTTGAAATCCTTTTTTTTCTTGAAAAGGCTACTCTCTGCCTAGCCGGTTTAGTTGAGCAATATTTGAAGAGAAATAGTTTTTTTGTATATCGCGGGTGCTTATAGCGGACATCATGTACACGCGCGAGACTTGATGAGCTGCTGAACATGCAGTCTGCGGCATTTATGCATTTGCCCGATATAATAATTAACATGCAGTTGTTCGTGGAGGTGAGGTGAATATCGCTGAATGAAAACTTAGATGGAATCGACATTTGAGGCCATTCATAACCTCGCAGCAGATTTGAATTTGAAAGGCCTGTGCTTTTCCTTCGCGCGGATTTGGGCATGAGTGCAAAAGGGTATTAAAAAGGGGCCCCATATAGTCCCCCCAAAATGAATGATAAATTACTTATTGTTTGAACTGTAAAATAATTGTTTTCAACGATAAATAACTGTTCGTTTTTAGGTTAACTTATATTTATTACTGTAAATGAAAAGTCCAAACATGAAGCGTCAATTTTTGAGGGATCCGCTATACCGATATAATTATTGGGCTAAGTCATTCGAATTCTAACAACAAATTAATTTATATAGATATATATCAATATACGCCCCCCCCCCCCCCCCCCTTCAAGTAATTGTGTACTGAGCAACATAAACTATGCGTCAAATAGACACTTCTAACTTTTAAAAGCATAATTAAATTGTATCTATTGTTTATTTAGCTAATATCTGTTACAATAACGTGCATTTTCTCACCGTAACAACGCACGCCAATTTCTAAAATCTACAAAGAGAACTTAGTTCTGTTCATAATTATGCGTTACAAAGAATAAAAAGCCGTGCATTTTTCGTCTATTTCTTCGCAGTGCACATTTGTGCGGCCCTTGCAGTAATCTTCCTTCTGTGGTCTCACCTTACATTCTGACAAATCTTTTAAACAAACCGTATTTAAAGTCTTTGAGCGTCTAAAAAAAGGTTATTCGTAACGCGGTGAGACAATTTATTCCACTTTAGTTTTACCATGCAGCAATATTTTTAAACTTTTGATTACTTCTTATAGCGCATGCATGAGATCACATGCATGCACCATCCAATATATTCATCATGCAGCACGTACTTTCAAAATGGTTGCTAAATAATTATAAATTATACATTAGGTATATAGGCCGACAATCCAGAATTTAGTTAATATAAACATTGTTACACGAAGTTAATGCATGCATCTTTTTATGTAAGAAAATAATTTTGTTTATAGTACAGTTTTAACTTGATAATCAGACATATTTCAACTCCCAATGTTCAAAACTTCTCGAATATAGGTATCCGGTGATCTTGTCCTAAAATCAGCGCTCAAAAAGGTTGCCAAAATAAAAATCCACTTTGCATTATTTAAAGAAATATAATTTCTGTTGTTCTTTTTGCAATTCAAACAATTGATGATAAACAATCTAATGTTTGAATTGCAGTTGACCCGACCAAAATACGACGTATAAATTAGCCCTATAAGCGTTAAGCAATTTCTATAGATGGATCTGCTGTACTATAATAATTATTATAATTTCCTTTTG
The DNA here is from genome assembly GCF_004324835.1 of Dendronephthya gigantea. Taxonomy (NCBI): domain Eukaryota; kingdom Metazoa; phylum Cnidaria; class Anthozoa; order Malacalcyonacea; family Nephtheidae; genus Dendronephthya; species Dendronephthya gigantea. The sequence continues at coordinate 2,462,079 of NW_021163014.1, forward strand.
GGGGATGTGTGGTAAATTTGAGTATACCCCGTGTTTTCTAAATTCGTACGTTCACACGGGATCGTACGTTCATCATTTGGGACCGCTTCAAATTCATCCAGCCCATGTCCAGATGCCGTTTGTACGAAGGCTAGATAGCGCTAACCTTCTTTCCTAACAACCGGCCCGAGTTGTTCGAACGGTAAAAGTGGATAAAAATTTGAACGGATTTGTTTAAATGTATGTTTCTCTTTTTTGTGTTATTTTTAGCATAATTATACCTCTTTGGGACATAACTTTTGCTGTGATCGTCCCAAAAATGTTCATCGAGTTTTCCCGCATGTGTAAAAATGAAGCTTGCCATTGTAAGTATAGATAACAAGCCGATCTATAAAACACATAAGATTACACTAAATAACATATTCATGCAAGCTGATACTATTTACTTATTGACAAGATTTTTTGAGACTATTTAGAAAAATGTCATTATATACGACCTATAAAGACTCATTTTCTTGCCTAGGTACCAGATACAAATAAGCCCTGTTTTATAAGACGTCGAACTTTTCATGAGTCGAATGCACTTAACTTATACAACTGAACCGAAACAAAGACTGTATCTCATTAACATTAGGTTCGGCACATGAAAAGATCGACGCCTGAAACAGGCCAAAGAAGTTTTGAAAACCCTCTTTTTCATAAAAAAAAGTCCTAATCCCCAAGTTGGTGTCGATGGTGACCGAACAATGCGGAATCCAAAGTCAATGTCATGGGATGCATGGTGGACTTTGCCGTGGCCTGCCTCGATAATTGAGAGGGGAGTTGGAAGGCTTATTCATGTATACTTCACTCGAATATACATGCATGTTAACAGACCGCAAATTAAGATAATCGATTTTAAAAGGGGTTAATCATGCCTGAGAACTTGAAAATATGAATATCCCCCCTGAATTATCGATACTATACGACGATACCGGTGGTCGTTCAATAGTCCGGCAATGTTTTAGGTAGTGGTAAAAATATTAATTCTCAGCGGTGTAAGCAAAAAACGCGTAATCTCGATTTTCTGTTGTAAGTGATGCGCACGAACGAGTTCAAGAAAAGTAAACTGATAAAAGTGCGATTGGCCAAATCGAAAAATTTTGTTCACATCAGCATAACTGCATGCTATTTTAAAACTTTTTTAAATTACATCTTTTGCTGCCTCAAAGTTTGAATAAGGTAGTTTTTTTCATTTCATCGTCTTACACCTTCAAATTGGTGCTTATAATTATTAAAACCCCGCTTTGTTATAGTTTATATTAGCGTGTATATTATATGTAATGCCTTAAACGAATGTAGCTAATGGTTCATACTGGGTTAGTACTTGATAGTATTCTTCAATGTGTGCGAGGTGTGAACGCGCTATTATTCAAAATTCAACATGCGTGTATTATATTAGTATATTCTCAACTTAATCGAACAGCATTCATATTCGTGCCTCATGGCCGAGGAATTGCCGTATCATATGAGCAAAATCAAATCACGCATCGCGATGGAAATTTGGCCCAAGATTCAATAAGCGCGCCACAACTTTTGCGAGACAAACCTAATACGGTGATCTTCAGCGAGCGTCAATGGTCATTACACATACCGAAATTGGTACCAGTCCATGCTAGCCCCTTTCCATTGTTTAATTTAAAATACCTTAAACATCTTTTAGATTCTTTCTTCGCTCGTTTTTCGTCTTCCTCAAACTGAACTCAAAGGCAGTTTTGGTTGATATAAGTCGATAACAAAATAAGTCTTTTTATATATAGCTATGCGTGCATGTTGCAGCTGTGGCTTGAATAGGCCCTCATCATTCAAACTAACCTTTAATAAAGACTCTTGAGTTCTTCTTATTTTTTTTTGAAATGCGGTTTTATTCTTTGGATAAAGGCCCATTATTTGCCTAGCGGTAAATAACAGTTAATACAGTGCCACTTCTATGTTCAGAATCAAATTTGAAATTATATTGTGATCTATATTGTGTCTCTTAACATTCAAACCCAACGCCTTATCAAAAAGCCATCAGATGCAGTAAACTATAACTACATGCTCTTTGACGTGCATACAAATACTAGCTCATATTAATTTTGTTCTTTCGTTCAGTTACTGTTGAGTTATTATAATAATAGAAATAAAAATTGGTCTGTCACATTTTTAGGAGTTTATTTTATCTGTTTGAACCTCACATACAAAAACGGCTTCAAGGCCGGTAGATGTGAACGAGGGAAATAGTCACGGATGTTCAAATAGGACCAGTAGCAGTGAACTTACTGAATTCAATGAACGGCCTGGAATGATAACCGTAAGAGTTATTTTACTTATTTGGCTGCAATCTTTGAAGCCAATTTGAAACCGAATTTTGTACCAGTGCCAGTCCGTTTCCATTGTTTTTATCAGCGCGATCATCGAACACGAAGAAAAAACAATACAAAGGGATTGGCACTGGTACCACTTCGGCTTCAATTTGGCTTCAAAGATGGCAGTCGAGTTATCGTTCCAGTTCATTTAGAGTTCGCTGGCTCGTTTACATCAGAGCCTTCGTAACTTTGTACTCGTTCACATCAATCAAAAGTAGAAAATCGCACATCAAATCGCAAGTTGATGTGGGCCACACAGACGGGACGCGAAGCGGCAACGCGACATATAGCCTTAAGAAAAGTGTTCAGAATGAATTTGACGCATTTGTCATTAGTGCTTTGGGGATTTCAGGTATAGCCGCCGCGTCAATAGCCATTCGTATATTGATCAGTAAAGTTCATGATGAGCATAGTGCTATTGAAAGCGTCAGCGTTCATTTTAGGTAATACTTTGCATATATCAATAGAGCGGTCATTCCATGCACGGCCTTCAAAGTCATTAATTACTTGGTTTGAAAATTTTGAGTTTAAGTGTTCATTTTTTACATTTGAGTGTGTAAAGTATATTTAGGATATTACACGGTTGCGAGTATATATGGACTATATATATATGTTCGAGTGGCCAAAACAATATGTGAGACATTGTTTTTGACACGAGAACTGACATAAAATCCATATCCTCAAGCGGAACCGTGTATTGTAATGTTTATATTATATGGACTAAAATCAATGAAATCAGAGTGACAAAAATTACCGCACAAATACGACGAGTAAATAAGTTATATATGTTATAAATTATAGTCTAAACATTAAAGTAGAATGAATTTTAATTATCTAAAGATGTCTTTCGCTTCCGAATATTCGAGGTTCGACTGAGGTTCAGCCATGGTCTCACCACCGCGGTTCGACCGCAGTCTGACCTCGGTTTAACCGCGGTTCAATGTTTAAACTAAGTTAATTAACAGCAGTTTTTGTTAGGTTATTTCTGGACAATACTGTATTTCCAACGCTAAATTCGCTTTATATATACGAACCTGTTTCCTCAAGTGCGCGATGTCGTATTCCGCGCGGTTTTCTAGCATGCGTGCTATTGGCGTCACTGAGTTATTCAACATGCCGAATAATTTTGTGCACGCGTAAACATTTCCTCAAACTGTGCCTGCGTATTGAGCTATTGGCTCAGCAGTTGGTGCGAATGATACTCGCGTAAAATTATTTAACAATTGGTTCAAACACATTTAAGGTTTATTACATACAGGAGCATTACATTCATTACTTTTAAGCAGTTAACAAATCATTCAAGGTGTCCTGAGTGACCCATTTACTCAGTGCTTTGTGTTGCTGGAGAAAATGCTTTGTGTTGCTGGAGAAAGGGGACATGTCGAAGGTCATGGTGATTGAGATTTAAAATTGTTGTTAAATATCGATATCATCAGTCAAACTCTAACAATTACATTGTTATGCGTGATTTCAAAGGCCGGTTTTCGTTTTTTTTGAGACACCCTGTAGATAATTGGGTCAAAAATCCGCTAGTTCGTTTTCCAGTCCAGATTCGGCAACTATTGTGTTATTTTGCGCCCACTTGAGTTGTAAAAATAATTCAAAGTATGAAAAGAACACACGCGCATTCGCTCCAGCTGCTGAGGCGATCGTTAACTCGTTCACAAAATTATTCAACATGTTGAATGGCGACGCCGATAGCACGCGTGCCAGCGAGAATACGACGCCGCACACTTGAGGAAACAGCTCAGCTAACAGTCACGAGTGACGCTCAGCTCAGTTGTTTCCTCCGGTGTGCGCCAGGCTCAGGGGTGGATCCAGCACTAGTGCACTAATTTGCATGACACAAGAAAACTGCTCAAAATAGCCATTTTGTTTTGTAATGCAAATTAGTGCACTAGTGCTGGATCCACTCCTGCCCAGACTTGAAGTATGAGTTATACTCTAAAGTGTATTGAGGAGCATAATTTATTCATAAATACATATATATTCAGATTAACAGACTGTGAAGACAATCATATACGAATATACACTGTGTATAAAAAAATTCGAATCCAACTTTGACAGGCTTCTGTGTATAAAATACTAAAGTAAACGATATAATTTTTATATTGCAACAAAGATTAGCTTATTTAGTTTGCGATTATACCGTTCTTATATCGACACGACCAAAACTGGCTGAGTTATCGTCTTTTAAAAACTGTTGCTCGAAATCAAATTTTCCCGCCGATGGGAATTTGAAGTGAGACCTCCAGACAAAAGAAAATGTAAATCAATAAATGTTCGTTGTTCCGTGCTTAATTGAGGCATTGTGTTCTTCAAAGCAGAGTTTTTGCGATAAATTTGCATTTTAGTTTCAGTAATAACTAGATTTTAAAGCCCTTTGGGACTAACTTTCAATAAAACAAACGTGCAATTCCCATCGGCGGAAAATTGTGATTTTTATGAACGTTTTTGTCGAACCAGTACTCCTTCACTTTTCAACTAAATGACACGCACAACGTGTCATTCGAAAGAGAAATAAACGAACTTCACAATGGTGTAAAAATCAACCAAATTTGTCAAAAATAATTCGCATTATTACACGCAGAATTTCAATTCGAATTTTTTTATACACCCTGTATAGCTATGCCGCCATATACAGGTTAACTCAAAACTAAACTCTTATATGAAACTATTATAAACGAACAATTGCATGCATTAATGAAACTACCTCATTTCTGAAAATCATCTTTGCGTTTCATACATGAATTTCAATTTTTATGAGACGTGAACGTTAATGACGACGTAAAAATGGCGAGTAAATGGCGTGGCATGCAGGTCGACACAAACCGGGCGCGATGCGGCAACGCGATGCGAACATCTCAGTTTTCAGAAGCACATAAATTAAGTTCAGGAAGCAAAATTTGGAATCTATGGACGCCAAGAGCAATGTGTTATCGTTAGTAAGTAAGTAATCTACAAGAATACAACTATGATAGTTAAAAAATTATTTGCATTTCAAAAATAGAAATTTATAAACTTTGACTAACGCGTCGCGTCGCCAAATCGCATCTTGTCTGTGTGAGCTTTTAGTGTTAGCCCATTCAAATTTGAACCAATAGGTAACTTCAACGGCGTCCTTTTTAAAAGACACTCTGGAGCACTTACGATGCTTGGCCATCGAAAGCCTAACAACAGGTGATTTCAGTAACGTCCGTATTCTTTGGGATCGGCTGTATAATTGCCCAATTTTCTAATCCATACAATGAAGTGCAATGAGGTATTGACATAAAACATTAACACAGCTATAGCTATATCTAAAATACAAGTCTTCAAAGCATAGCCCAACTGGGAGTTGCTAGATGTTTATTTCATTTTATTTTATTTTATTTTTATTTTGTTTGGAGTTTGTTAGATGCTTATAAAAAATTTTATTTCCCTAGCCCTGTTCCTTTATACCTATATATAATTTTATATACATTAATTAGACTCCTCTAGCCCATGGTTATTTTGTGCGCCCAGTACAGTTTCTTGGTATCTAAATTGAATGCATCTTTTGTAAACACGATATTTTTTCGAATAGAAAAGAAGGAAACACGCCTTGGTGTGTAAGGAAAGGCACTTTCTTGTGTTACCGAACACACATCCTGTGAATAATAATTGCAATATATACACTGTGTTTCCCAAAGCGCAGAGTCTAATGGACAATTGATGTATAAATACTGCTATACATAGCTACATTTCCCATTCCATGCAACTTTGAATATTTTAGTATATGTTCTTTTAATAAATCTTGGCTTGTTAAAAATAGTCAGTTTAAGTGCCTATATCACTTGTGGGATCTTTACGGATTTGAATAGAGCTTGAAAAATTAGTTTATAAATTCTACAACCCTTATTGATAAAGTTAAATAGTTTCGGAAATATTTACATCTAAACATGACGATTTCCGTCGTGCTCAGGGGCCTGGGACTCAGGAACCGAGTTCTTGTAAAAAATAATATAATCAATTGTAATTTTACTTCCATCTTCCAATAACGTAAAATATTTTCAGAAAAACTGGTCAGTTGCTACAGCCATACACAACGCTCGTTCCCGCATTTTTTTTTCTTGAGAAGCGCAAACTATAACGCCAATGAAACTCTTCATGTTCACATTATAAAAGACGGCGAATCATTCCTGAGTTCCAGTCCCCCAACCGACGTATTTTCGAAACTATTTAATTATATCAAAAAAAGGTTGTAGAACTTATAAACTGGTTTTTCAAGCCCTATTCAAATCCGTAAAGATCCCACAAGTAATATAGGCACTTTAAATTATAAATACATAATTATTGTCCACTGTAAATGATTTTGCTGCAATAAAATTAATACCGCAAGTTCTAATAAAGTTAACGAGTTTTCATCTACCGGATATATTGCAAATGAGGCTGAACATTTAGTTCTCATTTAACAAATTCCTCAATACGCACTGTATTGTGCCAGAAAAATACTGGACGGATAGTTTTTTAAACCCGTCACAAATGACTTTTTATTTTTCTGGTTGCACTGCAAAGGAAATTTGACTGAATAAATTATTTTCTTTTGTGCAACTTTGTTAATTTTCTTCGTCATCAAAATATTGAACTTTGTAAGATCTCCAAACAACATAACTAATGACATCAAACTGCATAATGGTAAGGGAATCAATGTTGAGTTTTCGATCAATTGTTTAAATTTTTTCAGGTATCCAACACTTATTGGTGGAGGGAAGGGGAAGCATTTTTATTATTTAATGGAGGAAACCGTGGCAAATGTCTTGACCAGGATTGCAGTTTTGGACTCACACATGCATTGTATATATACAAGGGTAATTGTTATATAGGTGCTGTGTATTTTAAATGTGATTGGTTCATTCGTAGACACATGGCTTTAAATAAATGCAATTGTTGCTCGCTTCTTGTCATAAAAAAGTAAAGTGTTTTTTTTAATGAAATTGTTGTGTAACATGTACGTTTTTGTTCCTATATAACAAAACACTTAATGTACACTACCTCGGAGAAATAGTGAGTTTTGCTTTCCGACTCGATTTCGTCTCGAGAAACATTCAGACTCTTGCATGGGAAAACAAAACTCACTATTTCCCTCGGAAGCATACATTAAGTGTATATTGATGTATATGTACATGATATGAAGAAATACCTGGAAAATGGGATAAACATTTTGAAGAGATTATGAAAAAGGTTAGTAAAATAATGTATTTTCTAAGAGTGTGCAAACATCATGGGTTTTCTACGCATCAATTGGAACTTCTCTTCAATATTCTTATTCTCTCTCTTTTTTCACTTTTGGAGTTAAAGTTTGGGGTGGGGCATCGTACAACAAATATATAAGCCAGATTGATAAGTTTGTTAATCATGCCTACAGAAATGGTTGTGTTAGCAACAAATCACGAACAGAGACAAAAAGTTGTGGTCAAGAATTGTGGAAGACGAAAACAATGCTTCACATAAACTTTTACTTAGCGAGTTAAACCGCCCTTTACGACGGAGAGGCCATGAATTTGAACTCCCAATAGTTAAAACAGAGAGATTCAAAAAAGCTTTTATAAATAGATGCTTATTTAATTTTATATAAATTATCTACGCTTTTATTCTAGAACTTAGTTTATTATATCATAGTTTCTATTTATCCTTACTTTAGAGATTTTAAATTCAATACTTTTAATTGATGTAAATACTCATGATGATGTATGCCCAGGTAAAAATCTATGTAAATTAAAACGTTTGTTTTGAGTATTCTAATAAAGACTTTTGAATTGAATTGAATATTTTGAGAAACTGATTTTTAAAAAAATCATTATGCAGTGAGATGTCATTACTTCTGTAATTTGGATATCATACAAAGTTCAGTACCTTTTTAAAGAAGAAATTCTGCAAAAGAAGCTACTCTCTGATTTAAGTGTTCTTTATGCAATGGGTTGAAGCCGAATAAAGGGGTTCCTTCACAAAAATTCAAATAGCGGGTATTCAATGTATTTGATCTTGTGATTACATTCTATAAAGACGTTAACAAATTCTGAGGTGAAAAAATCCATGCAAAAGAAACAAAAAATCACCTCTAAATTAATTAACAAATAGACATTATATTAAAAATAAACTATTTGCCATATGAATTTGCCTCAACAAGCCGTCTCAATCATAATTACCTCTACCTCCTTCCCAATTTTCCTTCTTGCCCACCTCTACCCTGCGTCAATCATTATCAATCCCCATCAAAGCAGATCTAACATCAATAAGACTAGTTTGCTCTCAAAAAATTTCCCTGGAACGGACAGAGAAGTTTTATTTGCGTTTCATCTACTAAAAATCGATCCGCATTACCCTAAGTCAATCCCTATAAATCCGCATAGATCCTCGCCAAGCACATAGATCCTCGCGAACTATATAGACCCTCGTCAAGCCGCACTAAACCACACCAATTCGTACTAATGTCTTACTGATTAGTACTATAATGTCTTAATTCGTACTAATGTGTGACCAAGTCATGACCAGAAAACTCGGATAAAATCAACATTTGCGAAATTTCCATATTCAATTTTCTCAAATATTGCGCAATTCAAGAATCCGCAATATAATCTATAGTGCAGCAATTGAATTTATATTTGAACAAATATGCGAATTATTTACGGCAATCAGCATATTAAATGTCCGCGATTTCTGCCCATTGGATTAGTTCTGATTGAAAAAGAAACAAAAAAAGAGACATCAGTGCCCGACCGGGCACGTTTTTAGGATAATTTGCCACAGTGAAAAATAGCCTATAATCCGTGTCAATACTTATTTAAACTAATCAATCCTCGCCAATACGCAACAATACACAACAAAACATCCTCAATCCGCACTAAGGCTTGTTTCCAGCACAGGAAATTATCATCCGGACCGGATCGAACAAAATGGTTTCTCTTGTGTTGAAGACAATTAGCTTTAATTGAGAACACACGGATAAAAACCACTTTAATGTCCGACCCGGTCCGGAGAAGGATTTCCGTGACTTGCAACAAGCCTTGCAAAAACACGGAATAAGGAACTTCTCTGTCCGCTCCAGAGCATTTAATTTTCAATCAAAAGTTTAAGCTTCACAAGACACGTGAAACGGCAGTGCCAAGGCACAACTAATGTTTCTACATAAGAAAGGAGATATCATTCCGCCAAATTCCGCCAAGGAGTTCGGCCTTGCTGCTTGCCATTTCACGGAAACGCGAATCTTAAACTCCCTATCAGTAAAAACCAGCCCATAATCCTCTTTACTATTCGTCAATCCACACTAATCCTTGTCAATAAGCATTAACCCTCGCCATCCAGCATCAATCCACGCCGTGCTGGTTTCCACTCGGGAGAATTAATATTGTCGGCAACAGATCGGATTTAAAGGCCCTGTTACACGGTGCAATTTTTCTTGCAACTTGCAATGCAATTCTACTTTTGCGAAATGTATATTTGGGAAGAACGAAACTTTTGTTTTTATTACACTTCATGCACTTTTCTTCTGCAAGACTCTTCACTGGTTTACATCTCTTAGAAGTAGAATTGCATTTCAAGTTGCAAGAAAAATTGCGCAGTGTAACAGGGACTTAAAAGGTTCCCGCAACGTTTCAGTCAATCGGTTCGGATTGAAATAACTAAAAAAAGGAACTAAATCCGATCCGGTTTTGAGGACAACTTCTCCGAGTATAGAGACCAGCCTTCAATCGTTTTCAATCCTCATCAATCCTCACCAATCCACAATCGTCCCCAATTCGCATTAAACCTTTTCACCTTTAATCCATGTCAACATCTACCACCTCCTGCGTGCTTGCTATACAAGCTATTTGTCAACGGCTTTAAAAACCCACATTATTATTAATACCTGGTGCAGCCCAGTGAACTCTAAAAATATCTGGAGCGTTAATCCGCAGTCTTTCATATCGGAAATAATAAAGCCTTTCGAAATGGCCCTCTGAGAGGTTCGTATCTACGTTATTTGCCCAGTCTCACGATTGTCCGTCTTACAGGTAGAATTAGTGAAATAAAACTAGAGAGCATTTATATCATCGTTGTTTTGGTTAACAATACCAAAGCAATTACTCTCAGCTCAAAGGAGCGAAGATATTTTCAAAGTTCAAAAGTATCTTATACTACAGTATCTTAAAGTATCATAAAAGTATCTTATCTTATAAAAGTTACTTCTTTTCTATCCTACGCATGCTTAATTAAAAGGGATCGGATGTAACTTTTTTCGTTGGCCGCAGTAAGATCTCTTTGAACCACCATGCAGGCTTACTGCACTTTTAGACTGCAAGTTATCGCTCCAAATATTGAGTTTACTGGGGTATACGTATAGTTCTTGCTAGTCTACAGTAGTAACCAAATGAAAATGTTAAGAGAATAAAATAAATGGAAATATCCGTGCAGCAGTTTTCTCTCATCCCAGTGCATCGGGTACCTTTAAAATAGAACAAACTGCATATGTAGGCTTTTTCTTCTGAAATTTTCAAACGCAAGATCACGGTAATACACCCAGTTCATAGGGGATTATGGCTGAAAACTATATTTTAGACTGGGACAACAAATAACGGCTATTCCACCTTTTTTAAACCAAATAGACTGATGTATAATGACGTCATTTTGTGGTCACGCGAGTAAGAATATTGAAGTTTAGTTCGAAAATAAATATTCTAACTTATTTGTTCGACTTATTAATTTAAGCCAAATAACAATTTCAAAACATTCAACAGTATCCACTTTCATACATTTCTACACGCCGTGACCACAAAGTGACGTCATTATGCATAAGGTCCATTTCAAGCCGGGACTAGATTCAGGACTAGATCTAGTCCAAGTTAACTGCTTTTGTCGGCGCGATTGCCAATTAAGAAGACAGAAACAATAGAAATGGACTGCTGCTAGTCCTTCGATCGACATAAAAGATGGCGGCCGTCTTACAAGCAGTTCTGTTTATACAGAGCTCACTGGTCATATAAATTTAATGACAATGACAACAAATATATTTATTGCTTTATTCAAAAGGCGTCTAAAATCATCACTAAAATCTTGTTGCAGAGTTCCTGTAACATTTTTACTGATAGCAACGACTTGTCATTAATCGTCGGCATTTTTGATTAATCATTAACTCATTAACTTTCGCTTATATCGTCAGTTGTTGGGTTGGCTCATAAAATTTAACTTCTAAATTGCCGATTAAGAATAATAATGAAAAAAATAAATAATAATATCTTATTTCTATTAAATGTGGAATAATAAGTTGCTCAAAATGTTCCAAATTCATGCATTTAAAAAATTAAATTGCAACCCTAAACGAGTTTCAGGTTTCAGCAGAGGCAAGATAAAAAATTACGTGATCAACGTAGACCTGACGTCACCATACATGCATATCTGCAATAATCCGGACAAACAATTTTCTTTGGTATAAATAATATTAGTAGAAATAAGATCGATAGCATGAAAAATCTCTCACATGATATTTGTATAGTTATTTTAAGGGTTGTTTGAGATGATACAATGAAAAGTTGCCCATGTCTTTTACGGCCATATAGCTACGTCGCATCGAATGCAATTTAAAAAGTAGGCAACGAGATAGTAAACCTCAGGAGCAAACATTTTATTCTCTATTGCTCGAATTGCATTCGACGCAACAAAAATGCGACGTATAGCCTAAGCCTATGAGATTTAACGCTACGCGAGCTCTTGATGCCCAATGTTATATAAATCACAATTACATATTAATCATTTCCCTTCAAAATTAGACTTACCACTCCAATTCCGAACCCCCTACGAGCTCTTCTAGCCTGTGAATAACAATGAAAAGAGGTTATATATATATATATATATATATATATATATATATATATATATATATATATATATATATATATATATATTAACTTAACATTAGACTTACCACTCCATTTCCTAACCTCATATGAGCTCTAGCCTATGAATAACAATGGAAAGAAGAGGTTGATAACATCATTGAGGATTTAAAACGATTCGCGTTCTGGTTATGGGGTGATAATTCACGATTAGGGAATATATACCTACATATGGTCCAGTGAAGCTTGCCAAACAGAAGAAGATCAGTGTCTAACAAGTTTATCAAGACAAGTGCAAATTTTCCCAACATTCCACGGAAGGCTTAAATACATGATAATGGAACAAGCAGAGTTTTTTTACTTCTTTTATAATCTGCCTTTTATAAATTGGCCTGTTATATCAGTCATATTATAAATACGAATTAACGTACAGCAAATGGCAAGATGCAAAGCATTGGAAATGTTAATCTTGTTTGAAAAGCACAGTAGCAAAAAACAGTTACTGTATATAAAGCACATGCAAGAAACGCACGAGCAAAGACAGCACACTGTATCACTACAAGAAATACAAAAACCAACCATTATGGCCATAACACGTTGCAAAACGTCATTGCGATCCCTTTCGTCTTGGAGCTGAAACAAAAATAACTCATTTATAAAGGCTGCATAAATTTTCGCGCACCTTTCCAAAAATCAGAGTTTTGAATTTTTCCGATGTTCAGGCTAAACTATATAATTATTTTGAGTATCGATAGGCATAAAACTAATAATTATAATATATAATCAGGATATACATAAGCGTTCAATAAAACCGATTGCCCACTACCTCATTTTCACTGCAGTTTTAAATAGCCTACTACGCATGCACTGAACAGTGATGGACATAATGGACAAATTTGTCATAGTTGAGTTGCGCTTCTTTATACAATAGACCTTATGCGTAATGACGTACCGTGACGCCTGCAGGGAATTCTGGTTTTACTAGTAACGGCAAAAAATTCAAACTTCAAAATTTCCCGCCATGATTACTAAGACCAGAATTCCCTGCAGGTATCACGGCTTGTTACGTCATTATGCATAAGGTGTATTGCATTCGACGCAACAAAAATGCGACGTATAGCCTAAGCCTATGAGATTTAACGCTACGCGAGCTCTTGATGCCCAATGTGATATAAATCACAATTACATATTAATCATTTCCCTTCAAAATTAGACTTACCACTCCAATTCCGAACCCCCTACGAGCTCTTCCAGCCTGTGAATAACAATGAAAAGAGGTTAATAACATCATTGAGGATTTAAAACGATATATATATATATATATATATATATATATATATATATATATATATATATATATATATATATATATATATATATATACAACACCCGTTTGCAAAACGTTGGCCGCAGGTAGATATATAGATAGATACTCGAAATCTAATTAGAATTGCATATGTTGTGTAATATGATTGAAATCCCATGCAAATGTTATCATATGCAATTCTAATTAGACTTCGAGTATCTATCTATCTATCTGCGGCCAACGTTTTTGCAAATGGGTGTATATATAGAGATTACTTCATGGTTGGCGAGTGCGTACGATTTTTATGCACGAGTTGTGAAGGATCGCAAAACGAACGAGTGAGCGTAGCGAACGAGTGAGTTTGCGATCCTTCGCAACGAGTGCATAATAAAAATCGTACAAACGAGCCAACCATGAAGTAATTTGTTTATTATATAAGTATTGGATTTTTAGTAAAATTTAGCCCCGGATCAAGAACACAATTCAAACGTTTCAAAAACATATAATTCGCATAAAAGTAGCTACATTGTGATTTAAATTAGTGCAACAGTTTCCCCTCAATAATCGTAGAGTTGCTTCATGCAAATACCGTGTTTTAATTTATAAAATTCAACAATTGAATCAGCAATTGTTTTTTAGGCAAAGTTTAAATGAAACAGCGAATATTTCAATAAATGATATATTAAAAACGAAGTGTCACTCAAAGAATTAATGTAAATAGACAACGAGCCGTAACATTTACTCTGAATCAGAGTCGATTAATCGTAGTCTTTTGTATTTTTGTGGCGACACATTTTCTGTAACTGCCACGGGAGATTGATTTAAGCTGTTGATCGAAATCCTTATTTCACCCCCACGGATTACTGCACCAGAAAACAAAGCCATTGCTTGTTGTTGTTGTTGGTGCTGGTGAAGTTCGCTGACATCCGTATTTGGTGTGTATTCGGTAACACTTGTCGTACAGGGCACGGGGGACTCTTGGCATGTCGACAAATTCGCTAAAGCTCTAGACATTTTCATTTGCTGGTTTTGCGATACTGTTGAATAATTCGTGACGCTTTGCACATTTTTATGCCCAGATAGTTGAACTATGTCCGTGGGAGGAATGTCGTTGTTGGTTAAAGTCTGCATCATCGTTTTTCCTCCGCTATGATTGCTGATGTGTGGACCAAGGCCAGCCTTCTGAGCCATTGTTTTCATGAGCGAATTAAGTTTGTTCACGCCAATAGCAGACTTTTTGAACCAAACCTTACTGGATGAAGCCTTCTTGCAGTGGTTTATGGCAAGGTAAAACGGTGCCTCGTCTGTGTTCATTTCACTCGGTCGTTTTTCCGCGTAGAACTTGTAAACGACGACAGGATCTCTTTCTGCCGCATTTGAGGGAGCAGAATACATTTTTGGCGTGACTTTTCGGACATCTCTCAAGTTGTCGCCTGTACGTGTTTTTGTTTGTCGCTCGAAATACTCTAGATATTCAACTCCATTCACATTCTCGCGTAGTTTTATGTCGCCCCAGCACATATCTCTGCGTTCTTTGCAACCACGAAGGCCGAAGTGAATAGTGTTGTTGAACCATAGTGTGTTTATCAAAGCTTCGCCATTGGAAGTTCCAAAGAGTTCTCTCTCGTAAAGCAGTTTGACTTCTTCTTCACTCAGAGCAACTGAAGCGTTTAGTTTGTTGCCTTTTCCTTTTTGCTTGAGCTCTTTTTGTTTTGAGTGCAGAGCTTTTCTTGCACGTTCAAAACCCTTGTCCATCATGATACTAAACCCGTTCTTTTTCTTCAAGTATCTTTCGAAGCTAGCAAACATTGAGCGTAAGGAACTAGGTTCGTATTCTCCGTTGTCTTCCTTCTTTCGGACAGAAATGATAAATTCGCTGAGGTATTCGTTAAGTTGCTCGACGGATATGTCCTCGATTTTTCGCAATTCATTCTTCGACGATAAAAACTCTTGAAGAAGTCGAATGTCCTGAAGTGTTTTTTTTCTTGTATTCTTGTTCTCCTGAAGTTCAATAAATTCGCTTATAGATGGCGTGTCTGCAAATCGTGAAGCCATTTCAAATAAACCACAGCGTATTATAAAACGAAACTATTGTTGTTGTATTTGTATTTGTTGTATGCCCATTAGAGGCGCGAAAACACAATACGCGATTCTTCACTAGTGAAGAATGCCGTATGTCCAATGAAAAAGCTGATACGGCATTTTTCACTAGTGGCGAAGGCCATATGACCAATGATATCCTCAGAAATTTTAGGCATATCGTTTTTACTACACTATGTTTATTCCGAATAAAATCCAATACTTATATACATATATATATATATATATATATATATATATATATATATATATATATATATATATATATATATATAATATATATATATATATTAACTTCACATATTAACCATTTCCCTTCAAAATTAGACTTACCACTCCATTTCCTAACCTCATATGAGCTCTAGCCTATGAATAACAATGGAAAGAAGAGGTTGATAACATCATTGAGGATTTAAAACGATTCGCGTGCTGGTTATGGGGTGATAATTCACGATTGGGGAATATATACATATATATGGTCCAGTGAAGCTTGCAAAACACAAGAAGATCAGTGTCTAACACGTTTATCAAGACAAAAGCATATTTTCCCAACATTCCACGGAGGGCTTAAATACATGATAATGGAACAAGCAGAGTTTTTTTACTTCTTTTATAATCTGCCTTTTATAAATTGGCCTGTTATATCAGTCATATTATAAATACGAATTAACGTACAGCAAATGGCAAGATGCAAAGCATTGGAAATGTTAATCTTGTTTGAAAAGCACAGTAGCAAAAAACAGTTACTGTATATAAAGCACATGCAAGAAACGCACGAGCAAAGACAGCACACTGTATCACTACAAGAAATACAAAAACCAACCATTATGGCCATAACACGTTGCAAAACGTCATTGCGATCCCTTTCGTCTTGGAGCTGAAACAAAAATAACTCATTTATAAAGGCTGCATATATTTTCGCGCACCTTTCCAAAAATCAGAGTTTTGAATTTTTCCGATGTTCAGGCTAAACTATATAATTATTTTGAGTATCGATAGGCATAAAACTGTTGGGAATTTTCCCGCATATAAGACTAAGTAATACAGTAGAGTTACCGCTGATCAGGGGACAAGAGAGGGAGGCTCACAAAACGTTGTGTGAACGTGAGGTTTTAGAAGAGAGTTCTTTTGTATTGTTATTTTTTTTTTATGAGTAATAAATCATGTCTAAACAAAGTTGAGTTCATTGTCGGCTAACAAACAACATTCCCGACAAAGTGGCGACCCCGGCAGGATCCTTTTAATATCGAAAATCATTGAATATCGTACGTGAAACAATATCGTGTTTAGTCATAACTCAAAAGTGAAACCAGAGAAAAATCAATCGTTAAAGATGTCAACCGTGGACGAGCTGTTGAAAAAAGTGGGGGGTAGCTTCGAATGCTGAAATTTACGAGCGATGAGACCCCCAGTGTTTTGGGAATGAATAAACAAAAACAAATTGAGAGACATGTCAAAGTGTTGGAATCGTTAATCGAGGAAGTTCATGATTTAAAAGTGGAAGTTCAGAGAAAGAGAATTGAGAAAGGGGATGACCTCACAGAAGTTAGAACATGGAGCCGTGACTTAGAACAAACTGTACTTGAGTTTGAAAATGTTATCAGTGAAGTGAAACAGCAGAGTGAGAAACTGTGCGAAATTGAACTCCAGAAAGCTAAGGATAAGGAGAGAGGAATTGAAGAAGAAAAGCGTAGGAAACGTTATGAGGAAGAGATGGCATTCGAGGAAGCTAAACTAGAAATGAAACGAAAGTTTGAAAAGGGATTAGAGGAAGTTAAAATGAAGTCTGCAACCCATTGCAATTCTGCCAAGCTGCCCAAGTTAGTAATATCTAAATTCCAAGGAACTCATTTGGATTGGCAAAGATTCTGGGGACAATTTGAAACAGAAATTGACAAAGCAGAGATCAGCCCCATTACCAAGCTGTCCTACCTCAAAGAGTTGCTTATTCCTAAGGTCCGTGCATTCATTGATGGTCTGCCCTTTTCTACCGAAGGGTATGAAAGAGCGAAAACTATCCTAAAGACGCGGTATGGGAAAGAAAGTGAAGTTGCAAATGCCCATATGCAGAGCATTATTTCCTTACCAACCATATCTGGATCCGATGCAAGGAAAATCAATCGTTTCTTTGAAACCCTGGTTGCAAATACACAAGCATTAGAAACCATGGGGAAGCTGAATGAAGTAAAGGGGTTTGCACGAAGCACGCTGGATAAATTACCAGGCATACGGGCAGACTTGGTACGATCAGATGACAATTGGCAAGATTGGGGATTTGGTGAGATGGTCGAAGCACTGCGAAAATGGTGTGTGAGGAATCCCATATCAGAAGAAGACCGTAAGTCAGATCACAAGGGTACCAGCCATTATCAACAAAAATCTGGAAAGCTCTTACATGCCAAGCAGGAATTATGGAAACCAAGACCGTGTGTGTTCTGTGAGTCAACCCTACACAAGTCCGTAGACTGCGACCAAGTTGTGGACATTACATCTCGAAAGAAGATCTTGTTAGAGAAAAAACTATGTTTCAACTGCACTGGTGTAAAACATCGAGCATCCGAATGTCGAAGTAAAACAACTTGCTTTCGGTGTAATGCGAAACATCACACCTCTATTTGTGATGACCAAGGAAGTGCAACTAAACAAATGATGTTGGCTACTGGTAAAGGGACGGTGATATATCCAGTTGTTGTAGCGGTTGTCAATGGGATAAAATGCAGGGCCCTCTTGGACACAGGAGCTGGCAGTTCGTATATCTCTGCAGATTTGGTAAAGCTTCTAAGGAAACAGCCTTCACGAACTGAGTACCGGCATATTGATATGATGATGTCATCGACAACTCAGAGAATTGAGATCTATGATGTGATTGTGGCTGATGTTAGAGGAAAGTTTGAAATGAAAACCCAAGTAAGCAAGGTTGCCAAAAGCGTTCTCCTGTCCATACCCAATCCTGGTTATGCTAACATTCTATCCCAGAACCACCATCTACGTGGAGTCCAGATGGATGATGAAGACACCAAAGCTGAGTTACCCATTCACCTCATCTTGGGGGGAGGTGACTATTCTCGAATCAAGACTACCACCAAGCCTAGGTTGGGTCACCCTGGCCAACCAATCGCCGAGCTCACCGCTTTGGGTTGGACAATGATGTCAGCTGGAGAGGAAGTTGATTTCAGCAACGTTTATCTTACCAAATCTGCGGCTGCAGATTATGAAGAACTGTGCTCCCTGGATGTTTTAGGCCTCAAGGACCACCCGCAACATGATCAACAATTCATTTATAAGGAATTCCAAGAGCAATTAACACAGAGCGATGAAGGATGGTACGAAACGGGGTTATTATGGAAGCCTGGTCACAACCCATTACCAAACAACAAAAGAAACAGTATAGGACGGTTGTCTGGGTTATTGAAAAGGCTTCAAAGAGATCCAGAGTTGCTGACTCAATATGACGATATCATTCAGGATCAGAAGAATCAAGGCATTGTGGAGGAAGTCACTAACGATCCAGTAGGAAAAGAATTTTATCTACCTCACCGACCAGTGATCCGAAAGTCTGCCGAGTCAACAAAGGTGCGGATCGTATATGATGCATCTTCCAAGGAAAGTGAGAGCAGTCCCTCATTAAATGACTGCTTGGAAACAGGTCCGCCATTGCAAAATCTTTTATGGGACGTTCTCGTGAGAAATCGTTTTAAACCAGTGGCGTTGAGTGGAGACCTCAAGCAAGCCTTTCTTCAAGTCCGAGTTCGTGGCCAAGATAGAGATTCCCTAAGATTTCATTGGATCAAGGACAAGGACTTGTCAACTGTTGAAGTTTTAAGATTCACTCGAGTAGTTTTTGGTCTCGTGCAGTCACCATTCTTGCTGGGAGGGACCATCCAATGCCTTTTGGAGAGTATGCGTCAGAAGTACCCTATAGAAGTCGCGGAGATCGAGAAAAGCCTCTATGTAGATGACGTCATCAGTGGTGGAGAGACTACAGAAGCAGTTCGTGGTTTGAAATCAACGGCGGTGGAAATTTTTGAGCATGGGAAGTTCACTCTACACAAGTGGCACTCCAACAAACCAGATTTGGAAGGGGGGAGCCAGCCCACAGAAATTAATCAAAGTTATGCCAAGGAACAGCTTGGTGTCAAACTCGGTGAAACAAAGCTATTAGGACTCCCCTGGAACAAGGCAAGGGACACGATCGCAACAGTCTTTCCAGACAACACGCCAGTTACAACCAAAAGGGAAATGTTGCGATTTCTGGCTTCCATCTATGACCCCCTTGGAATCGTTTCTCCCATATCCCTTGTCGGTAAACTCCTCTACCGTGATGTATGTGATCAGCGTTGGCCTTGGGATGCAGAGTTACCACCCCAGATATTTAAGCGTTGGAGAAAATTAGAGAATGCCCTACCCAAACAGGTGGAAGTACCACGTAGCATCACAGCCTTTGAAGAACTGATTGAAGCAGTCCATCTCCACGCGTTCGGTGACACTAGTTCTGACGGTACGTGTGCAGCCGTGTACGCAGTTGTGCACCAGCAATCGGGAGTCAATCAAGGCTTAGTAGCTGCCAAGTCGAGACTTGCAAAAAAGAATTTGACTATCCCACGATTAGAACTTGTATCAGCCCACATGGCTGCAACCCTCGTCGACAATGTCAAGAACGCGTTGAGTTATCCAGTTACATCAGTTTTTGGGTGGTTAGATAGTACTACCGCCCTTTATTGGATAAAGGGAAACGGCAACTATAAACAGTTTGTTGCGAATAGAACGAAGAAAATCAACGCCAAGGATTACATTCAGTGGAGGCATGTCGGGACACACCAGAATCCTGCAGACCTTGGAAGCCGTGGATGTTTACCAAATAACCTGACCGAGTCATGGTTGAATGGACCAGATTGGCTGCCTTATCCCGATCAATGGCCTGAGGACATAGTTGCACAACCCGGTAAAGAGTCGGAATCTGAAGTTAAGTTGGTCAAGAATTTGTTTGCTGCAGTTGTAGAAGTCAAAGAAGAAGTGGATGAACTGCTGCAAAAGCACACTTTCTGGAAATCTGTTCGTATCCTCGGTTGGATAACCAGATTTGTAAACAACTTTAGGGCAACGCTGGGCAAGACTCGGAAACAAAGTGGTCCGCTGACAACAACTGAAACCGAAGCTCAAGTGGAGTTGCTCGTGAAGAAATTCACCGAAAGACAAATCGAAACGGAACAATTTAAGAACGATCAGCTAAGACTTAATCTTCAAAGAAACGTAAATGGTCTATTTGAATGCCGCGGAAGAATCCAAGGCTTGTATCCAATTTATGTACCGCCTGCCACGTTGCTCAGTGAGAAAATGATTGAAGATGCCCACGTCCAAACGTTGCATGGGGGAGTTGGGTTAACCATGACCCGGTTACGTCAGCGTTACTGGATACCAAGACTTCGCCAGTCAACAAAGAAAGTGATTGCGGGCTGTTACGGGTGCAAGCGTTTCCAGGCAACTGCCTATCATAATCCACCAGTTGGAAATCTGCCGCTCGACAGAACTGTTGGATCAATTCCTTTCGAAGTTCTTGGCGTCGACTATGCTGGGCCCCTTATCTATAAGATCAATAAGACGAAAGATGGTAAAGCGTACATCTTGCTCTTCGCCTGCAGCCTAACTCGTTCTATTCATTTAGAGTTACTTCATGACCAAACTACCGAGAATTTCATAAAAAGTTTTAAGCGATTCATAGCACGAAGAGGACGTCCGCGGAAAGTTTACTTGGACAATGGTAAAACTTTTGTTTCGGCTGCAAATTGGATCCGTAAGATAATGAAAGATGAACGTTTTCAAAACTACCTGGCCCATCAACAAATCGTGTGGCAGTTCAACTTGAGCAAGGCCCCATGGTGGGGGGGTCAATTTGAAAGAATGGTTGGACTTGTTAAAAGAGCGCTGTATAAGACGATCGGTCGGGCAAATCTAAGATGGGACGAACTCGAAGAAGTTATCCTGGATGTGGAAGTCACATTGAACAATCGACCTTTAGCTTACCAAGACGATGATATCCAATTACCGACTTTAACACCAAATGCCATGATGTTCGGACAACCTAATAATCTGCCGGAAGAAGATTCCAGCGAGATTGAAAATCATCCATTGAGAAAGCGAGCCAAGTACCTATCTCGATGCAAGGACGCCTTATGGTCCCGTTGGACCAACGAATACCTGCGAGGTCTTAGAGAAAGACATGATCTACGAGGTGGGGAAAAGGCAAATATCAAAATTGGTCAAGTCGTACTTATTAAGAATGACGAGCGAAACCGTGGCAAGTGGAACCTAGGTGTTGTTGTTAAACCTATTAAGGGTCGAGATGGTGTCGTTAGAGCTGTACGATTACGAGCCGGAAAATCATATCTCGACCGTACGGTCCAACAGCTGTATCCATTGGAATTAGAATGTGATGATCCTCCAGTGGAGAAACCAGCAGTTGTATTGAATGCAGAAGCCAGGGAGTTCCGACCAAAACGGAAAGCCGCACAAGAAGCCGAGAAGCTAATCAAGAACGTTGCCGAGTTTGAACTTGAAAGTTAACCATAGAACTCATAACTTAAGATGTTGTAGTTGTTCATATTTGATCTCTCCAAATCAAATAGGGGGAGAGTGTTGGGAATTTTCCCGCATATAAGACTAAGTAATACAGTAGAGTTACCGCTGATCAGGGGACAAGAGAGGGAGGCTCACAAAACGTTGTGTGAACGTGAGGTTTTAGAAGAGAGTTCTTTTGTATTGTTATATTTTTTTTTATGAGTAATAAATCATGTCTAAACAAAGTTGAGTTCATTGTCGGCTAACAAACAACATTCCCGACAAAACAAATAATTATAATATATAATCACGATATACATAAGCGTTCAATAAAACCGATTGTCCACTACCTCATTTTCACTGCAGTTTTAAATACTACGCATGCACTGAACAGTGATGGACATAATGGACAAATTTGTCATAGTTGAGTTGCGCTTCTTTATACAATAGACTTTATGCGTAATGACGTACCGTGACGCCTGCAGGGAATTCTGGTTTTACTAGTAACGGCGAAAAATTCAAACTTCAAAATTTCCCGCCATGACTACTAAGACCAGAATTCCCTGCAGGTATCACGACTTGTTACGTCATTATGCATAAGGTGTATTGCTAGTTCTATCAACTGGTCCCCGGGCCGGTGCAGAGCACCGTGCATACGAGGGTACTAATTCCGCCCGGAGATTAGGAATCATATCCGGAACCCGGGAGAACATAGCTGAATCAAAAGTTGTCCTGTGATAGACGTACGTTCCCGCACTGGTAATCGACCAATGCGACTGGTAATCAACGACGTTCTGATTGGCTAAGGCAGAAAGTTTGTAATTGAATGAGAACGTCAGCAATTTAACTGTTATTTCGTAAGCTTTTTTGTAAAACCGTTTCTGCTTGTTTCTGCAGTTTCATTAACGTTGTGCAAAATAAAACCACAGTTATTAGAATATACATGGTTTGGAGACTAGATGGAAGTACGATGCAACTCATTATCTATGTTATTGTCCAGGTTTAGGCAAAAAATGGTTCCTTATCCGTCACATGTCTATTGTATTTTTGCCCAACTAACTAATAGCAATGGCTTGGCTTAGCTCCTCAACCGTGACTTGAACAACATGTTAATTTAGAGCTTACTATTGGTTTATTTGTTCAAAATACAATAGACACTTGACGAATAAAAACCAATTTTTTTCATAAATGTTCCCCGACATAGTTAATGTCTTGAGTTCTATAGTACTTTTATGTAGTCTCTAAACCATATATATTCTAATAATTAACTGTGATCATATAAATGACTTTTTACCAAGCCATGTTAGAGTCAAATGGATTCGCAAGTACTAAGATTTATCATTTAAGAGAAGATAAGCCCTTTCCCACATTTGAAGCTGTATCAAGGTTAGCAGATAGCCAACCTGCAAAGAAGAGGTCATCAAGATTTGAGAGACCGAGGGTAAAAGGACATCATTATCAAATCAATGCTGGCTGTCGAAGAGCAAAATTGTACAAATGTGCTTTTCCTGCACATGGAAGGGACAACATTAACCACAAAACCGGTGAATGCAATGAATTCAGAAAGTTAGAAGTGTCTGGTAAACAAGAAAGATATGAACTCTTGAAGCAGATAAACGCTTGCTTTAAGTGCTATGGTAACTACAAGAAACAAGAGTGCCCCAATACCAACCCCTGTCTTTCCTTGGGAAGCAAGTCACATCACCAGCTATTATGCACAGCAAAGAAATCCCCAAGAATCCCACCCGAACAACCGGAAGTCCAGGACACCCACGAAGAGAAAGACATAGTAATGTGGTTCAAAGCGACACCCTAGCTCTTCACCTCATTTACCAAACCACCGTAATTGAAAATGGTAAGTCTGTAAGCGTCTTCTGCGTTGGAGGGTCAAATTCAAGCTACATTACTCATCGCGCGGCAGATAGGATCGGGGCAAAAGTTGTGCGAAAGTCAACCGACATAAGCGACATAGAGAAAACTTATAACACATGTGACTACCGTTTCATGATGAGAACCGTACCGGTAGGAAAGTTACCATCAATGCATTTGGCATGGATAGAATAACGGGGCCAGTGAGCAGGCACAATTCAGATGTACTGGCCAAATTGTTCCCCAATCACGACCCTGAGAACACCCAAAGAACGAGGAAGCGAGATGTGGTGCAAACCTTAGTATTATGAGCGGTGGACTGGGTATTTGCTCACAAGGAACACACCCAGATCATAAAGAAGAAACGCGTCATGACTCAAACCTGGAAACAACGATTCATGACATTCAGCTTGTAGGCAGCAACGCATTTCGCCCGCCTGGGAACTCACACAGAATTCACCCGTCAAGGATTGTTTTCCTACAGTTTGAATGAGAATGCTGAAGTCGACCATCATGTGTCTAATGCCACCAAGTTCAAGGGTGATAGGAGAGCGGACAAGGAGATGGAAGGATGTAATCGTTTTCGAAGTCACCCTCAATTTCAGTCAAAAGAAGCGAGGAGTACGAACTGGACCTAACCTGGTCTTCAATGATTTGCCTCTTGGATTGGTCAGTCCATTTACCTTGATCGGAAAGATATATTTACGAGAAACACGAGCCCGCAACCGTGGTTGGCCAACGACCATGTACAGCGACCAAGGCTCTCAGCTAGTGGGAGCTGACTGAGAATTGAAAGACGCTTGGAATAGCATCGATCGTGAAGTACTTCATAAGGATGGTGTCCAAAAGGAAACGACGTGGTAGTTCGGTCCGTCAGATCCGTGGAATAGAGGAAAAGGCGAGGTATTACTCAAAGCAGCCAAAAAGGCGATTAATTTTGCCGTCCATAACAAGTCTCTCGCCGCATCAGGATTCTTGACGATTTGCTAAGAAGCCGCAAACTTGCTCAATGAACGACCTATTGGTACGCTACCCGAGACAGATTCAATGCTGAACATTCTCACTCCTAATACCCTTTTTTTGGGTGAAGCCTGTGCGAAGAATCCTGGAAATAGGCAGCCTGACCGACAGCAAATCACTAAATGTAACCATTTCGTACAAGCTATCATGAACGACTTCTGCGCCAAACGGATCGAGTTGTGTGCCCCTGCGTTGGTGACCAGATATAAGTGGACCAAGCCCACACGGAACCTTCGACCCGGGGATATTGTCCTTATAGCCGACAAGAGTCCAATAAAAGGAGATTACCGATTAGGAATGATCAACGAAGTATTTGCTGGCAAAGACGGAAACGTGCGACGAGCATCAGTCAAATACAAGAACTACAAAGTTGGCGAAAGAGATCATGAGTATACCGGAAGCGAGGAAGTCGTAGTGTCTCGTAGTGTTTACCGCTTAGATCTTTTCGTGCCGGTGGAATACGATCAAGAAAAACATGAAGAAGATTAGTGGAGAAACATTTTTGATGGACGTCTCCATCTAGACTTACAATTACAGGAACCTTTGAAAGTATAAACAGTTTACATTTTGTTATTATAGTTAAGGCGATCGCGTCGACCCTCACCCTCCCGTTGTGTTGGGATGTTCAACTGCGGGGATTGCGCGCGTGATTCGAGCCTTCGCGCCAAAATTCGGAAAGGGAGAAAAGATGGCGGGGAGGACGATACGCCATTATCGTAAATAGACAAACAGCGTTTTTACCGACTTGATCGTGTTAAAATCTGTTTTGAAAATCGTGTTTAGCGTTATTATAGACTTATACCCCATTCTGGTACAGCATAATGCAGCAAAAATTGAACAGCCAATGTTTACTTTAGCTTTATGATGTACCGCTCACGAATGATGGAAACGGTATTAGCTATAATATACACGATAAAATATAATATAGACTGATTTGAGTTTTGTGTCATTTCATAATATAAGTTTAGGTAAGGTTAGCTCAGGAAATTGTACACTTGGTTTGAAATAGCGAAGGGTTGCTGCATGTATGTATTCCCAGTTAAAGAAAAAAAAAGACAAGATCGAAAGTCGACCTATGTACCTCATCATTTAACTCGCTTATTTGTTCCCGTAAAATTTCGTTTTCATCAGCCATGAAAGGGAAGACAGACTCAATCTAAAATAGATCAATACATACAGTAAATTATTAGAATCTAAAACCTTTGCATTAATATAGATTTTCTTTCCCTGCTCTTTCACTCTCTTCTTTTTAACCTCCATTTGCCCGTTTGTTTCACACTTAAAACGAAACGTATTTCTTGTGTTTATACTGTATACTCAGACGAATTATCTGTCAGACGGATTATTCGTCCGGTCGGATAATCTGTCCCCAGTGTAAAACGGGCTAATTTCAATCTTCTGTTCGTGCATATAACTCACACGAATATACCTCGTCGCCCGATCACATCAAATAAATAATTTATAACTCACACAAATAATTTTTGCCACCGCCTCTATATAATTATGCAGTATCTTTCGCAGGTTGCAACATTTGATTTCACCTACCTCTTGACGTAAATTCAAGTTTTGTTGCTCTAATTGAGAAAGTAGTTCTTCCAGATTCACTCTTTCCGCTTCAACCATTTGTCTGTGAAACTGCTCATCGGCAAAATCTTCAGCCAGAATTAAGTTTTGTTGTTGCAAAATCTCGCTTTCGTTGGCGATGCAAGACAAGACATCGCAGCTCTAAAAATGTTTTAGTATACGAGTATATATAGAGAGCAACGTCTTATATACGAATGCAGGGGAAAGAACATTAAATTGATAGCTTTGGCGGCACTTGGTTTGCCATCTCCATGCATACCATGCACTTAGTAAACAGTAAACACCTTTATACGTAAGGGTTTATTGGGACAAGTTCTTATACAATGACCTTAAACCACATGCACTACTTTTTGCGCCCTTCTTGCATGCTATTTGCAAACAAAGAAATTGCTTCGTCGCGGTGGCGACCTTTAGTTTAATTGTATATCTTCACGCCATAAATGCAGAATCAGGCGGTTCTTAAAAAGGCAATTCGTGGATAGTTTAACCTTTTATATAGCTACCTAGTCATAAAGTAACCGTTAACAGATCTGTGGCATTTATCTCGACAATTTCGTGGGCTTCAGCACTTCAACACTCGGTTCGCAATTACTGAGTCATTAATATAGGACGCGTAAAAAAGTTCTTACAAGTTGTCTCGAGTCGTCAAATGCTGCTAAATTAAACAACCATCATCCTTATACACAGCGCTCAGATAATATGGAATCACTTTTAAACAATTGTCATTTAAAAGTGCCACAACATGCTAATGATTGAGGAAAAAAGTTTTAAACGTTTTTAAGTTTTAAGAAAAAGCGGAACTCTCCTATAGTGCAACGGAAAGCAAGCATGCATTATGTAATTCACGCGCCACTTTTTTCAATTATAAATAGCGATTTAGCATTGACTTGTCGGCAATATGTGATTGTGGTAACAATTCTTTTACCCTTGTTCACATTCGTGAAGCAGGTCGACAAAGTGACGGTGATGTTTTGCTGCAATCTGATTCTTCTCTGGTCCTATAGCAGAGTGATTTTTAAGAATGAATCGACCTCATAATCGCTAACGCTAATGTTGAAACAACCAATCAGTTAAAGAAATACATCTCAACTAACCATTTAAATGCAACAAGGAAGGACAAAAGCAACCAACTTAAAACTAGTTCGACAAAAACTCAGACTGCATAAAAAACAGAAAGGCATGCAGCGGAAACAATTAAATTTCTACACCTAAGGAAAATTCGGAAATACACCTCCTTTGAAACAGTATAAAAACACAAAAAGCTTTGAAATGCCAGTTAAACAATCAAATATCTTATTTAATCCACGTATTTTTTGTGTAAACGCCGAGTGTCAAAGCTGAAACATCAGAAACCTCACGAAATAACCCGAAATCATGATATGATTGGACAACTTTTTACTTCGCCGACTTGAATTTTAATCCATACATATAGATCACCATACTGCATGTTGATATAAAAGCGGTTATATATATATATATATATATATATATATATATTATATATATAATATATATATATATATATATATATATATATATATATAGTTTACGGGCGATGTAAAGTGCTAGAGCTATAGTAATAATAGGTGTAGAATAATTTTATATATAATACATATAGCGAATAACTCTTATTACTGCAACTGTTCTAGGTTCAGCTCATAGACAAAAATATTTGCAACTAAATAAAAGAAAATTCATTTTTCTAGCTAACGATAAACCCTGTAGGTCTATTTTCCATCATCGCGGGTGTGTCTGGTGATCGCAAGGTTAATGTTATCGAAATTTAAAGAAAAAAACGTTTGACTAGTGAACCCCCTTAATTGAGCAATTTTGTGGGAAGTATATACAAATAATTTTTGCCACCGCCTGTATGCAGTATATCTTTCAAGTTGCAACATTTGATTTCACCTACCTCGTGCAAAGTCAAGTTTTGTTGCTCTAATTGAGCAAGACGTTCTTCCTCATTCACTCGTTCCGCTTCAACCGTTTGTCTGTCAAACTGCTCATCGGCAAAATCTTCAGCGAGAATTAAGTTTTGTTGTTGT
This sequence comes from Dendronephthya gigantea, assembly GCF_004324835.1. Classification (NCBI taxonomy): domain Eukaryota; kingdom Metazoa; phylum Cnidaria; class Anthozoa; order Malacalcyonacea; family Nephtheidae; genus Dendronephthya; species Dendronephthya gigantea. The sequence goes on from NW_021163014.1 coordinate 2,490,754, forward strand.
AAAATCTCGTTTTCACTGGCGATGCAAGACAAGACATCGCAGCTCTAAAAAAAGGTAGTATACGGCATCTAGTAGAGAGCAACGTCTTATACATATACGCAAGGGAAAAAACAGATAGCTTTGATAGCTTTGGCGACACTTGGTTTGCCATCGCCATGCTATTTACATGCCACTTAATGAACAGTAAACATCTTATACGTAAGGGTTTAATAGGACAAGTTCTTGTACAATGACCTTAAATCATTCTATACTTTTTTTAGATAACCATGCACGCCGTTCTTAAAGAACGTAATGTCTATTTTCGACCCTTTATATACCTAATCCTGAAGGAATTAAGCGTTTACAGATCTCTTCCATATTCAGTTTTTGTATATGACAGTCAGTTGCATAAATCAGTGTATATAAATTAGCATCAAATATGTAGTATCACAACTGCCTAAAATATAGAGAAAAAACTTCTTGACGTTTCGACCTGAGGGCCTTCGTCAGGAGTTAGTAAGCATAACTTACTTAAGTTTATAACCATAGTAAGTATAACTAACTTAGGTTTATAACCATAGTAAGCATAACTTACTTAAGTTTATAACCATAGTAAGTATAACTTACTTAGGTTTAGAACCATACTAAGTATAACTTACTTAAGTATAACCATACTAATTCTCCTGACGAAGTCCCTCAGGTCGAAACGTCGAGAAGGGTTTTGTCTATTTTAGGCAGTTGTTATACCATATTTGATGTTAATTGTTTGAAGACGCTGCCACGCTGCTCTCTGGTTATATTGGAACGGGTGTATATAAATAGTATAGATTTTGTAAAATCTGAAAAATACATGCAGCCATGCGAAATTTCAGAATTACCAATGCCGCCAAATATACCCATCTTTTTTACTTACCGACGTTTCAAGCTGTTTCTTCTCTCTTCTTTCTTTATCCAGTTCGCTGAGAAGTTTTACGTTCTAAAAACACACAAAATCTCAGTAAGTACGACATTTAAATGTCGGATTTACTAAGCTAGCACGGCGCTTCCTACCTGCTCGCGGGGACTAGCTATATTAAATAAAACTGATTTCTTCCACCATTCTAAAGCGCAAATTTCGTATAATATACAGTAAGTCTTAATTGCGTTAATATTTTTGGCCAGGATTTCACTTGCTTAAAAAAGAATCATCTATGTAACGGTCCCTGGCTCCCTGCATGGGAACGTTTATTTGTTCATATATAGATGCATTCAGCTCTTGTGAGTTCTAATCTAAACAGTGATGTTACTACCTACCGACAGGGTCACAACTTGAAAATTCGCTTTTTGGATTTCTATTTCTGTATAACGACGTTTAAGTTCCTGCTTTTGTATTGATATTTCCCTTTCAAGTTCTTTTCTGTTGGCAAGCAACTCCTCTATCTGCTTCAAATGACCAGAATTTTTTTCTTTCTCTTTCTGCAGTTTTATAGACTCCGCTTCGGACCTTTCTCGACTCTCGTTCAACTCCCCTTCTAAACGCTTATTTTGCTCCATCCCTTACTTTACTTTCTCTTTCAATTCAGCAATCATGGCATCCTTTTCTACTAAGACTTCCCGGATTTTTGAAGGGATGTTTTCGTCAATAATTTCTGAATCTTTCTCGACCTGAATCAATGAAGTATATAAATCAATATAATTCAAGTGCACTAGTGACTAGTATATGCATGGATAGTGCATATCCCACTGCAGCAGTTTTTTTGCCAGGCTAAATTGATTGTCGTGCAGAACGAGCGTTTAAACGAACAGGCCCTATATATATATATATATATATATATATATATATATATATATATATATATATATATATATATATATATATATATATATATATATATATATATATATATATATATATATATACAGTAGGAGGCAAAAGTTTGAGTCCAGTGACTGTATTTTAGTGTTTTAGCGCAAAATATTAATATTTTACAGAAAACTTTGCTGATTTTTAAACATTGAATGAATCGCATACTTTACAACAACTAAATCAATTAAATTAACGCGCATGTTAATGTTGACACATGAATTACATGTCAATATTTAGTATGCCCCCCTTTTGTTTTAAAACAGCCTTTATTCTTGCTGGCATCGAATCCACAAGTTTTTTCAATGTCACAGGTTCAATACTTTGCCAGCATTCGTTGACCACTTGCCATAATTCATCTTGGCTGGTGGGTGCGCGTTTCACTTTTTCCCGCTTTAAATGGTCCCACAAATGCTCCATAGGATTGAGATCTGGCGATTGAGGTGGAAAAGCCATGAGAACGAGATCACCATTGTTCTCTTTCCTTCTTAAATATTTTTGGCACATAAGCGATGTGTGTTTGGGGTCATTATCCTGTAGTAAGACGAATCCTCTGCCACACAACCTTGTACCAGAAGGTATTGCACGTCTTTGAAGGATTGAGTGATACTTTTCTTTGGTTAGGATGCCGTTAATTTTTTGAAGATTGCCAACCCCAGCATGACCAAAGCAGCCCCAAACTTGTATACTGCCACCACCATGTTTTACTGTGGGTTTAATGCACGAATTTATTAAGCGCTCATTCACCCTACGTCGTACATAAACGCGCCTGTTACTTCCATAAATTTCAAACTTTGACTCATCGGTAAACAGAACTTTTTTCCAATCTTCTATGGTGTAATTTCTGTATTTTCTGGCCCATAGCAGTCTCTTTCGTTTGTTTTGCAATCTCAGCAAAGGCTTTGCAGTTGCCACTCTTCCATTAAGATTACATGCAGCTAGCCGCCTTCTTACAGTACGTTTGCTTATTGGTTTTTCACGTGTTCTATTAACTTGTGCTTGAATATCTCCAGCTGTCAATGTCCTGTTTCGTAAGGAAGTCAGTTTTATATACTTATCGTCCTTCAGTGTCGTCGATTTTGGCCTTCCGACCCTTGGCTTGCTTGAGTAGGAATTGGTTTCTTTAAATCTCTCCAAGGTTCGTTGGACTCCACCTTTTGAAATTCGCAATTTCTCTGCAATCTTACGATGGGATAACCCTTCATTACTTAATGCAACTATTTGACCTCTTGTACCTTCACTTAGTTCTTTTGCCCTGCCCATCTTGGCCAGTGTAGAGGAAGAAGAACTTCATTTTGTCATAAATAAGGTTATAAGGGCCGAAACAGTCCACAATTAATATGGTTTGCAGTAATGAAACACTAATACGCATGTCTTAACGCAAATACTTTGCTAGGATTGATTACTGCAATTCTAAAACGAATGGACTCAAACTTTTGCCTCCTACTGTATATATATATATATATATATATATATATATATATATATATATATATATATATATATATATATATAAAACTGAGCCAAAGTGAGTAAAACAAATTCTTTTCTGCATGCTATAGCTACATGCATCTTCTTTAGGCCCTGATTATATATGAGAGGCGGGACGAGACGTTTGCCGGGACGAGACAATGACCGGGATCTCGCCTTGCATATGTTTGTATAATATCGGTTAGCGCAGTGTTTATATAATACTGAAATCGGGATGATTTTTGTCCCCTCTCGCCAGGGCGGGATCCCGCTTTGAGCAAGCGAATCCCGTTTCAAGCGGGACGTTTTTTGTCATATAAACGCTCGACTTTGCTTGGCCGGGATAATATTACGCGGACATTGCATTATTTCATCAATATGGTAGGTGTATAGTAACTGAACAATATGATATTCCCGCAGGAAATACCCGTCCTGAACATTCCCGCGAGGAATCATCCTTCGAAAAATAATCATGTAAACGCGAAATGAAAAAATATCCCGTTCCACCTCTCATATAAACAGCGCTTTAGAAGCAGACTAGACACTTATACAGTATTGCAAAAGTCAACCATTCTTTTGTGTAAATGCTAATTAAGTAAGTTACAAAATGGTGTGAAATTCATACTAAAATACAGTCCGCATAACATTTCAAAGTTTTCACGCAGGAATAAAGAGTTTTCACAAATTTTCACACTTTTAAAATTTCGCGATTCATAGGAAATACTTGTGGAGGTAAACAATTCATTTCGATGGGCACTATAGGAATATAATTATCCGGGGTCTGATTATTTGAAAAGGTCTAGCCAAATGCTTACAAAATTATATAGAAGAGCTAGAACTAGCAGTAATCACAGATTAGTGATGTGCGTTCGGAATGTATTGATTTCGGTTAACGATCATTAACAAAAATGTTATCATTATAACGTCACAGCGTATGTGATTAAAAGGTTACCCGCAAAATGAGTAATTTAACAACAGTGATGGCTCATATGCTTTAATTAACAAAAATTCAAAATAGAGCGAGCACATGGTCTCCAGCTACTATAACGACACATCAGAACGAGGCAAATGTCGATGTGACACGGCTAGGAAGCTAATAGAAGTTCTCTTTCGTCGAACGCCATAAAAAAACACAAGAAAAACTCACCAACTCGATTTCTTTGACTTCATTATTGCTGGTTGTTGCACCATCATCCTCTTTCTTCTCTGCCTGATGATTTTTAGAAGGTCAATCAAATAATATAATAATTACAGTAAGAAATTATATTTATATCCTGTTGCTGTGGCGTGCAAATTGCTAAGAAGTTCTATATTGGTAGGCGCATGCATTAAGGGGTGCAAATTAAAATCAAATTTACCATCCTACCATTAAGTAACTATTTAACTGTAAGATTTAAAACATATATATCATATTATAACTTTTTATTAATGAAATTAACTATAAGATTAATGAAAACCAGCCTTTGGTTGCTCATTCTATACAAATGTAGTAAAGCTTTGCGAAATACTAGAGAGTGCTCTGAAATTCCATATGGATAGAGCAGATATAAAAGTATTGCTTATCAAATATAGTGGGGGTCAAAAGTTTGAGTCCAGTCAATAATTTTTCTTAATTTAAAATGTACATGTGTATGATATCTTGTAAGTTAGAGATAGGATATGTTGATCTGAACTTGCATATTTTATGGTATTAGTAATGCCTCCCATATGTTTTCTTGTTATAATTCTTGTGGTATTCAAGTTGTATAAGAAATGCAGATTATTATTTTTGTGGATCAACGATGACAAAGAGAGGGCCAACAATGATGGGATATGTCTTGAAAAATTGCAAAAATTCAGGTGAGGTTATATGTGTCAAAGGAAAAGTTAGAAATGTTTTTGTGAATCAGGTTTGTATTCAATTAAATGAAAATCTGATAGACCAAGAGCTACTCCTGAAAAGAAGATAGAATGAAGAAAGTAGAAGGAAAATCATTGGTCCGTCCATAATCAATGTTCGAATAGAGTTGAATCAGGTAGTGCTAAAAAAACTGGTTAACTCTGAGTAAGAAAAAATCAAAGCTGTTTTGAAACGTAAAATATATATTATATATTACAAAATCATATAAAAGAGCTAGAGTAAAAAAAAAACATTAAGAAATTAGCTCACCATTAGTTGATCAACCAACTCAATATCCATGACTTCAGGATGGCTACTTGTTGCACCATCATCCTCTCTCTTTTCTGCCTGATAATTTTCAGAAAGTCAATCAAATAATGCATGTAATAATTATGTATAAAAAATTTAACTACATCACCTATTGATTTAATCTCAGTCAAGCTTGAGATGATCATGTTTAGATGTTAAATTGAATTTGAAAATCCATTTTCATGAACAAAAACCTGGTTTTGTCAGTTCTACTTACTCATAGACATTTTGATCTCATATTTTTGTTTATTTGTTTTAAATCTCTGAGAACTAAACTTTCAAAAAGTGTTTTAATTTATTCTTTATCACTCCTAGCTATGAATTTCATTGTTTGTTGCAATATATCTTGCTCTGTATATAAGTAGCATTAATAAAACAGTCTCCCTTTGGGACATTTATGTTCTGCTATCAGGTACAGCTTGGCTACATATAGGTTAATAATTGTACGTAACATGCTACCATATACAGTGTGACCCAATTCCAAAGAAACAGAACCTGCATACATATAATGCTGTTACTAGAAGAGGTTCCTATACGTTTGGATCAATTGTTTTTCTTAAATAGACTTAGAACTGTTATAGTAAAAAAAATAAATCCCAAAGGCACAGAAATGTCAAGTTTATTAAACATATGAAGTGTCAACAATCAATTCTGATCACAGTAAATAATTGTTCCAACAAATGCATAACAATTAATGCAGGACACGCTGTATATCATAGCAAAAATCCAAAATGTTTTAAATGGAATGTATAGGTACATTTGGACTTAACTCTATTAATAACCACAATGGATATGAACCTTCAGCATAAAAAATGTCCATTTATTAGAAAAGACTGGCTAATATTTGGCCTGCCTCCTCAAATATAAAACTAAATAAAGCTGTGAAAGGCTATTATTTTTGTCCTGTATACATATATAATAAATTTTGTAAGCCTACTTGTATGAATTTTAAACCAATAATTAGAAATGTACTGTATGTATGTTGGATAATCATCCTGAATATTAGAAAAATTAATTGTCAACAAGTTAGGGATACAATTATAGAATACCTGGCTAATATAGTCCATTATTATTATGTTAAATATCTGTTAGAGGATCATTTTTTGAGTATAAAACATTAGAACTGCCCCAATTGATTAAAGTAACATATTAAAGACAAGGTAGACCTATATAATAATGGTATTAACTGTTTATAAGAGTTTGATATTTATTAAGTCGTTGTAACTCGCTGAATATATATGCGGAATCCGACATTATTATGAAAATCGAATTACATGATTACAAATGAGCTAATATGTGTGAATTTAGTAGGGCGATTTGTGTAGACCATGTAAGTATAATTTGTGTAATGACGTTATATGGAAAACACTGACTCACTGACACTGAGCCTCGAGCTGAGCCTTATATTATATGAAGGGAACTAACTGAACTAAAAAGTATTAAAAAGCAATCCAACCTGCAGGAAAGGCGAAGCCATCTTTTAAATCATTTCTGTTGATAAACAATGCCCAAAGGAACGTATTACTGTTGCGAATTACGGACTGAACAGTTTACTTTAATTTGCAGTTCGCTACGTTCACACGAGGGTAGCCGAGTTTCTCCCGAGTGTTACACCCACTATTCATCCACTATTACACTGATTACACCCAAGTGTACGGCTATGTACGACTATATCCCGACGACACGAATGTTTTTACACGACTTTAAACACGTGTCTCTCACGTTTTTGAAGGAACGGGGAATAAGGAAATCAACAAGGGCAGATTTCGTTCTAAGCCAATCAGCGCGTTTGTTGACATTTTTGCCCTCCGCCAATCAGAATGCTTGAAATAAAAATTGTAAACAAAAGGAGCGAGAAAATATTGCCGTATTCTAAGGCATCCGTGAGCCAGAATATTTACTTTTTATATTCGAAACCGAAAGAATGCAATAAAACATAAATATAACTTGAATTTTGCCGTGGGGTTTTTTAAATTTCAAAACATAACGTGAAATATCGACGTTTGAATTACTGCAATGATCGCGCTCTATGGCTGCAATATATCGTTAAACCGGATAAATCATTTGGGGAATAATGTCGGTTTCTTCTCAGGATTCTTCTTTCCGTCTCATGTTTTCATTTCAGTTCTGGATAATGCTACTTGGAATGAGTTGGATCTTTGGGACAATGAAAACACCATGATATAAATGATAACCATTGTTCGGAGCTTGCTAAGATGTTTTAATACGCTCATTGGACATTCTGTCAGAACATATGGCATTGTTTATGCAATAGTAGAGGTTCACAGCACCAGCATCCCTGCATATCACCTCAAAGGCATTGGGATCCATTTCTGGTTGGGAAAAATTACCAATGCGAGACTTGATTTTTCTAAGATCATCATGCACTGAAATTGGGGCAAAATGATGCTTTCTTGAGCAGTGAAGAATAATCATCTGCAGAGAGAAATACACTGTCAACTGTTTGGCACTCTTTGTCTGCAACATCCAATGTCTTTCCTGTATAAAAATCTTGACTGTCGATGGTATTTGCTTGGCTGCATGGGTGAACTTAAAGTTATTGTTGTTGTGTCACTTGTTTGGCTGTATGATGTTTCTTGGTTAAGTGCTTGATCTTCTACATTATGTTGACTTTCAGCATGCTTTATAGCCACCGGCCTGGCTATTAGATTGTTCTTGCTTCTCATTATGATATAAATTATATAAGTAATCCTATACACCTCCCTTCCACCCTCCAACATGCCCTTGTTAAGGGAATCGGGAAATCTGCCCTTGTTAAGGGAATCGGAAAATCGGGAAATAAGGGAATCGGGGAATGGAATAATCGGGGAATGGGGGAATCAGGTGATGGAGGAACTCGGGAGCGGGGGAACTGGGGAATGGAGGAACTGGGGAGTGGGAGGAATGGGGAACAGAGGAATGGAGGAACTGCGGAGTGGGAAAAATGGGTAACAGGGGAATGGAGAGCAGGGGGATGGAGGTACTGGGGAGTAGGGTAGCGGAGAAATGGGGAGCGGTAGAAGAGGCACCAGGCAACCGGCGGAACATGAGAATGGGGGAACAGAGGAACAAGAGAATGGGGGGACCAGGGATGAGGAGTGGGGAGAAAGGAGAATTTCTCTGTGGCTCTGTTCCCCAATTCTCCTGCTACCCAGCTCCCCCATTCCCCTGTTCTCCTACTCCCCAGTTCCTCCAAAGTAACACACAAAAGTAACAAAACTGTTAATACTAGAATTTATATTATTCATTTGGATCTGATCACAATTATACATGTGTATAATGTATTATATAAAACATCATGATTAGGAAGCAAAATGAAAATTATATACACAGAACAGCTAGTTTCTTGAGCAATGTTATATAAAACAGTGATGGCTCATATGCTTTAATTAACAACAAAATGTCAAAATAGAGTGAGCACATGGTCTCCAGTTACTATGACGACACATCAGAACGAGGCGAATCTCGATGTGACACGGCTAGGAAGCTAGTAGAAGTTCTCCGTCGAACGCCATAAAAAAACACAAGAAAAACTCATTAACTCGATTTCTTTGACTTCATTATTGCTGGTTGTTGCACCATCATCCTCTTTCGCCTCTGCCTGATGATTTTTAGAAGGTCAATCAAATAATATAATAATTACAGTAAGAAATTATATTTATATCCTGTTGCTGTGGCGTGCAAATTGTAAAGAAGTTCTATATTGGTAGGTGCATGCATTAAGGGGTGCAAATTAAAATCAAATTTACCATCCTACCTTTAAGTAACTATTTAACTGTAAGATTTAAAACATATATATCATATTATAACTTTTTATTAATGAAATTAACTGTAAGATTAATGAAAACCAGCCTTTGGTTGCTCATTCTATATAAATGTAGTTAAAGCTTTACGAAATACTAGAGAGTGCTCTGAAATTCCATATGGATAGAGCATATAAAAGTATTATAATGTCTTCCATATGTTTTCCGTTTGTAATTCTCGTGCTATTCAAGTTGTATAAGAAATGCAGATTATTATTTTTGTGAATCAACGATGACAAAGAGAGGGCCAACAATGATGGGATGTCTCGAAAAATTGCAAAAATTCAGGTGAGGTTATATGTGTCAAAGGAAAAGTTAGAAACGTTTTTGTGAATCAGGTTTGTTTTCAATTAAATGAAAATCTGATAGACCAAGGGCTACTCCTGCAAAAGAAGATGGAATGAAGAAAGTACGCGTATGTTGGATACCTAAAAAAATTTAAACAAGTGATCGAAAACTCAACATTGATTTTTTTATATAAGATGCAGCGTAAATGTTTAATAACTAAAGAGATCAAGTAAAGCGGTGAAAAACAAATCCCGATAAAAAAGAACATATTGAGAGTCAAAATATGAATCGGAAATAACACAGGTTGAAACAGTAGATTTTCGATTTTATTTTTATTTTTTTGGTGTAAAGGGATCAAGTGTGCAAAATATATTAGAGTGTATTCAATCGTTGTGCCTTTTGGCCAGGATTGTGCTAAAAGTTGAACCATGTTTTTAGTTTTTACTTTTATATGACCCATTATGCAGTTTGATGTCATTAGTTGTGTTGTTTAGAGATCTTACAAAGTTTAATATTTTGATGACGAAGAAAATTAACAAAGTTGCACAAAAGAAAATAATTTATTCAGTCTTCCAAAATTTCCTTTGCAGTGCAACCAGAAAAGTAAAAAGTCATTTGTGACGGGTTTAAAAAACTATCCGTCCAGTATTTTTCTGGCACAATACTGTGCGTATTGAGGAATTTGTGAAATGAGAACCAATTGTTCAGCCTCATTTGCAATATATCCCGTAGATGAAAACTCGTTAACTTTGTTAAGGCGATTCTCCATTACCGTCCGCTTTACCCGCGCGGGCGTAGCGGCCTTTGAAATTCTGCCTATGCGACCGTGACCGGCCTGAAAAACAAAGTGCGCTTCGCCCGCGCGGGCGGAGCGGATGTAATGGAGAATCGCCTTTAGAACTTGCGGTATTAATTTTATTGCAGCAAAATCATTTACAGTGGACAATATGTATTTATAATTTAAAGTGCCTATATCACTTGTGGGATCTTTACGGATTTGAACAGAGCTTGAAAAATTTGTTTATAAGTTCCACACCTTTTTTGATATAATTAGATAGTTTCGAAAATACGTCGGTTGGGAGGACTGGGACTTAGGAATGATTTGCAAACACGCCGTCTTTTATAATGTAAACATGAATAGTTTCATTGGCCTTATAGTTTGCGCTTTTCAAGAAAAAAATGCGGGAACGGTGCGTTGTGTATAGCTGTAGCAACTGGACAAGTTTTTCTCAAATTATTTTACGTTATTGGAAGATGGAAGTAAAATTAGAATTGATTATATTATGTTTGACAAGAACTGGGTTCCTGAGTCCCAGGCCCCCGAGCACGACGGAAATCGTCATGTTTAGATGTAAATACTTCCGAAACTATTTAACTATATCAAAAAGGGTTGTAGAACTTATAAACTAATTTTTCAAGCTCTATTCAAATCCGTAAAGATCCCACAAGTGATATAGGCACTTTAACTGACTATTTTTAACAAGCCAAGATTTATTAAAAGAACATATACTAAAATATTCAAAGTTGCAAGGGATGGAAAATGTAGCTATATATGGCAGTATTTATACATCAATTGTCCATTAGACTCTGCGCTTTTGGAAACACAGTGTATATATTGCAATTATTATTCACAGGATGTGTGTTCGGTAACACAAGAAAGTGCATTTCCTTACACACCAAGGCGTGTTTCCTTCCTTTCTACTCGAAAAAATATCGTGTTTACAAAAGATGCATTAAATTTAGATACCAAGAAACTGTACTGGGCGCACAAAATAACCATGGGCTAGAGGAGTCTAATTAATGTATATAAAATTATATATAGGTATAAAGGAGCAGGGCTAGGAAAATAGAATTTTTTATAAGCATCTAAGAAACTCCAAACAAAGTAAAAATAAAATAAAATAAAATGAAATAAACATCTAGCAACTCCCAGTTGGGCTATGCTTTGAAGACTTGTGTTTTAGATATAGCTAGCTGTGTTAATGTTTTATGTCAATTCCTCATTGCACTTCATTGTATGGATTAGAAAATTGGGCAATTATACAGCCGATCCCAAAGAATATGGACGTTACTGAAATCACCTGTTGTTAGGCTTTCGATGGCCAAGCATCGTAAGTGCTCCAGAGTGTCTTTGAAAAAGGACGCCGTTGAAGTTACCTGCAGTTGGTTCAAATTTGAATGGGCTAACACTAAAAGCTCACACAGACAAGATGCAATTTGGCGACGCGGCGCGTTAGTCAAAGTTTATAAATTTTTATTTTTGAAATGCGAATAAATTTTTAACTATCATAGTATTCTTGTAGATTACTTACTTACTAACGATAAACCACTGCTCTTGGCGTCCATAGATTCCAAATTTTGCTTCCTGAACTTAATTTATGTGCTTCTGAAAACTGAGAAGTTCGCATCGCGTTGCCGCATCGCGTCCGGTTTGTGTCGACCTGCATGCCACGCCATTTACTCGCCATTTTCACGTCGTCATTGACGTTCACGTCCTTATGCTAAATCTCCCTCTAAAATTGCATAAAACGTCTCATAAGAATTGAAATTCATGTATGAAACGCAAAGATGATTTTCAGAATTGAGGTGGTTTCATAACTATGCAATTGTTCGTTTATAATAGTTTTATATAAGAGTTTAGTTTTGAGTTAACCTGTATATGGCGGCATAGCTATACAGGGTGTATAAAAAAATTCGAATCGAAATTTTGCGTGTAATAATGCGAAATATATTTGACAAATTTGGTTGACTTTTACACCATTGTGAAGTTCGTTTATTTCTCTTTCCAATGACACGTTGTACGTGTGATTTAGTTGAAAAGTGAAGGAGTACTGGTTCGACAAAAAAAGTTCATAAAAATCACAATTTTCCGCCGATGGGAATTGCACGTTTGTCTTATTGAAAATTAGTCCCAAAGGGCTTTAAAATCTAGTTATTACTGAAACTAAAATGCAAATTTATCGCAAAAACTCTGCTTTGAAGAACACAATGCCTCAATTAAGCACGGAACAACGAACATTTATTGATTAAATTTACATTTCTTTTGTCTGGAGGTCTCACTTCGAATTCCCATCGGCGGAAAAATTTGATTTCGAGCAACAATTTTTAAAAGACGATAACTCAGCCAATTTTGGTCGTGTCGATATAAGAACGGTTAATCGTAAACTAAATAAGCTAATCTTTGTTGCCATATAAAAATTATATCGTTTATTTTAGTATTTCATAAATTAGTGCACTAGTGCTGGATCCACCCCTGAGCCTGGTGCACACAAGAGGAAACAACTGAGCTGAGCGTCACTCGTGACTGTTAGCTGAGCTGTTTCCTCAAGTGTGCGGCGTCGTATTCTCGCTGGCACGCGTGCTATCGGCGTCGGATATTCAACATGTTGAATAATTTTGTGCACGAGTTAACGATCGCCTCAGCAGCTGGAGCGAATGCGCGTGTGTTCTTTTCATACTTTGAATTATTTTTACAACTCAAGTGGGCGCAAAATAACCCAATAGTTGCCGAATCAGGACTGGAAAACGAATTAGCGGATTTTTGACCCAATTATCCCTGTCTACAGGGTGTCTCAAAAAAAATGAAAAACTTTGAAATCACCCATAACAATGTAATTGTTAGAGTTTGAATGCCTAAGCACTCTGTTGGGACCCACAAGTGTGTAAATGTTTGATATAAGCATTTTTATGCATGCATTTGATGCATTTTAAATCTCAATCACCTTCCGGCTTCGACATGTCCCCTTTCTCCAGCAACACAAAGCATTTAGCATTTTACTGAGTTGCATTAAATCCCCACGGGCTAAAATTCGTGCACACGACATTCAAATTTTAACAATGAGTGATTTCAATGGTTTTCGTTTTTTTGAGACCCCCTCTATATGAGGTAAGACTTAACCGCACCGACTGAGTAAATGGGTCACTCAGGGCACCTTAAATGATTTGTTAACTGCTTAAAAGTAATGAATGTAATGCTTCTGTATGTAATAAACTTGTTTGAACCAATTATTAAATAATTTTACGCGAGTATCATTCGCACCAACTGCTGAGCCAATAGCTCAGAACGCACGCACAGTTTGAGGAAATGTTTACGCGTGCACAAAATTATTCGGCATGTTGAATAAGTCAGTGACGCCAATAGGACGCATGCTAGAAAACCGCGCTGAATACGACACCGCGCACTTGAGGAAACAGGTTCGTATATATAAAGCGAATTTAGCGTTGGAAATACAGTATTGTCCAGAAATAACCTAACAAAAACCACTGTTAACTTAGATTAAACATTGAACCGCGGTTAAACCGAGGTCAGACTGCGGTCGAACCGCGGTGGTGAGACCATGGCTGAACCTCAGTCGAACCTCGAATATTCGGAAGCGAAAGACATCTTTAGATAATTAAAATTCATTCTACTTTAATGTTTAGACTATAATTTATAACATATATAACTTATTTACTCGTCGTATTTGTGCGGTAATTTTTGTCACTCTGAATTCATTGATTTTAGTCCATATAATAAACATTACAATACACGGTTCCGCTTGAGGATATGGATTTTATGTTCTCGTGTCAAAAACAATGTCTCACATATTGTTTTGGCCACTCGAACATATATATATAGTCCATATATACTCGCAACCGTGTAATATCCTAAATATACTTTACACACTCAAATGTAAAAAATGAACACTTAAACTCAAAATTTTCAAACCAAGTAATTAATGACTTCGAAGGCCGTGCATGGAATGACCGCTCTATTGATATATGCAAAGTATTACCTAAAATGAACGCTGACGCTTTCAATAGCACTATGCTCATCATGAACTTTACTGATCAATATACGAATGGCTATTGACGCGGCGGCTATACCTGAAATCCCCAAAGCACTAATGACAAATGCGTCAAATTCATTCTGAACACTTTTCTTAAGGCTATATGTCGCGTTGCCGCTTCGCGTCCCGTCTGTGTGGCCCACATCCACTTGCGATTTGATGTGCGATTTTCTACTTTTGATTGATGTGAACGAGTACAAAGTTACGAAGGCTCTGATGTAAACGAGCCAGCGAACTCTAAATGAACTGGAACGATAACTCGACTGCCATCTTTGAAGCCAAATTGAAGCCAAAATTGTACCAGTGCCAATCCCTTTGTATTGTTTTTTCTTCGTGGTCGATGATCGCGCTGATAAAAACAATGGAAACGGACTGGCACTGGTACAAAATTCGGTTTCAAATTGGCTTCAAAGATTGCGGCCAAATAAGTAAAATAACTCTTACGGTTATCATTCCAGGCCGTTCATTGAATTCAGTCAGTTCACTGCTACTGGTCCTATTTGAACATCCGTGACTATTTCCCTCGTTCACATCTACCGGCCTTGAAGCCGTTTTTGTATGTGAGGTTCAAACAGATAAAATAAACTCCTAAAAATGTGACAGACCAATTTTTATTTCTATTATTATAATAACTCAACAGTAACTGAACGAAAGAACAAAATTAATATGAGCTAGTATTTGTATGCACGTCAAAGAGCATGTAGTTATAGTTTACTGCATCTGATGGCCTTTTAATAAGGCGTTGGGTTTGAATGTTAAGCGACACAATATAGATCGCAATACAATTTCAAATTTGATTCTGAACATAGAAGTGGCACAGTATTAACTGTTATTTACCGCTAGGCAAATAATGGGCCTTTATCCAAAGAATAAAACCGCATTTCAAAAAAAAATAAGAAGAACTCAAGAGTCTTTATTAAAGGTTAGTTTGAATGATGAGGGCCAATTCAAGCCACAGCTGCAACATGCACGCATAGCTATATATAAAAAGACTTATTTTGTTATCGACTTATATCAACCAAAACTGCCTTTGAGTTCAGTTTGAGGAAGACGAAAAACGAGCGAAGAAAGAATCTAAAAGATGTTTAAGGTATTTTAAATTAAACAATGGAAAGAGGCTAGCATGGACTGGTACCAATTTCGGTATGTGTAATGACCAGACGCTCGCTGAAGATCACCGTATTAGGTTTGTCTCGCAAAAGTTGTGGCGCGCTTATTGAATCTTGGGCCAAATTTCCATCGCGATGCGTGATTTGATTTTGCTCATATGATACGGCAATTCCTCGGCCATGAGGCACGAATATGAATGCTGTTCGATTAAGTTGAGAATATACTGATATAATACACGCATGTTGAATTTTGAATAATAGCGCGTTCACACCTCGCACACATTGAAGAATACTATCAAGTACTAACCCAGTATGAACCATTAGCTACATTCGTTTAAGGCATTACATATAATATACACGCTAATATAAACTATAACAAAGCGTGGTTTTAATAATTATAAGCACCAATTTGAAGGTGTAAGACGATGAAATGAAAAAAACTACCTTATTCAAACTTTGAGGCAGCAAAAGATGTAATTTAAAAAAGTTTTAAAATAGTATGCAGTTATGCTGATGTGAACAAAATTTTTCGATTTGGCCAATCGCACTTTTATCAGTTTACTTTTCTTGAACTCGTTCGTGCGCATCACTTACAACAGAAAATCGAGATTACGCGTTTTTTGCTTACACCGCTGAGAATTAATATTTTTACCACTACCTAAAACATTGCCGGACTATTGAACGACCACCGGTATCGTCGTATAGTATCGATAATTCAGAGGGGATATTCATATTTTCAAGTTCTCAGGCATGATTAACCCCTTTTAAAATCGATTATCTTTGCGGTCTGTTAACATGCATGTATATTCGAGTGAAGTATACATGAATAAGCCTTCCAACTCCCCTCTCAATTATCGAGGCAGGCCACGGCAAAGTCCACCATGCATCCCATGACATTGACTTTGGATTCCGCATTGTTCGGCCACCATCGACACCAACTTGGGGATTAGGACTTTTTTATGAAAAAGAGGGTTTTCAAAACTTCTTGGGCCTGTTTCAGGCGTCGATCTTTTCATGTGCCGAACCTAATGTTAATGAGATACAGTCTTTGTTTCGGTTCAGTTGTATAAGTGCATTCGACTCATGAAAAGTTCGACGTCTTATAAAACAGCTAGGGCTTATTTGTATCTGGTACCTAGGCAAGAAAATGAGTCTTTATAGGTCGTATATAATGACATTTTTCTAAATAGTCTCAAAAAATCTTGTCAATAAGTAAATAGTATCAGCTTGCATGAATATGTTATTTAGTGTAATCTTATGTGTTTTATAGATCGGCTTGTTATCTATACTTACAATGGCAAGCTTCATACTTACACATGCGGGAAAACTCGATGAACATTTTTGGGACTATCACAGCGAAAGTTATGTCCCAAAGAGGTATAATTATATGCTAAAAATAACACAAAAAAGAGAAACATACATTTAAACAAATCCGTTCAAATTTTTATCCACTTTTACCGTTCGAACAACTCGGGCCGGTTGTTAGGAAAGAAGGTTAGCGCTATCTAGCCTTCGTACAAACGGCATCGGCTGGACATGCATGGGCTGGATGAATTTGAAGCGGTCCCAAATGATGAACGTACGATCCCGTGTGAACGTACGAATTTAGAAAACACAGGGTATACTCAAATTTACCACACGTTCTTTAAAAAGAAATTATAATAATTATTATAGTACAGCACATCCATCTATAGAAATTGCTTAGCGCTCATAGGGCTAATTTATACGTCGTATTTTGGTCGGGTCAACTGCAATTCAAACATTAGATTGTTTATCATCAATTGTTTGAATTGCAAAAAAAACAACAGAAATTATATTTCTTTAAATAATGCAAAATGGATTTCTATTTTGACAACCTTTTTGAGCGCTGATTTTAGGATAAGATCAGCGGATACCCATTCGAGAAGTCTTGAACATTGGGAGTTGAAATATGTCTGATTATCAAGTTAAAACTGTACTATAAACAAAATATGAATTATTTTCTTACGTAAAAGGATGCATGCATTAACTTCGTGCCACAATGTTTATATTAACCAAATTCTGGATTGTCGGCCTATAAACCTAATGTATAATTTATAATTATTCAGCAACCATTTTGAAAGTACGTGCTGCATGATGAATATATTGGATGGTGCATGCATGTGATCTCATGCATGCGCTATAAGAAGTAATCAAAAATATTGCTGCATGGTAAAACTAAAGTGGAATAAATTGTCTCACCGCGTTACGAATAACCTTTTTTTAGACGCTCAAAGACTTCAAACACGGTTTGTTGGCACAATTGGTCAAAATGTTATGTGAGAAAACAGGCGCAACGTTACTGCGGCACCACAAACGTGAGCTGTCTAACTGAAAAAAAAGGTCAAACGATTACATGCACGGCTCATTATTCTTTATAACGCATAATTATGAACAGAACTAAGTTCTCTTTGTAGATTTTAGAAATTGGCGTGCGTTGTTACGGTGAGAAAATGCACGTTATTGTAACAGATATTAGCTATAATAAAATAAACAATAGATACAATTTAATTATGGTTCTTAAAAGTAAGAAGTGTCTATTTGACGCATAGTTTATGTTGCTACACAAATACTTGAAGGGAGGGGGCGTATATTTATATATATATATATACCCATTTGCAAAAACGTTGGCCACAGATAGATACAATCGTCCACAAAATATATTGAGACTTTTCAAATTATGCCCCCCTTCCCCCTATTTCAATGTTGTAGGACATGTACTAAAGCTAACGAAGCGTAAATTTGCCCTAAAATGACGCGGGCATGTGTAGCCATTGATTCCCAATACGTTACTTTAAGGTTGAACAGGTTATATTAGAAACAACATTCCTATAATACATGATACACGCTAGTATTTTGTCCGCTGGCCTTTCGTTTGGATAATCAAGCCAATTCTTTTGTCAATTGACTCAATTGTTCAGTCAATGACATCTGTGGGAAATTTTTCCATTGTTTCGTTTACTCGTTCTGAGAATGTCTTAAAGTTCTCATACTGTATGTTTTTTTCAATGGCGTCTGAATTAAGCTTAGACTTAACCAGGTTGAAAATGTTCTCAATAGGATTAATATCTGGACTTCGTGGTGGAATGCTAAATTTTCGGGCTCCTACAACATGCATTGCATCGTTGGCCTTCTTGCTATTCTGCGATGGGTCCCCATCCTGCAGAAACAATTTGCCTTTAGAGTGTGAGCACGAAGAAAACACACGTGGAAAATTCTCACGAATAAAGTCGGCAAAACTTTGTCCATTCAACTTCCCGTTGTATTGCTCACAAAGAACAAAGCCCTTTCCATACGCAATTGCTGCTATGAAATGCGCTACTTTCCCCCCAGTTCCTTCGTGGCTTCCTTTTGCAGTGCACTTATATTTCAGGCCTTCATTAGGTCTCCGCCAGGCCATGGTTTTCGGGGCTCGCGCTTGGTCAGAGGGATTATACTTATGAGTAAAGCTAACCCCATCAAGATAAAAACAAATGTCACGTTTCCAAAAATCTGCACTCAACCTACGCCTAACGTTCCTTGCAAAAGCCATTCTTAAATTCAAATCTTTTCGT
This sequence comes from Dendronephthya gigantea, assembly GCF_004324835.1. NCBI lineage: Eukaryota > Metazoa > Cnidaria > Anthozoa > Malacalcyonacea > Nephtheidae > Dendronephthya > Dendronephthya gigantea. The sequence continues at coordinate 2,509,835 of NW_021163014.1, forward strand.
GACAGCAGTCCTTTTTTCCTTGCGTGCCTGTACCTCAACCCATCTTCGTGCAATACCCGTCTAACAGTCTCATCAGACACACGGGACCCGATTCCTGCTGATAAGCGCAAGTGCCTACTTGTGAAGTGCCCAACAGAATCTCGTAACACCTCCACTTGTCTTAAAATTGACCGTTTATCTCTTGCGCTAAGTTTAGGAGGACGCCCAGGGTTGTTTTTCCTTTTGTCTACCGGTGTACTACCGATAGGCTTTGCAGCATGTCTGTATATGCTTGCCTTTGAGTATTGCTTATATTTATCTAGAAGTTTTTTTCCTTTTACTCGCAAATCCTGGTAAAGATATCGTAGGTGGAGCGAAACATCAAGTGGTATTTTACTCAATTTTTTGGCCTAAAACGCAGTAAGCAAGTCGTTTTTCAAGATAACGCTTCAGAGCCAACACTATTGCTGCTAATGACGTAAAGCACTGGCCAACAATATTCTTGCAATTGATTAGCCTACTATTTTCACCTTGTTAGAATGGTTTGCAAATCTTACAACAATCAGACAGCTGGTTCGTACACATGTCTTTAAATATACTAGCCTATTGCTCTTCAAAGCCCATCACTTGCATATCATGAGCTCACAGGAGCCCAGGCTTATTTTACTTAAGGGCCTGAGCGCCTACGCACATAATGCATTTACACCTTAAGACCCATCTCATATACTCCCCCCTGGAATTCGACGTCATTAAACTCCCCTCGGAGTCTGATTGGAGACTGATTAATATAATTGAGAGTAACATTGATTAACACTCACAAATGCTCAACTCTTATGGCAATATCTTAAAAGATTGATAAAAATATATGGAGATCACTGAGTAACATATAACATTGACACCTCCTCCCCCCCGGGGCACGTAATCACTAATGTTCCTTCACAAATTCGAAGAGCTAGAGTGTCAAGGTACAGTCACCACAGCTGATAGTGACAGTTCTATGTCACATTCTACATGATGTTTATATAATTTGTGCAGCTCTTATAGCTAAGTTTTAGCCAATTTTAAGACAATCGTCCACAAAATATATTGAGACTTTTCAAATTATGCCCCCCTTCCCCCTATTTCAATGTTGTAGGACATGTACTAACGCTAACGAAGCGTAAATTTGCCCTAAAATGACGCGGGCATGTGTAGCCATTGATTCCCAATACGTTACTTTAAGGTTGAACAGGTTATATTAGAAACAACATTGAAATAGGGAGAGGGGATGTTTTTGTCTCAGATATTATGTGGACGATTGTAGATAGATAGATACTCGAAATATAATTAGAATTGCATATGTTGTGTAATATTATAGAAATCCCATGCAAATGTAATCATATGCAATTCTAATTAGACTTCGAGTATCTATCTATATATCTATCTGCGGCCAACGTTTTTGCAAATGGGTGTGTATATATATATATATATATATATATATATATTAATATATATATATATATATATATATTATATATATATATTATATTATATATACATATATATTTATCACATACGTGTGCCTTTATCAGGGCGATAACAGGGTGACATAAAAACGACATCGTCACTGATATCGCTTTTTGTCACTGATATCGCATTTTGTCCCGCTGCATTTGCCGCTGTCAAAACAAAGATGGCTGACTCGAGCAGTTCGAGGTTTGTTTCAGGCGATGTCGATTGCTTTATAGAAGAAAAGAAGTATGTCATAAACAGGTTATCACAATCGGGACGAGGTGATATCAGTTTTATCGCTTTCAGGACAATATCATAAATGTCCCTCGTTCGCTGCGCTCACTCGTGACATTTATGATATCGTCCCTCAAGCGATAAAACTGATATCACCTCGCCCCTCATGTGATAACTTATATATATATATATATATATATATATATATATATATAATATATATATATATATATAAATTAATTTGTTGTTAGAATTCGAATGACCTAGACCAATAATTATATCGGTATAGCTGATCCCTCTTGCAATACGGTAATAAATATAAAAACGAACAGTTATTTATCGTTGAAAACAATTATTTTATAGTTCAAGCAATAAGTAATTTATCATTCATTTTTAGGGGACTATATGGGGCCCCTTTTTAATACTATTTTGCACTCATTTCCAAACCCGCGCTTGCAAGCGCGAAGGAAAAGCACAAGCCTTTCAAATTCAAATTTGCTGCGAGGTTATGAATGGCGTCAAATGTCGATTATATGTAAGTTTTCATTCAGCGATATTCACCTCACCTCCACGAACAACTGCATGTTAATTATTATATCGGGCAAATGCATAAATGCCGCAGACTGCATGTTCAGCAGCTGATCAAGTCTCGCGTGTGTACATGATGTCTGCTATAAGCACCCGCGATATACAAAAAAATTTCTCTTCAAATATTGCTCAACTAAACCGGCTAGGCAGAGAGTAGCCTTTTCAAGAAAAAAAGGATTTCAAACAAAATAAGAAGAACTCAAGGGTCTACATTAAAGGTTAGTGTGCATGCATGATGAGGGTCTATTCAAGCTGCAGCTGCAACAGGCATGCAAATATATAAAAAGACTTAGTTGTTTCTCTATTTTTCACATCAAAGAAGACTGCATGGCTTTGAATTTAGTTTGATGAAGATCTAGAAGAAAAAGGATTAAGCAAAGATCCTAAAAGCTGTTTAAGGTATCTTAAAATTCTATGCAAATTAGCAATTTAAGTAAACCGTTATAAATTTTCAGCATTTAAAAATTTACAGTTATTTTCATTATAAGATTATACAATGCATATATTTTTAAATTATTTTTTGAAAACTGGAATTCTCACATATAATTACTCCGGCGTAAGACTTTAAAATGTGAAAGAGGCTATAAGCTACTCAAACACCCCATGGAATTTACATAACTGAACACACATTACCCGCTATTTTAAACTACAGGGAACCATTCAATTTTTTTGAATAAATTGAAATTACACGTTTTTTTGCAGTCGCCTTTACGAATTTCGCCTGTATATAATTTTTGGACCAGGAACTAGTCCCCACACGCGGCTAATCTTGTTGTTGTTGTTGTTTGGGTTGTTGTTGTTGTTGTTGTTGTTGTTGTTGTTGTTGTTGTTGTTGCTGTTGTTGTTGTTAGGGGGTGACGCTCTTCAAAAAAGCCTAAGGCTCCGTCAATTCGTATCAGATCGCAATTAAACTTCGCACAACTATCCTTAGCGATATTCCCCATCGATTGACGGAGTTATAATTTTGATTTTTTGATTTTAAAGAAATTTAGAAGCAACTAAAATTGTAGCGTAGTAATCCGTATAGATAATAGATTATATTCAATATTAGTATGCATAACTGAAGCAAGTTCAAATGGCTAAGGCTCCGTTATTTCGAACCAGATCGTGATAAAACTTCACACAACTATCTTAAAGGTTATTCTCTATCGACTTACGGAGTTAAATTGTTTGTGCTTATATACTTGAGAAGATTTGCAAGCCATGTCAGCCTGTGGCGGGAAGCAAATTTTAATATTATTAATATTCATATACTGTGAGTTCAAGCCAGAAGGTCGTGTATTTTCTTTCTTTTGTACCCAATATAAATATATTCATGACTATAGTATGCCCATTGCGTTAAATGCGTTTCTCTCTAGGGCATTACTTATTTTTTATTTATTTTCGGACCAGGAACTGGTCCCTAACTGCTGCTGATCTTCTTTTTCTTCTTCTTGTTGTTAGGGGGCGACGCTCTTTAAAAAAACCCTAAGGCTCTATCATTACTTTTGATCGGAATGAATCTTGGCACAATTATTCTAAGCAATATTCTGCATCGATTGACGGAGTTCGAATTTTTACTTTTGACCTTTGAAGCAAGTTACAAGCAATTCTTGATATATTTGCAGCAAATAATATATACATATCATTAATATTCAGCCTATATACAGGGTGTCCCAAAAAAACGAAAACTATTGAAATCACCCATAGCAATGCAATTGCTATAGTTTGAATGCCTAAGCACTCACAGGTGTATAAATGTTTACCGCCATACTCATTTTTATGCATGCATATAATGCAGTAAAATTTGCTTGTTCGCAAAAATGATATTTATTAACAATATTTAGAATTTACAAATATGGATAACAATATTTAAATGTACATCTCAAGGACCATGACCTTCGACATGTCCCCTTTCTCTAGCAACACAAAGCATTTAGCATTTTGTAAGTTGCATTAAATCCCCACGGGCCGAAACTCGTGAACACGGCATTCAAATTTTAACAATGAGTGATTTCAATAGTTTTCGTTTTTTTTGGGACACCCTGTATAAGTAAACGGAAAAAATTAGAAATACATTGTCCTCTCCATTGTTATAAATACAATGCAGTTCAGAAATTAAACTCGGTTACGCAGTTCCTGGTCCCTATAGTACGATCGTACTTGTTTAGACTTTGCCCAGCATACATATACATAAAAAACGACTATAATCACAGTGGCACGGTGCACGCAACGCTACCTTCTCGCCAGCTACAGCGGCATAGATTAGGACATAGATGTGCAACTCAGTACATTTTAAAAGTGTCTTTGTATTGAAAGCAGATGAAAAATGTAGAAAAGCGACAATTTTAATATAACCGTTCGCAAGATTGCCTAGGTTCATAGATATTTGAAAATTCATCCTGGAGAGAAAGATTGAATCTATACTTCACCAGTTCCTGGTCCAATGGTACGATCGTACTTGTTTATATATCATGTGTTCAAATGACAAAAATTAATTAGAAATTGCCGCGCCTGAATTTCCACAGCGTAAAAAGTCACAAAGATCAGCAAATTAGAAAAAAGAACCTTGACAAAACTGAATTATCATATTTTCTTCATTTCTTGCAGGTTCTGTGTTTAAAATGGTTAAGTAATTCAATTGGTTTTTTCCATGCGGAAAACTTATATTTCTCAGTCAGTTTTAAATTGTAAATATGAATTTTGCGTCCGTTTTTACTGTTATTAGAAAGAACGCAGACAAATGCCTCCTTACACACGATAACTCACTTTTGTCATCATTTTAAGATCAGCTGGTTTTTTGTTTAACTGCAGTTGCAGAACATACATGTATGTTTCTCCTTTTTGAAATATAATAGGCAAGCATAAAAATATATAATTATGTATTGGACATCATTTTCCATGTGATCGTCCCAAAAATGTTCATCGAGTTTTCCCGCATGTGTAAATATGAAGCTTGCCATTGTAATTATAGATAACGCGCCGATCTATAAAACACTTCACATGAGATCAAACAATGACAACTATATATGCATGACAGCTTACATTTATTTGACTGGACTATTGTATTCAAATACTAATCTGAAATACTGAAAAAAAATTCCATGACGTTACGATTTATATAAAGACTTGTTTTGGTGCGGAGGTATACGTGATGAGAAACTTTCTTTCCAAGAATTGAAAACTTTTCTTTCGCACGGGAAATTAACTTGAAATCCAGAGTCGGTATGAAGCAAGGGGGGATACAGTGATGAATTAACAATCCAAAGCGAAATCCAAAGTGTTCCAAAGACGATGTCATGCTTATAGCTATAGTTTGGGGGGAAGCAGCATATTATCCATGCATCAGTTAACAGAATCACTGAGAATTAAAAATAGGAATTTAAATTGTCCATACCGGTGACCGTTCAATAGTCACTGTTTTGGTCCTATATATATATATATATATATATATATATTATATATAATATATATTTATATATATAATAATATATATTATATATTATATATATATTTATTATATATATATAATAATATATATATATTATATTATATAATATATTATTATATATTATTATATATATAGGGCAATCACCTGGCAAAAAGCCATTTATAAGTTAATCACAAAAACATTACGTTTCGACTTAATTATCTATATATTTTTCAAATTCAAAGCTAGATTTCTTTACCATTTTCAAATTTTGATCAAACCCTACGAATAGCGGGGAGTCCTAACGCCATTACGCCTCTGAACTTCCGGACGGCTGCTCTATTTACAGTCTTAGATAAATCCGAAAACTGCGCGACAAGTGTGTGGACGCACATATTGGTCTCTGAATTTCCGGACGGCTGCTCCATTTACAGTCCTAGATAAATCCGAAAACTGCGCGACAAGTGTGTGGACGCACATATTGGTCCGATTTATACTAGAGACCGATCATCCGTCTGGAAGAACTGCAGCAAGCGAAACTGAGATCGTTCGTCTTCTAGTTCGTCTGTGCATGTGTAAACAGGGCCAAACAGAAGAATCATCTGTCAATACGAATTATCCGCATAAATTATTGTCAATTTCGACGAACTTGAATGGTAGTTCGTCTAGACTGAATGCAGTCGTTGGGACGATCTATAGGAAAAATTCATATTATCATAAAATGCGTACGGCATAAGTAATTTCCCGATGCTTCTGAAATCTGTATCATCATATCCGTTCTGCGACAAAAATTGTCAGGTCGAAGAAGATGCTAAAGTGTACATTATTACAAAATAGAACTATTATTACTCGCATGGACGGAGTATAATTTTGTTAACATGTGGCGATTAACTAGTTTTGTAGATATTACAATCTTGCTTGCGTTGTTACGGTGCATGAGAAAATGCACATTTCCGTTATAGACATTAGCTCATTAAAAATTAAATATTACATTGTAGCTTCTTTCACGAAATGTCTGTTGTTTATAATACATCATTTCTGTGGTTTGAAACTTATTTCTTTGGGGTGGCGTATACGTATTCATTAGTGGCCTACCCAGCCTGACGATTTAGTCATATGCTATGCAAATTAATTTTTATGTTATTATCATTACTCATTTCTTTACAAATTCACATCCGGGGTACGGTGCGAGTATTTTCCGTTTGCTACGTTTGGGGGTGACATATAACGAGTTTCAAAAATTTTCCTGCTATTTTCATTGTTGTTGTTGTTGTTGTGAAAATGCAAATAGTGTTTGCTTCGTATATATAAAACGGCAAAATTACGGTGGAAATACAAACGAAAACAGTTTTAAAAAAAGACATCTTTAGATACGTAAAATTTATTCTACTTTAAAGTTTAGGCTATAATTTAAAGAATCGATTCGCTTTTATAATTGTCTTTCGTCGCTTATACTTATACTTGTCGTCTTTGTGTGTATTTTTGTCACTCTGATTTTAGTCCATATAATGAACAGAACAGTACACGGTTCGCTCGAAGATATGGATTTTATGTTCTCGTGTGAAAAAAAAAATCTATATTGTTTCTAGCAGTAGAGATGTTGCTTTTGCCACTCGAACATAAAACGTTGTTTGAATTGTTTCTAAAGTAGCTATAAAAAGTGCACAAGCTACTTAGAGTTAAAAATATTGACTCCAGTAACCGTGATTTTTCAAGGCGCTCCCATGCATTTTCTCCTTTTTCTTCCATGTTTTATATCTAGAAACAACATGACATTCAATAGCTATAAAACTGTTTTTTCAGTGTCAAAAATTAAGCTTGTTTGTAGAGTCCTAAAATTGTAAGGAGTCGCATAAGAGGTGTTATGGCCAAATTAAGCTCGCTTAATTACTATCGAAATACTATATGTTTCCAGATCACCAGCCTTACCTGACATTTTCAACATGTCGAGTCGTTTCATAGGTCCATGTGGAACGCGCGGTCTGTGTAGAATGTTTCCAAATTTGTAACTTGAGTTGGCCTTTTAGTCTGGATTGAACGAAAGAGAATTCCAAGACATATATAATTCTGTACTTTACTGTCCAAAAGACCTTTAGACACTGTAGAATATTGATTTTTCTATTGCGATTTATTAGTAAAACCTACAGACAATTCACCGTGGGCTTCGACAGTTTTACAGAAAAGACCTACTTGCTCTAGCACTGTTTTGGTCCTTTTATATCTTCGATTGTTCTGCATCACTGCATGACTCATAATTTATATATACTTATGATGAATATCATTATGGTAAGATACTACGACATTACAGACACATGTTTTGACCACCAATTCTCTTGTATTTGTTTCTCATGGTTTTCAACCATGGTGATGGATGAGAAATATTACATTTTCAAAGCCTATTTGATCTTTTCCAAGCCTCTCATCTCGAACAACCTAAAATGTATTTTGTATTGAACCATTGAAGCAGTTTCCATTTTTACTTTCACCATGTGAGTCTATTTGTGAAACCAAGTACAGTAATCAAAATTTACATATAATTATACCACTTAAGAATTTTTAACCTTAGTAACACATAGCATTTTGGCTTCTTGCTCCAGGTAATTAAGACTTTCTTGGCCATTTCTGACTTTAAACATTCTCATTTTGAACACTTTGGAACAATAGCAAAGTCGTTTGGATAATTGTTTTTGATACAATGGAGTGTAAATTAAAACATTTTGTATTATGGTGTATTCCTTCGTTAGCAAGCAAAGGCTGAACAAGAAGAGCAATTCATATCCAACACCTTGATGAAAAAAATTCAATCGTTGAAGAAAGAAAAGGAATCTTTGGCCATTAGAGCAGGAAGATTGGCAATTACGAGCAGGAAGAGGAATTCCTGACAAATGACTTGTCCAGGAAATTGCTGCAAGCATGTTGCTCCCTGAAGCATCCTATTCGATAAACATTGTTGTGACAGCACTCTTAAATAAAAAATCTGTGTGGAATTATGCAACTATCTATGTGCAACCAATGGCAAGGCTGGTGAGAGAAAGCAGGGGGGGGGAGTATCTACCCCGTGCTCAGAAGAGGCCTTAGCTAAGAAATTCAAATCCATTCCCTGTCATTGGGCCCAGCAAGGAATCCATACTCATAGTTTCACCTGGGCCCCCTCTTGGCACTTGTCCACCATAAACTACAGATGCATCTACTGTCCGTAAAGTTATTATAATTTATTGCATGATACTATACAAGTATTTTTCTTCCAATTTTATGTACGATAAATCTCTCAATTAACCAATACAATATCTGGAAGTTACATATACATAGCAAATGACGTAATGAAGTGAATATCCTTTTTTTAATATTTTTTTCTTCATTTGAGGCAGGATAAATTTCAGTTGGAACAACTCTTGAGCAAGAGCAAGAATTTCAAGTTTGCACACTGTTAGGAAGATTGAAAGACTAGAGGCTGATATTATCTAAAAACAAAGCTGCCTTGAACAGGTAGGTGACCAGTATGTACATAAATCATCAACATCTAGACAAGGATATAAACAATTGTTCGTTCCAATTTCTGCTGAATAATGCATTCATATTTGGAAGCAAAGGAGCTTAGAATTGTTGTGTTTTGTGAGTTTATAGTTGAGGAAAGAAAAAGTAGACCTGGAGAACACTTTTGAACTAGAGCAGGATTCTCTTCTGAATCTGAACAGGCTTTGGAAGAAAACGGAGAGGTGGTATCACAGAAAAGGTTAAGAGAAGTACATCCAGCCTATGGTGAGTGCAGACAGGGCTTAGAAGTGCCTTGAAAAAAACTATATTACTATAGTAGTGATACGCAATACTGTCAGTAGTCAGGAACCTTCTCAAATTCCAACAACTTTAAAGTGTTTTACATCAAGAAAGAAAAATGTATTGTCCGAATCAACTACCAGCGGAAATCATGTCAAAAACGCGATAGAAATAAGAATATAAAAGAACTTCTTAATTCAACCTTTTTGTCATGCTGATTTGGAGGGTGGGATTTTGTAGAGGTGCACCCCCTGGATATCAGCTTGTGCATGGTACAACTTCCCACCAGACACGTTGTTCTGAAAAGTTGCAATGTGTGAGTGAGTGAGTGAGTGAGCGAGCGAGCGAGCGAGCGAGCGAGCGAGCGAGCGAGCGAGCGAGTGAGTGAGTGAATGAGTGAGTGAGTGAGTGAGTGAGTGAGCGAGCGAGCGAGTGAGTGAGTGAGTGAGTGAGTGAGTGAGTGTGTTAACTAAAACTATAATTTTCTTCCTCTTTTGGGTAAAGAAATCTTCAAGAGAGATTAGAAGAGCTCATATCAGAACCACCCTCACCAAAGGAGCTAAATGATCCAAATGACATCATCATTAAAACAATGCACTCCAAAAGTGAGTCCCTCATAGACGAAGCGAAAAGGCTAGGAGGTCAACTGCTTGCTTCAGAGAAAGAACGTAAGTATACTACCCCTGTATCCTTTCAAAATAGCACAAGTCTTGAAATTTCTAAACCAAATAACGTCTAAATCTATTGAATAGTTTCCACACAACACAATTTTCAGTGTTCACTTAATATTTCTGCTGAAAATTCAGAAACCTATCTTATAGCACTGGCTTTATTCCCCCCCCCCCGTCTGAGGGATCATTCCAGTTGTATTAAGAGATCACCAAGCCTTGTCTGCTTTTAACAGATGTCGAAAAGATGGTCGCGCTTGAGAAAGAAGAAAGACAAATCATGGAAGAAAATATTCGTCTTCAAAGACGGTTGTTGTTGGAACAAGAAAGAAGAGAAAACCTAAGAAGACAGTTGTCGGAGAGCGAGTCAAGTTTAGAAATGGAGGATGAGAGGTTCTTTACTACTTTATAGAGGAAATATCCATTGCAATTAATAATTGCCTCAAATGATTGACCTTTATCATTCTTAGACATTCCAATGAGTACAATACAAACTATAGTGGACATCGCGAAAGGACGAAGTCCTTATAACCAGGTCACTGAGAATATTTTTAGGTGAAGTAATTCATAATCAACTTTATACTTTTTTAAAATTAATTTTCTATTGCTTTGATTTCTGGACAAAAATGTATCACTTTAATAACCAAGGATGCTTGTACATAAAATTAAAATTTTTATCATGAACGTACCTTAATGTTGTATTTGGTTTCTTCTCCTCGTCACTTCGCTACCGTCTCCACTCGTCCACAGTCTGGCATCGCAAAGTCTGCCCACCATGGGAACCTCTCCGCCAACCGGGGTGAGATACCTCATGCAATCATTATCATACTACAATCGTATTTCTGTTCCTAGAAAGTCATCAGAAATATTCAATAACCCGTGACTATTTAATATTTTCGTAATCAGGTTTTTGGTAATAGTAACAATGCACCTTTCGTCAGCTAGAAAGGAAGTCGCCGCGCTCTGGATAACCATCAACTAATTTTTTAATCCTCTAGAGGCATATCAAACACGAGAGCCCCAAGGGAAGCAAGCCAGCGGCAGGTGGTAGTGGGGCGAGCTCATCGAGTACAACAGTATGACAGATGAAGAATGCGTGTAGTGTGTACTATAATAGTCTATGTTGTTTGCCTCGCGGCCTTTTAAAGGTTTCACGCGAATTAAATATCTCCAAAAAAATATAAATATACCCGTTCCCTTTCGGTATCATTCTGAAAACTAGCACTTGCATAGATGTATCCTCTAATGAAATTGGATTTTTGAGCATGTTTACTTTCCCCAAAGCTGAATTGAAAATACGGACGCATGTTTTGCAGATTCAAATCAAAATGCCGCAAACGGCAGCAGGACGATAGTATTAGCTGTTAATTTTCAGATCACTGCCTGCCAGCAAACCAATTTAGCGACTGCACATCCCTTTTTAAAAAAGCACCCAATTCAATGGTTACCGGAACAGTTGTTCCCAGTTGATGAAAACAGTGAATTATGGATTACACATTAAAAAGCATTGAAAAGCGAATCCTACTTGAGTCTCTAGTGCTTTGAACTCTGACCAGGGGACCATATTTTGATCAGGGTAACCAATGTTAACAGTTTTATCGCTGTACTGAAGAGATGAAAGGCTACCAGAAAACGGAATCTCGGGGCTTTCGGTTAAACCAAGTCCTTGCCGTTATGTACAAAATTTGAACGCAGAAATTTCATTTTCCAAGCCGTATTGGAGGTAGCCTTTTATGTACTATATAGTATAATATGGTTTTCACCAGCGACGAGCACTAATTCGGTTCAGCAAAAACCCCTTGAAATCATTAGAAAACATGTAAATAAATAAATAACAACATAATAGAAGAACATATCAAAATAGAAATCTAGAGTCTAAACATATTGATTCTGGTTACTTGAAAAATGCTTGGATAAATAAAAATTAGGGACGGTATGCTTCAAACGAATTTAATCGTGGAGTTTGAGTAGAAAAATTCGATTTTTCAAGAATACGTGATTTTTGAGAATAAGTTGGTGTAGCGTTCACTTCAAAACGGTTGGAATTTGTGTTTACGCTGCCTTCTACATTGGCATGTATACCCGGGGGTTTTTTTTGCAAAAAGGAGTCGAAAAATTTTTTACAGCACCGTAAGGAATATGAGCAGTAATTATAGTCTACGTTTTTTTTATGTTCCAAAGTCAGCGTTGCACGCAAAGTATGATGATGCAAAGAAAAGTTCCTGAGTGAATGTTGCTGAGATATCAATGTAGCAAATATATATTATAAAATAACATGTATATAACGCGTTTTCTGATTGGTTGAAGCCCGTGTTTAGATCAGGCCAACCAAACACGGAAATTTCGCGGGAATTTAAAAACAAATTTATTATGGTTTGTTATTTTATATAAAACAATTACTTAATGGTTTCCGTGTTTGGATGATCTGATCCAAACACTTGGGAATGTTGCTCGAGTTAAGAAAAGCTCGCAAAACACTCGCCTTCGGCTCGTGTTTCGCGCACTTTTCTTAACTCTCGCAACATTCCCGCATGTTTGGATCAGGCCATCCAAACACGGAAACCATTAAGTAATTGCATAAAACTACACTAAATTGGCTTCCGTTTTTCACACAAAGTCCGATAAAGGATTCCACGTACATGCTAGCGCTCAAATACTGATTCAGCAATTACCGAAATAGCGCAGAGATTATAAAAGAGAAGTTCACTAAAAAAAGGTTTCACGCACTAGAAAAACGCTAATGAGGCCGTAAACTACGCAGTTTCCCTTTTCGAAGAGCAAAACTGCTTAGTTGTCGACAATAATTTAGAGATTAGTTGCCGACAACTTGCGCGACAGAATACGTTTTTTGTTGTCGCGATCGATTACTTTTAGTTGTCGATCAAAAATAGTTGTCGAAAACTAAATCTCTATAGTCTGTGGAGGCCCTTATCACTTGACAGCGTCTATTGTATCGATTAAAAACGTAACTACAACCGATCTAGAGGCAAAAATATAACCCATTGTAGCCCACATGCAGACGATGCAAATGGGAACAAAATCGTTGAATTGATAAAAAATCATGAAGGATGTGCTAAGAAGAATTCTTGAACAATTTTCTCTCTGCTGAACGCGAAAACAACTCGCAGGCCACAGAAATCGTGCATGATTTTAATTAATCTGCTTTTCAAAAAAAACCCGTCGATGATTAAAAAACAATCTTCTCAGATATATATGATATGGCTCCTAGAAATTGTCTTTCGCGATGACATATGTAAGAATTTAGATTTACGTGCGTGTACGTGGCACGTGCGTATGAAAAACGCGTAAGGGCTGCTTTCCCCTGTCGCGTTTTTTTTTCATACCAACGTACTCGCACGTAAAATCTAAATATTACCAAATAAAATAATACAACCACCGTATCTGTTCGTTTGAGTGTGTGTCTAACCAATCAAGATCGAGCAAACGACAGAGATCTGACAGCAACATTAAGATGCTTAAATTCATCAAATTCATTTCTGGAACAGTTCTTAATTCTCGGGACAATCCATAGGTTACCAAAAGAAGGTTAGGCGATTCATAGAGACGATGAAACTAATTGATGTCAGAGATTCAAGTGCATCATGAACGACAAACAGACAGCAACGGTCGATTTTTCAGCTAGAGTGGCCTGTTGTATTCGAATTGTTCAGGTTTTCCTCGTTTTTGGTAATTCGATACACGCAAAAACCAAAGATATTTTTGGTTGCATTGAAATAAACAATTAAATTTGGAAAAACCACGTATTCGTTCGGCTAACGAAATGCGTTAAGGCAACAACATAATAAGCAGATTATCGGCCAAGATCAAAAACATGGAAATTGCACTGGGTGAAATTGGAGGAAACGTTTTAGGGAACACAATCCAGCTTTACGGTGAAATTATTCTATCCGACATTACGACGTTGACTGACATCCGTAGATTTGTCGTAAACCAGTTGGTGCACACCACCGTTAAATGAATAAACAGAAATTGGTGTCTCATGGTGTAATTTGATACAAATTCTCGTGTTTTTTCTTCGAAAAAGGGCATCGCGACTAACGTATAAAGGACATATCGTGACAAACCTCAAACTACAATCGGTCTAATTATACTGCAAAGAGTGAAAAAGTAGCTATTAAGAAACATGGCACCATTTCAGGTAAAACCGAAGTGCTTGAAACTTACACGATAACATATATCACTTGGTAAACTAAATGACAAACTGATTGATTAAATAATTTTGTGTAATCATTGATGTGACTCAATGTGCGTTCAGAGTTCAAAATACAATAAAGGGAAGCATTGTAATGTAAAACAAGTCATCGACAAAGATAAAAAGGATTTTCTTTTGTAGAAGTCAAAGTAGAAGTCATAGAGTTGTAAATAACACTAGCTAGAGGAGGCATTGGTATCGGAAACATCGATCAGTCAAAAAGGGACTGCGATAATGGAGGGCAAATTTTAAGCCAAGCCAAACGTTAGCAACAACTAAAATTTGTATTTAAAAGAAGGAAAAAGTGTTTTTTGATTGATTTTACTACCTTAGACATCCTGAAATGATATTTTAGGGGGAAAACATTTAGAAATAGAAAAAACTCGTTTGAAACGACATATTTTGGCCTCGGATATCGTGAATGAGGGAACATCCTTGACTTCGATTTGGCCCCCATTAGCGCGCTCCCAGTCTCTCCTCGATGACCCCTCTAGTGTTATTTCTAATCTCTATCTTAGAAGTCAAGTCCGTTTAGAGCATCGGTTTTACTCATAACAATGTGACGTGCTGAGATCAAATGTTTGCCCAAATTTCGCATGTTTCAAAAACACTAGTTCATATTCATTCAAATTAGCGAATATAAATGTTGTTATTTGTTCAGACAGCACATCGTATTTCGACAGCACATCGTTTAGAAGTTCAAATGTAAACAATTAGTTTGTTTACATACGGACGTGACTTCCACCCTAAACATTTTGAGAACATGCATCTAATAGGCTACTTATTTTAATTTTATAGGTTTCATATTAAATTTAGGGTTGCTATTGTTTATTTTTTGTCTTATGACTACATGTAAAATTAATGACTTTTGCCGGTAACATATAATTTAATTAATAAATTGTTATAAAAAGTAAAAAGAAAACGTAAAATGATATATCGTGCATGACAAGCCTAATACTGCAAGTGTGACTAAATCGCTGATAACATGGGAGACTAAAGTAAAGATAAACGAAAATGAAATATGCCATTCAGAAATGCATTTTAAAACTAAAACGAGTGAATCTTGCACGGTTAAGTTATCATTTGGTAACTTTTAATGATGAAAATGATAAGTTATCTCAGTGTACCATCTTAATTGATTTGACTCAATTAAGCGTTCAGGATTTAAGAAAGAGCACTAAAAGCAAGCAGCTGTAAAACCCGCCATCAAGATGGGAACGAACGAAACGGATGATTTTAAATACAAAATTTATGCAAAATAAATTAGCCGACTGCGGGCTTTAAACCACATTTGCTTTATGTTTGCGGATTTTTGCGCCAAAATAATGTTGTAAGTTGTAAGTCATTAGATATAATTTAGATTTGTTTTGCTTGTTATGTAAATTACTGAAGAGTCTTGCAGAAGAAAAGTGCATAAAGTATAATAAACACAATAGTTTCGTTGTTCCCAAATATACATCTCTGAAAAGTAGAATTGCATTGCAAGTTGCAAGAAAAATTGTACCATGTAACAGGGACGCTGGCATTATTATGGAACACCATTCGTAATTTGATATTAGAAACTGAAAGAAAACACTTTTAAAAAATACAGCCTTTTTTATGGTAACTTTATGGAAATTTAAAAATGTTGGTGGAATTTTTGTTCAATTTATGGAAATTTAAGCCTTGAAACTGGAAGCACTGATCATAACATCATTTGAGATTATGATTTATGAGTTTGACCCTCAGTAGTTTGACCGAATTTAGTTGAATATTGTGCTGGGATTCCAGTAGCAATTCATTTCAATCAAGACAATCAAGATGTCCTTTTGTCTTTTTTTTTCGTTATGTATAAGTTCGTGACGATTCACGTACAACATATCATTAGATATAAAACAATGGAGTAGCCGAAGAAAATAGCGATCAAAGATAAAACGAATATCCACATGTGTATGTGGCCACGTGTGTAATGGACCCTGTGGAAGCCGTTCAAAAATGCAGTTTTTTGATGTGGTAAATATATGTGATGTGGCGTGAATATATGTTGATAATTTACAACTTTAAACGACTAATCTTAACAAATAAGTGTACCTATATTTACCTAACCCAAAATATTTGCATTGAATCATTGAAGTTTATATGTAGCTCGGTTTTTTGGGCATTGTTATACTATTAAAAGGGGTAAAGTGTTATATAGGGCGGTAATTGCGCAGGTATTTTGGGTTTCCACCTACAAAGTAAAGTGATTTAGAGTATAAAAGTGGTCTAGGACTAAGTAGATGCGCATCTGGGTTCACTGACAGCATTTTTGAAAAAGTCCTGAAATACATACATGTATGTGTGATGTGTAGCAATTAAAATGTTGAACTTGAACATATAAACAGTAAAGTTTGGAACTCTCTTCCGGATCAACTAGGTTGAAAAAGATGTCACTTGACTTTGCCGTATTTTGATCTGTTTGTGCACAAAATCTAGTTCATATTCATATTGAAGCATATAACAACCAATCTGTAGATATGCAGACATGTTGCCATCATATTTGAGAAAATAGCAGTTCAAAGTTTAAAAAGTTAAATATAGCCTTTGTTCGAACTGTGATTTTTGGAATCTAATCATGTTAATGAATATTCCAAAGCAAACAAATGTATATTCACCACTCTTAGTTGAAATCTATAATGTTTGCAAAATTTGCTTGTTCATACTTTACAAACTGAGGTCCAAATAGTACTTTATTCAGCTTATTCATGTTTTTATATCACTTACCAGTTACCACTATATATACTGTAAGGATCACCAACCTGACTGTGGCAAATATTAATTATAACGAACTTTTCACTTTGCTACAACCTGAAGACATGGGTTGCCCTCAGGTGCTATGATAATAAATCTGTTGCTCTGTTAGAGCTAAGAGCTTGATAGAATGATTAAAACAACAACAAAATACTCTCTTTGGTATTTATTTCATGCTTGGGTATACATAGTGAACTTGTGTAGTATGAATCAAAGCAGAACAAGTGTTGAAAAGTGTATAAAATTTTAGCTATTTTCAATTTTTGCATTCGAGTATCTAGAAGTGTTTGAATTATGTCAAATATCCCACGCAATTTACATCATTTTGCATAACTCATACTCTACTGTATTACTCTCTACTCTCCATGAGCGTATACATATTTATGGTATTTAAATTTTTGCCATGGAGTATCTAGGGTATAAGTGTTTGAATGCTCGTGTACCATCCCATGCACTTCTCATAGTGCAAGGTCTGCACCAATATCACTAAAAGTTCATGCATATGCAGTAAAATTAGGACTTGTCGCCTTGTGTACCTGGGGTGTATGAAAGCTAGATAGCTCTATGCACTGGATTGTGATGATGCTTAAAAAGCAATAAAATTTCAGCTTTGGAACCACCAATTATTAAAGAGGATCCTCCATTTAGAAATATTGATTGATACATACGGTAATTAAAGTGATACCAATTTTTAAAGGTATTTTAAAAACCACTATCCGGCTTTCATACAACTGGCCCCTGGTAGCTACAGTTGAGGCTAGCATTAATAGGCAGCAGATTGAGTTCTGGCTGACCCAGTGATACTTTGGTCAACACCAAGTGCCCATTTATCTCCCTTTCAAGCAAATTCTGTGGCCTAAACCTTTTTAATATGAAAATCATAGTTGGCTTGTGAAGTTCAGTTTATGGCTCTTTCCCTCTCTTTCTCTCTTATGAACCATTAAGCACTTAGTTACTAATAGTCTCTTGACCTTTACTGTACATGATATTAATTTTCCTTTGCATAGAGCTGACTCCTTTGTAACTTTCTTTCAGAACCAGAATATATTTCTCATGAAACTGCGAGAAAGCCTTACGTGAACTACAGTTGACGCGACTGTCTTATGAAGAATGAGGATGAAGGGTTATCGTAGATAGTTTCAAGCTGATTGAAAAATTTGGATTTCTCTATCGAGGTTTGGGTGAAAGTGAGGTAACAGATTCCTGCTTCTCTTAACTTGTATATAGTTCACATGGCAGTTTTCAAGCAATCGTGTGTGATCGCAAAGATCATGCTTACTGTACGTTATCATTTTTACGCTATCTTTATATCTTTACTGTCGTTATATTTCTTTGGAATCTTTTCTCGCTCTTTAATGTAATATGTGATCTTGGAAAGTTAATGTATGTCCTTGATTTGAATCTCATGGTATTTTATCCTGTAGGCTTTGTAATACATATCCAATATGCAGTCTTGTCATGTGATATGTAGTTCGGTCCATGTAGTGCTGTGTACCGTGTTTTTTTGTACTGTATTGTCGATATTTTCTTCTATATTAATTCTAGAGTATAGTGCGCCTTTTTGCTCTAACATTGCTTATTTCAAATGAATTAAAAAACGTGGCTTTTAACAGCTCATGGTTATCTTCAGTTTTACAGAAAATCATAAAAAATGCATTTCTGGAACCTCATGTTTTCTCCGTTATATGTGATTGAAGAATTAAAGCAACAACAGTGCTTTCAATATCTGGAAAAAACATAAGTACATGATTATCGACTAGAAAGGACGAAAACAAACTATTCCAATCGGTATATGTTAAATTACATTAGACGCTGGATTTTTGACTGCATACATGTGCTAACGCTGGTCTAAATAAAGGATATTTATTCTCAGCACTAGGTACCAAATATTTTCACACTCTTGCTTGAGATTCCGTCTGCCGACTCCAAGACTTTACTTTCAATTCTACTGTAGTTATCAGCCATGTTGATGAGTGCTTTTTGATCTGAAAAAATTCTACCAAACTCTGCCTTTGCCTGCAATGAATAATCAAAAACAAGATTATAACAATTTAAAAACTTAAGATGGCCTGCCTTCAACTATAGCACTGTGGATTGATGCATCTCCATCACTCCCACGCATAGCTTTGCACTTCAAATATCTTGTGGTTTGTGAGTTGTTAAAAATCCCTACTGTTACCATCAAATTTTAATATGAATTTTGTACTCGTTCGTTTGGGTCCGCTATCTTCTTGTAGTCCTCACGACGATACCTACAGTATGCAGGGTGTTACAGAACGCACTGTTTGACTCCTTACCAGCCAACGGTGTACTCCATCGGTCATTTTACGCCGTTTTTCTCGTTTCTCTTTTGCCGACTTTCGTTGATATTCTTTTCTTAGCGCCGTCCCGTCGTCGAGTCTTAAAAAAAAATGTTCCCGACCAGTCGTGGTACTTTTCTCCCCTCGTCATAGTCGTCCTCAATGAATCTGAATCTTTTTCTGGATCATGTTATCTTAACGACTTTTTCCCGCCGTCTTCCTCCCCCCTTGGTCACAAAAATATTTAATTTGGAGTAAAGTTGTTGTATAAGCTTCAAAAATATCGAGAATTATTTTATATGCTTCGTGGTTCTTGAAAGAACCATTTTAATAATTTTTTATTCTACATACATTTCATACTCCCGTTTATTTTCACCAGCCCTTTATCGCCACATGAACTCGTGCAGATATCGTGGCAACATGTCGCGTCTTTCATTCTTTTAACTTCATCTTGCTCCTTGTTCCAGTATGACTCGTTGTTTTGAGTGTGAACACCCATGAAGCCATCTCACTAAACAAAATCTATTATTTAGCTCATGGACACTACTGTATGAACCTCTGCTATCTTTCATCAGCGCCTTCTCAGATTTTAGAAGTGCCTTTTGTAAGCGGTTTGCTGAAATTGTACCAGTACACTGGAAACCATATTTCTTCATTTCAGCTACCATAGCAAAGTTGGTGAAAAAGTTGTCTGCAAAAATCTTAAATGGTTTTAAAATAACAGCATATGACTTTTGATTAAAATTTCTGTAATTCTTTTAAAATTTCTCTAAAAACTTTTCTAAAAAAATTCGCTAAAAACTATGAAATAGACATTTAAATACAAGTCATACATAATTGTAAAAAATGTATGACAAAACTTTTAAAAAAAATGTACAATTACTGAAATATTATGTGAATGCGAAGATCTCTGTATCTGTTCATTCACAAAGAAAGCAAATGTCATATGTAATCTGTGCTGCATTTTTCGTGAACCCAGACATCACAAACTGTATATTTTACCCAATAAGTTTCAGATACGACATTTTGGTATATTGAAGGCTTTTGCTGCCTGTCTTAGGCGTATTTCGTTTTTGGCAACACTTTCTATTGCTCCTTTCATACATATTCTCTTCCCCCCAGGATGCTTGTTTGGTTTTTCTGATATAATTTCTTACCATTTCTGAGGCAAATGATGTAGCTACATTTAGCTTTATATGCAATATCCTAAAATTTATTGGCAATACATCAGATGACTTTAATTTAAATAATATTAATATACATGTATACATAATATTGTATACAACAATTTACCATTAAAAATCAGGGTAAAATAGATGAAGGCAAGAATTATGAGGAGAGGTGTAGCAAGAAATTAACATTGCCCAAGACAGAAAATGAGCTGTCTCACTTTCCCCATTTGTATGCTTGCAGAATAAGCATTGTTCAGACTGGAAAGTTTGGCAACTGCACACCGGAGATATTTTCGTCAAGATGGTCTTGCACAAAAATTCGAGGCCAAATTTAGAATTGTTTATTTTAATTTCACTCAAAGGAGTTTTTAAAGTTTCATAGTTTTCAGACCCTTTCATAACAGCAAACGTATGATTGCCACTTGCAGACATTACATCTTTTCTGCTTTGAAGTAATGAAAAGGAAAGCAATATGAAACTTGAGTTCCTTGTCATTTTGGTTCCTTCTCCTGAAATCTAATTTCAATTTTTTCTTTGCTCCAGTCTACCTCATTACGTATTGTGACAAACTCTCGAATCCTGGTTTTTAGCATATCTGTAAATGAAATTTGAGAACAATCTGCCTTACCAGTGGTTGGGATCACATTACTAATATCATTAAGTTGGCTTCTCCTTTACTTGACCAAGTATGACTTTAAGAGACCATCAGTGATCATAGTTAACTCATGGTGAAAAGAATCTCCTACACAAAATTTGTCAAGAAGGAATAGAACTTGCTCAATTTCTTCATTGTCCTCATTGGATAAACTATCAAATTTCTTGCAGTCATCAACCTGAAGAGTATGTGTTTTTCCTGTCTTCTGTTTAATGGCTTTTAGCTCCATTAACTCCAGACTAAAAGACTTCATAAACCACAGTGCAATTTTGGGAGACATCTTTGCATTCTTTATTTGTCTTACACAGATTATTAATCTCCTCATCTTTCTCTTTCATAGTAATTAACATTTCACTATAGTGATTTTCTTTTTCGTCCTTGAGGTTATTGTATTCTTTTTTCCGATCCAGTATATCGAGTATGTCGGGGAGAAATTTTTTTATATACCCTGGCAACTCGAATGTGTGAGAATTTAAAACGTGTGAGAATTTAAAACGTGTGAGAATTTAAAACGTGTGAGAATTCAAAACGTGTGAGAATTTAAAGCGTGTGATCACTATTATTGCTTTTATCACTGCTCTTTTCATCACTATCTAAGTAGTCAGATTCACAACTTTTAATCTAATCTGGTTCACTTATACCCTCAAATAGTTCATCGAAAATATCAATATCTTTATGTTCAGCAGTTTCATCGTTATCTTCTTCGGTTTCACTCAATTCAGGTCCAGGGATGTAAACATCTATTCTAATGCATTCTGATGTATTCTAAGGCTGTTTTTATAAATGCGAGTACACACCTATCGTTTATCGTAAACTTGAACTTTGTTTCACTGTTCGTGTGTAAGGTTTTAAAACTAGAAGAGAATGTACAAGTATCAGACTATCAGTCCTCATTCACTTCTATAACCCCATCGCTCTCATCACTTTCACACTCATAGCATTTCATGAGCGGATCAGCCATCTGAATTGTGATGGACTTAATGAACACCAGTTTCATCACCTTCTCAGGGGACAAGCGGTTGCGCAGTTTCGAGTGGATAAATCCGAATGTGGAGAAGTTCCGCTCTGATGCCGCAGACGAGGCTGCCATGGAGAATATACCTACTGCAAGATTTTGCAGCAATGGCTAGTCCGTGCCATCTGCCATCCACCACTGCAACACGGATTGAGACTCTCCAATCATCTTAAAGCGAAATCCTTTCTTCTCTCTCTCTTCCAAGGCATCGATGCGGAAGGCAGTATATTCTTGCGCAAGTTTCCCCTTTTTCTCGTCAGATGTGGCACCGTCTGGTGTGGGAAATTGGAAAATAAACACTTCTATCTCTTTGCGGAGTTTTCTGGTCACGCTATCTCCCAGGTAGCGAGGATCCAAGAGGTGCGCCACGCCATGTGCATCTCCGTACATGAAGTCGAAGCGTTGCCGCACCAACTTTACAAGATAGTTTTTCTTCTTTGTGCTAATACCAACGAGCTCACTCGTCTTACTCTCCAAGTCAAGAAACGCTTTATAAACGTCAGAGCAAGGTACCGCATCGCTCTGGAACACCTTTATCAAGGTATCAATTCCAGTGACGCCGTTATTCCACCAGTCGGGGCGGTCACGAACTGCCTTGTCCCTCATAATTTTTTTAAAAGGCCTGCACTTTCGCAAGAGGGTTTCCACCGACAGAGTTTTGTGATGATGCCGTACTGACGTTTTGCAATGTTTCCAAACAGCGTTGTTTGGACTTCGAATGCAGTGGACGTCCGGTTAATAAAACGCATCGCTCCAGATAGGATGGACTGGTTTTCCCTTTCTGCGTTTACCAGTTTGACCAACTTCCTCAGGCTCACTTGCTTTTGGCTCTTCTTCCATGCTTTCATTTTCTTTTCCCGCTGAACAAGTCGCTTATAGCTATACACTGTCTGTATTGCTAATGGCAACACAGCTGAAAGTTGTAGGGAGAAAAGTCCGAGTAGTCATTGCTGCGAGTGAAGCGAGCAGCCCTATATTCTTGACGTGCATCTCGATTTCAGCGATTTTGGTTTGTCAGGATGATTTTTTGAGCACACGTACCATAGAACAGCGGTTTCATCTTATGCAAATGCGTGATACTTCATATTCGCACTTACGTAACTTATGTGCGATCTCAACTCGGGAGAGAATTCTCTTCAGCATACCCGCGATAAAATATTGTATACGTTTATCATAATATAAACAAGTTTTGACACGCAATATTGCCATTACTATCCTGAAGACTACCCAAGAAATGGTTGGGGGAAGATAAAGGTACTACGTATTCACTTGCAGCATTTCACTTACAATTTGTAATTCTAGTTACTCAAGTAGTATTACAACAATTTTGTTTTAGTTCTCTACAAGATAAGTTAATTTAAATTATTGTAAAGGTGTTCCTGTTACTCCAGTTTAGTTTGTTGGTTCCACTATTTTACCCCGAATCTGAACATTGGGAGCATCAAAAGCCTTTTTTCGCCAGATATATTTAGTTTTGGTCTTTCCCTGTGTGCTGCTGGACAATCTTCTGATGAGTGGTACATCATCACTATCATTACTTGTTTCACTATTCTTCTCTGATAAATTATCATCGTCACTTTCAGAGTCGTCGTAGTCTAAATCATCCCTATTACCAGGCACATAAACCTCATCACTATCTGACTCATCGCTTGCTCCATCTAAGTCGACATCACTATCATCACCATTAATTGAATCTAGCACTTGCTCAAACGTTTTATAGTCTTTCTTTCTATTGCAATCCATGAAAAAATAAATCAGAGAAAAAAGGAAATAATGACTATTAGTAACAATGTATTTCCCTTAAAATTATACAACAAAATCTGCCAAGCAATAATGATACAAAACACCCAAGCCCAGTTGATGTTTAGTTTTAAATCTGATATGATATATAGACATATAACACAAATACATCATTATACATTATCACCTTTTGAAAATCTGACCCTGAATAAAAACAACAAACTACTACAGATACCCAGTGGATCATATATGTCCCATCGATTTTACAATTTATTACACATATTCGCAAAAACGTTACAAAAATGCATTTTAAATGTTAAGTAATAACCCATCTTTCTGTTCCAGTCAAAAAAATACATGTAACTCATGTAACTTAAAATACATGTTTGTCTCAAAATTTCAGTGACGTAATTCTACGTAATTCTATACACTTAAAAAGCGTAACTCTACACCATGCTAGCGTTTCTGTAACACTTTCTGGGTGTAAAAACAAACAAACCTAGGTTAACCTAAAAATGGCATACATTTACCCACTGCTCAGGTTATATTACACTGAACGGTTGCGTTAGTATACACCTATTTAGTGTAAGATATGCTTACACTCGATAAGTGTATATCTACACTTTGGTTTTTGTATTAATACACCAAAAAAACGTGAATGTACCGTGATCTGGTGTAAGTAAAAACAAGGTTATTAAACACCCAGAGCGTTGTAAATTTACCGTCTACGGTGTATATTTACCCGATATAGTTTTCAAAATTGCACTTGAAGAGCGTAAACTTACATCTAAATTGTGTACAAAATTCAATGCCGTATTAATTAAGACAACGTGTTTTCGTCAAATGTTCCTAAGCAGGCATGCACATGCAGTTTTTTCGTTTAAATGTTTCCAGGCAGGCACAGTATCATGGGTCAGACAATTCATTTATTTACTGAATTTCTTTAATATGTTTAATAATTTCCTTAACATATGTATACTATTGTTCAGCATCGGATAGGTCGTACTTCATTCTTTCAAAGTGTTTTGATTCTCTATTTACAATGATGGTATAAAGATGTAGAGGATGATGATCTAGCATCCCAGAAAATAATAAGGGCACAAATTCGTCCAAAACGTCAACCTCATAGCAATGAATGTGCCTGCTAAAAGCAACTGTACTTACTTTCTTGCAAGAAAACATAACATCCATGTTTGGCATAAAAAAAACATGAATAAAAAGAAACACATAGTTTTCAGTCCAGTTTTACAATAATAATATATTTTACCATATATAAGAACAAACTTACAGTGTCACAGTTAAATTCTGATCCAAATTGTTGCCCAACTGGCACAGTGAGGTGCATTCTTTCTCTTCCAGATCTTTCACATAAAAAACTTTACCTAGGCAGAATATTAATAAATACATGAAGTGGAAATAAAGGATACTTATAACAACATTTAACGTCCTCCAAAAGCTTAAAATAATGATTAGCTTCAAAGCGCATGCAACCAGTTGCGCTTATATATATATATATATATATATAATATATATATTTATATATATATATATATATATATATATATATATATATATATATATATATGTCGAGAAAATTGCTAATAAAGTTAGCGAAGAATGTCACTGATATTTTCTTATGAATAGATACAATATACCTGGCCAAAGTCAACATAAAACAATGTAGGAATGAAAGAGTCACTTTCCTGGTCTTTCACTGACCAGTTGAGCTAATGGTGCATCATCACTGTCATCAGAATCTCTGTTACCAACAAGCCAAGCTAAACGATAGTCGTCTTCATCATCATCATCAGATGATGAAGCATCGAAGTCAAGTGGGTCCACTTCATTAAACTTTCCACTAGCATAGGATAATTCCCTCTGGTTTGCTGCAATCTTGGCTTGTTTTCTTTTCCTCCTTTCTTTTTCTTTTATCTCTGCATTTCTCACTGAGTGTGACATCCTCTTATTGTCTTTTGCTAAACACCCCTCAAAAGTAAACTTGCCACCTGGAATGTTAGCTGCTTTCATGACATCGATCCTGTCTTGAGGCAGAACCAGAATTGAAATACAGGACAGCAGACATTACAGCAATCTCCACAACATTGCGGTGCTTTGGAGCACGGTTCAAGATAAGGCTGTTGAGGCTTTCATTCACGTTCTGCGAATACCCAGGAAGACAGTGTAACAACAAGGAATACTCACTGAGGAGTTGGAACTCGGGCAGAAGGACCAAAGGCAGGTATCCAAATGGTGATCTTTCCTTTGGAGGGTACCATCTCTTCTGTATGAGCACCAGCTATCTGGCGGACAGTATTTTTTTCTCTTATAATCTGAAAGCTCACAACTATATTAAAGGACTGCCAGTATAGCCTTTTGCATAACCGTTATTTGTTTTTTCTGTTCCTTTGGAGTTAATTTCCCAGGCTTGATCCCCTGATGGCATTTCCATAGTAAGTTTGGAGTTTATCTAATCTTTTGTCTGCAAGTCGGTGTTTGCTGCCTTTGACCGATTTCCCATCCTTCAGCTTAGGTTGTTTCTTTCTAAGTTCCCATAAGTGTGTTCCCATTCTTTTTTGTACTTGGCCAATACAATCCAATTTTGAAACTTTCGCTCAATTTGCCTTTCCGCTTTCATGTTTTTTTTCCACACCTCATAATTCTTGGACTCACGCAGTTTCCTGTACTCTGCTGTTTACTTGGCTCGTCAAGAACAGCATTCTTCATTACATTTAACAAAGACTTTACAGTTTTGTTTGTACTGCTTTCTGCCAATTGAAGGATATTCTTTTCGACGACTTCAAAATGTTCAACCATTTTCTAGACAATTCTTGGGTCTTTTACAATTCTCCCAAATTCTGTCCTTACCTACATAAAAAATAAATCATTATTATACTGCAGGACACTTTTTATGCCGAGTAAAATTTCTGACATCAATTAGATTGGAGATAAAAGGATAACCGTTTTACAGATGCTTTCCAAATGTGACTCAATGGGTAACTAAGTAAACTATACAGGGTTATATATCTATAATACAGTGCTATAATTAACATGGGCAGTAAGTTAAGCAAAATATCATCGAGCATTATAGACTGGGTGAAATCATTAATGGAAAATATTGGACAGTTCTTGTCTGGGCTTTTTAACGACAAGGCTGGAGACATCACTACTTGATGGGTAAAACAACCACAATACAATTTTTTATACTAACCTCTGACACAGGTTAAATCGCAGGATACTCCTGTAGCACATCTGTAACAACTCCGCTAATTATCTGCTGGCGCCTGTATGGTGGGTAGGTCAGCTGCATCAACTCTTTGATAACGCTTGCATTCCTTTTTCATTTCGCCATCTCTGCTTTCATACACTGTTAATTTTATGTTGTTGATTTAGCACCAAAAAAGGTGCTAAACAAAAAGGTACAAAATAACACGATTTTGAGTGTCATTTTGACACCACCCTTTGAGGAGTCAAATCAGCACTTCGGTAGGTGCTAAAATAGCACCACTTTTGGCGTCATAATAACACGAATACAAAGAAATAAGTGCTAAAATAGCATTACATTTAGGGTCAAATTGGGTGAATTTTGTAGTTGTTTTAACACTTTTATTTGGTGCTAGAAAGCTCTTTGGGCGCTAGTTTTGCTTATAAAGCACCCTTATTCTAAAATTATACAGGTTTTCTTCTTAATTCTGCATCACAAATCAGTATCACATCATAAATATTTATTTCGTTTTAGCTTATTTACACCTATTTCTCTCATTTAAATACAAATGTTAATATCGTTCATTATTCTCTGTACTGAAATTCGCTTCTTCGCCTCCTGCATTTTCTTCAGCAAGATGACCTCAAACAGAGCGTACACATTCGAGACGCTAGCTGGATACTCCATGTTGAAAACGTAAAAGCTACCGAACAGGAGCGCCAATGCCATGGTTATCCGGTCGCGGTTTCCAACTGATAAATCTAGCCATCTTTCATCTAGAACAAAGTCATCTAGAACATGACTTTTTGCAGCATTGAAACATAGCTTATAGCCAATGTGCTGTAACATATTAAAAATACATATATATTTTAGAAAATACTTACAGTACAAACTTTGAAAAATAACACATCTGCTGCCTTCTCCTTTAACATATCTTGCAACATCAAAGCTGCCAGTGTGCTTTTTATTTCTGCCAAATGAAATAAAAATACTGATAAACTCTCTGCCCTTTAACAACACTAATACAGTGAACAATCACTTGCAAACCATACAAGTCAAGATTACTAAAGAATGTTTTTCAGTGCAAGTTGAGAATAAGCTAAAGGAAGATTTGAGGAAATGGAAATTACCAACTACATGTAAACCAGGAATTTAGGGTTAATTGACCAACATACATACCCGATTCTTTATCTGGGTCATCCACCAGTGCCCTCTCCATTCATTCTCTCCTTAAGGGTTTTTATACTTCTCTTGGTGGAACACTTTGAAGCATATTCTCAATTACTTTTCCTTCCAACAACTTTAAGTGGCTTGTCATTTTCCGCAGTAATTTTTGGTCGGACAAAACCCTTCCAAACTCTGCCTTTAAAAGAGTGATCAATAATTAATAAACATGATAATGTTTAAAGATCAAGTATCTTCACACAGAAGAATGAAAGTAACTTCAATCTTTCATTGCAACTTGTCAACATGAAATGACTGCCAAGTTTAGCATTGTGAGCACAAAACAGTGTAGCCAGCTAACTAAAAAAAATGATTTACTAAGTTAACAACATTACCTCAGAAATTAACTGAAGAGCAGGGTATTCTTCCAGAATTTCTTCAACCCTCTTTGCCCGGTTCAACAATTGCTGGCGCCGGTGGGCAAATGTTATTCCCATTAATTCGTTTATCATGTGAGGGTTTTTCTTCGTTTTTGTCATTTCTTTAATTAGAACTCTCCTGTGCTCTTCGCATGTCTCAAGGGTTTCCCCTCCAGGTAATTGCGATACCTCACTGACCTTTAGTAAAGTAAAAAACAAATTCTGAATAAACAAGACATCTTGAGATTCAAATCAAACAATACACAGGTTGAGACTGTCAATTCATCTTCAGACAGAATGACCTTACGTTACAACGAACATCAACCTGATGTTGCCCACATTCACAACATTTTCGGTTGCTAAAGAACCCCTCTGTCTCAATTCGGCCGTTTAACATCTCTTCTCGACTATTCTCTCAGCTACTGTACTCCTTAAATCTCCGCTTATGGTGTTGAGACGTTACAGGGCTCTCCCGATCCGTTACAGGGATCTCCTGAGCCTATAATTGGTTCAACTGTTGTGGAGATATCTTTTCTCAAATGCAGAAAATGCAAAGTTTTGGAAAATTGGCTTTAAAGTTTTGGTGTATAAAAACAGTTGGGTACAACATGTAAATATGCCAGACATTTGTACCTTCTTTTAATTCAAGTTTCTGGTACTTGTCACTGACTAAAATATAGCTATCTAATATCCTCCTGCCTCATAGGTCACTCCTTCTACCTCTCGTAATGCCTCCTCCCTCTGCACTTATACTCCATATAATACCCACCCTGGAATATCCGTGTCCAATGACAGGTAAATTTAAAAACTTGGGCAAAAAATACTTGGGGCATAAAAATTCTACAACTGTATAGAAAATATCATAATCTTTCTTTTGTGTTGATTTCGTAAAATTTCATCGCGTTTTAGGCGAGTTATCGCAACATTTCAACAAACAAATGTCTCACTCAATCTCAAAAATGCATTGTGGAAAGTATGAAGCAATGCCTTATCTTTGTAGCGTTGTATCTTCGTTTCTTTTCAGCCAAAAGTGACGGTTCGCCCACCATTTTGTTTATCAAATTCTGCTCTATTTGTGTACTAAATATCATACGCTACCAGTACATATTTTGCCTTATGTGGGCATTTGCGCAAAGACTCGATCGTGCAATTTATCAACTTATGTTATGAATTACGAACATTCAATTTAACACAAATATCATTTGGAAGGTTTATTCCATAAATTGACCTAAGAGGTTCAGGTTAGGAAGAAACGACGCTGTGTTGATTATTTATTGATAGATCTCTTACACGAATATATATTATGTCGATAGCAAGTCGATACCTGGTATTCTGCATACAGTACATAAATGATACTATACAAAACGGACATTTTGTGCAGTAATCAAATCATTTTGGCGGTATACAGTATCGATTATAAGTATATTGTTTTGTATCGATTTACGCGTCGAAGTATCCACATCATAGACTTAATATGCACCGCGGTTTATTTACATTATTTACAACGAAACTATTTTGGCTATTCTTGTGAAATGACGGATAAATTGTTGCCATCATATAAATGTAGTAAATGTAGTCACAGTTGTTTGACGAAGAAAAGAGACTAAACTGAGAAAATCACACCCGGTT
Organism: Dendronephthya gigantea; assembly: GCF_004324835.1. Taxonomy (NCBI): domain Eukaryota; kingdom Metazoa; phylum Cnidaria; class Anthozoa; order Malacalcyonacea; family Nephtheidae; genus Dendronephthya; species Dendronephthya gigantea. The sequence continues at coordinate 2,540,256 of NW_021163014.1, forward strand.
TACATGAGCAACTTAAATTATAATTTATTAGTGACAGTATCCGCGACTAACGTAGCTTGAGTACTTTGAGTAATTTCCCTTTGATTAATATTTAACCTAGTTCGTTATATTTTTACTGGCATAAGTCAAAATGTTTATGTTGGGAAAACGTCTGGTTGCTTAGGTATTACAGGGCATGAAAACTTTGCACTATCCTTGGATAGTGCAAAGTCCTTGGCCTGCCTTCTATGTGCATAGGTTAGCTCCATCAAATTCATTATCAAAGCCATTTTTCTATTTGTTTACTTTTTCATCTCTTTCTTCATCAGGGAGATGTGTTCTTTGCAGGTTTCCTCTGTCTCACCTTCTGCTATCTCTGGTAATTTTCCACTGCCCATTTTCATTTTCTTCAGCTTGACTTTGTCGGGGCAGCTGGTTGCGGTGTGCTTCGTTTTATGCCACTAGGTTTTGCTTTCCTCTTGTTTTTTAGATGATTTTTATTGCTTGTTTCCATGAACCCTACAAATATAATATAAAAAAGAAACTTTACAAAATGTTAATCTGGACCAGTTTTAGATCTATTTATACTTTCTATATATATATAGTAAATTGCTATATATTCATTGTATTGACAAATTCAGTAGTGCACAATATATTAAAACTTACATCACATGCATTCAGTACACCACTTGCTCTTTTGCTGCACAGTCCACGCACATAAAGAATAAAGTCCCTACTTACCTAAACTACAACACACTGATATCACACGATAAACACACGACAGACAGGGTCTGATTGAAACAAATTTATAGTAAAAATTGCAACTAAATGTATCCACATCAGTTCATCAGATCTAATATATTTAGATCAGATCTAATATATTCAGAGACCCAGGCCACAATATAAATACGTTTGAATTGTGTTTTGTGTATTTTAAAAACATGTATGGCGAAGAAGGCGAACTGTTTTTATAAATAAAGTTTTTTTAAAATATTATTGAATGTTTCCGTGGGTTTCGCCAATTAGAAGCTTAGAAAGTTGTCCTATACTGAAATTATCAAGATCTGATATGTGAATCAGTGCAGCCATATGCATCAAATACTGATAAGTGAGCACGAATCTTCTGCATTATAAAATAACATTTATTTATTTATAAGATCATACGGCAGCCCAAAAAAGGCGTGTTGATGACAATAAATAAACCGAGTAAATACTGTACACGCAAGTGTTGCAACACGATTTTTTAGCTGCTAATGCTCACTGATAGATATACAGTAACAATAGTCCTTATGCATTAGGACATCAAATGCTTCACAAATACCAGAATTTCCTGCAAGAATTATCATAACATGCATATATTGCAATTATCTCAGGGAATTCTGCTCTTAGTGGTCACACAGAAATAATTGACATCGTAATTACAAGCCCATATCCACTGAGCGAAAGGCAAAGTATTTAAATATGAGCTGTGGCAACTAATTGTTTTAGTATAAATTTGGTATCGAAATTTGGTATACAAATGTTTCTCACAAATATGATTACGTACTTCATAAAAGTTCTAATAGAGAGGTTCTCATAATTATAAGAAATATTGGGGTGCAGTATAGTTCTTTTTCCCTCTAATTTTTAGGCTCTTTTTGGTGATCCTTGTACCATTTTTTTAATAAATTTTCTAGTGTTTTCCATGCAGCAAATGATTTTTATCGTCAAGTTCGAAAGCACATATAATAATAGCTGCTTTGGGAATGGTATCCACCCATGGTGTTGGCCCATCTTTACCATTCACAATGTGTGGTTCCCAAGCAGTACTATAACTCCCCTTCCAGAAATGCAAACAAAATTGATCATTTCCAACCTGTATTACTTTTCCAATGACTGGTCTTTTTTATAGTTGCATATATTTACTGCCACGAACACAATCAGGTTTCAAAGCAGCCAAGTAGTTGTCATCCATATTTATACCCCGGGATGTTGGAGCTTGATATTTAATTTATTTTTACCAAAGGCAGCGTTTGGTAGTAGCTATTTTAACTGTGTATAGCCAGCCAACAACGTCGACGAAAAAATTCGAAATCCAAACTCATTCGTTTCACTTATCATGATACTACAATTTATAGTGATAATCATCCAGTCCATATTTTAAAATAAAGAAGTTGATGAAAGTTGGCTGATAAATCTTTAAAAAAACAAACAAATATGCTCTCGCTCGGTCATAAAATATAGGATTCCGAACCGTCGTCAGATGTCGTAAAATTACAAACGACTTTAAAACGTCGAGATGCTTTACGTTTCGCTATAATACGGTTGAAGAAAGGCGTGACTTTCATACCATGACTTATAAGATGTGTTCAATTTTAAAGATGAATTTTTTTCTAAATATACTTTGATTTTTCGCTTAATCAATTTCACTTTTTCCGAGGACAATTCGCTCAATATCTTCGTGTTGAAAATTTCGCTATATTTAGCTATTAACCAATTTTTTCGATTGGCACCTTTTTTTCCTTAAATTGGTTGTATATCGAAGTTCCTAAACTATATTGTTTAGCTAATTCTGTCAATGTAAGTGATTTTAGCGCAACGCAGAGCGTTGAAAGAAGCAATGTTGCAGCAGTAATTAGACAACAGTAACGATAAAAACGACTTGATATTATCAAAACATCTTTATAAATGTTACTGTTATTGTTGTTGTAAATGTTTTGTGTTATTCTATTTTGAACATGGGTATCAAAATTTCACCATGTTTTCAGTGGATAACTATTATGTTTTATGTGTTTTTCTTTTTTTTGATATTTTTCGATGCGTGATAATATTTCTATATCCATTTATTGTTTTGTTATTTAAATTAAACGTCAGGCTTCCTATTTGTTATGTCTTATGTGTCTTTCAATCCTCTTTTATCTTAAATTTTTGTTCTTTGCCTGTGTGCCGTCCATCTACTTGATCAGTTTATTTTTCTTTCCTTCGCACTGCCATGTGACTATATTTAGTTGAGGAGTAATTTCTGTTCCATAAAAAGCTTCACCAAAAATATATTTGGACAAATGGTGGACTTGTGTGAACCAATCGGGAAATCCTAATTATTCCGTTATTGTGTGGTACGTCTCGAGTCGCAACTTGTTCCAGAAAAAACTGCCATACTGCGAGAACTAGGAACAAACAAGTACATTGAATGTGTTCTCATGATGGATAATCTTTACAAGAACATTTGGACGAACTTCACCGAAACACACATACACCAGCATAATGCATGCATGGTGCGTAAATTATTAATAGAGTATAATATATAAACTGCAAACCTTCATATTAACAAGAGATGATAATTTTAAAGCAGATTTAGTTTGTAAAATCCATTTATTCGATATTTATTTGTAAATGAACTTTTGTTATTTTAAAGGATGAATTACATTTTAGTTTTGCTATATCGTATTTTATCGTATTTCATCGTTAAGACGTCATCATTGTTAAGACGGTCAATGCTGTATAATGACTTCTGAAATTTATGTTATGAATTCCAAGAGTATGTGGTTACCATTGCGTCTTTGCGCATAAATTTGCCTGTAGATGTAAAAAAAGAGCTGAACGAAGACTACTCGAGTTTGTCCTTAATTTGACTGTAACAGTGAAGTACATTTAGGATGGCTCCCCACATGAAGTTTCCTTAATGTTAAATGCACATTTTCAACAGTGATATATATTTAGCGTCTTAATGTTTGGCTAGAAGACTAAATCTTCCCTTTTACCTGTCAAAAGACACTTCAAAATCGTTGATTTTTTACCATCGGTTTAACTGCCTAAGTGTGTCTAAAGCAACCATTTACATTCCAGTTCGATCAATTTTACGAGTCTGTCAATTTTCTGTATATTTAATTTTCAAGATAATAATTCAAGATTAGAAATATATTTTCAAAGTTTTAAAATGGCAGTTTTACCGACAGGAACCAAAATTTTAATTTAGTTAATTGCACTTTTGCAACGTTTGGTAGTTACTGGTTTAAACTCGTCTTAAACGGCGTGTATGTCATCATAGTCAAGTCTTTGAAACCTTTTTTAATGACAACTGACATGACTTCAATTAAGTTTAATAACAAAAATTTCAAAATTAGCCTTAAAATTACACAAACTAGGTGCTATGATATATCATGATATTATTTCATTTATTTATGATATGTTTGTATTCTATACATATTACTTCAGATATTGTTCACACAACAACAGCAGTGTGGAACGACCTTGCTTCAGACATTCTTAGAAGTTCTTCCCAAGAATATCTTTCAAAATTGAAACTTTCAACTGAATTCAGCTTTCCTTGCTCACCCCATCGTCCCAGGACTACAATATTGTTTTCAATAACCACGGCAGTATATCCAATTCTCTTACATCTCATTGATGGCAGCATGTGACTTTGTTCCATCTTGACATTGTAAATGATGACTGTATCTAATGGCTTACCATGTTTATCAGCACCACCATGCAAGAACAATGATGCTGTCTCCCCATCTTACGGTTGCCATATCCCTCACTTCATATGGCAGTGGTGACAACTGTTTCAGTTCATTCTTCTTTATGTTATACAGTACAACACTGCTGAGGTTGTTAAGGTATAGTATAGTTGTACCTCCACCAACTATCAACAAATTATCATCAACTTTTTCCATTCTGTGGCTTTGTCTCTGTTCTGGCATTCTTGACAAGGTCTTCACAGTATAGGGAGGAACGAGCTGGACTGATTTTATCAGGTCAGTTGTACCATTTTCTTTTACACCCCCTGTAACTATCAATTGATCATTATATACAACACGCTGCTGTGGTCAGCCAACTTATCAGGTAGTTTAACTGGGGAGTTGCTCCAGTGATTTGAGAGATCAGGGTTTGGGTCAATGTTCATTCTAATCATATCATCAACAATGCCATTCACACGATGGGCATAGCGGCCCCCAGTGATAGTCATATGATTGTTATAAACAAATGAGGTTGCTCTCCAACATTTCCTTGGCATTGATTGTAATGGCAACCATGTTCTTTGATGCCAGTTAAACATCTCAACAGAGTTAGTTCCTGTCCCTCCAGCAACAATTATATTTTTCTTATCACCACTTGGTCTATTTATTACTTTTCTTGTGTTTTTCATTATCTTTCCCTCCATTGTGATAAGAACGTCCTTCATTTCATTAAAGGCTTCGACCAAAGCAATTCTCAATCCCTTGACTTCATTGTTAACCACTTCCCGTTTTACTTCCATCTCCGCTTTTAGATCTGCGATATTTCTTTCAACATTCCTGGATTTCTCTCTAAATCTACGTTTTTAGTTTCAACTGTTATGTTATTCTTCTCTATTTTCGCTATTCTTTCCTCCACACCTGCCAAAGTTTTCGTTATTTCCTCGCACGAATGACACTTCAACTTTCGGAATTTACAGACTTCACTTTCGTGGTGAATTTGATCACGCTTGTTTACAATTAAACCACAGCCTTGGTTTGTACAAACGGCTGGTGTATATCCGCACGTTTCCTCGTGGCGGTCAAGATGCTGCAGTTGTACAACTTCTAGACAACCTCTGTCGATGTAAACGCAACGAATTTTCAATTCATTTATAAGATTCTTTACCATTCGTGGTGGTTCGGCCAAAGTCTCTACAGTCAGTTCATCAGCGCAAGTTGGACATGTTTTGAAATTTTCGAGATGTTTCGTAATACAAGAACGGCAAAAACAATGTTGGTTTATCAGACAAACGACCGGTTCTTTTAAGTCGTTGAAGCAAATCTGACAGAGGAAGTTTTGATTGACTTTGTTCTCGAACCTTTCTTCGTCGTAGCCTTGTATAAATGAAGCCATATTTCACGTCGTTTTTGTGTCGTAATAATAAAGCAATTTCTGTGCTTATATTTATCGCTCTGGAGTATATACCTCGTTCTATAGACTCAATATCGATGCAGTGTTCGTTCTTGGTGAAACCTGTGGCTTTATTTACTTGCAAAATCTTCACAAAAATGGTCGGTTTATGAGGGCAAATCGTACATATGACAAAATCGCTTCCGCAAACCGAAAAATTTTTCGGAAACAAAGACAGTCGTGAAGGTGAACAGAAATCACCTGTTTGCCTGCTGCATTACGTTGCAGTGTTAAACTTTTCAAAACAGCACAAATAATTATAATAACCATACAAGCACTAAACGTCGAATGTGGTTTTTCGATTATTAATTTATTTTATTCAAAGATTTTAGCGACTATATAAGCTGCAAAGTGATATCTGTTTTATCAAAACTCTTTTTAAAGTTTAAGCGATGATGTAAAGCCATAAACGGTCGGTTAGCTCCTTGTAAAACGACATACCAAGCACCTAGCACGTTTCTAACCCGCTAGCAGGTTTTGGAACGACGTGCTCGCATGTGTGATTTGTGGTAATGAACGGAAATTGTGTGACGCGAATTCGTGGTGAGATCGGTGATGATGATGAAGTCCAAATATGCATGAGCATGCTGTTTATCCGTATGTAGTGGGCTGTTGGTTTGCTATTGGGAGCTAATCCCTGAATCGATTGTTTCCTACTCTCTGAATTGATTGGTTCCATAAAACATCCCCAATGTGTGGTGATTTTGTAAGAAAGGGTGGTATTCAATCCAACGTGTATTACCGTTAGTGAAATTATAAAGCGCGGCATGGGAGCATGCCGGGGAAAATGATCATCATTGCCACATTGCCAATCATCTCATCTTCAAAAGGCACCCTCCAACACCCCTGCAATGAGGGCATAGCCATCTCCACAGAATCTGAATACCTGCAGCCACATATAAAATAAAAATATTCAGTAAAAACCGTGTTTTTACGTGGACTCCGTGTTTTTACGTGGTCTCCGTGTTTTTACCACTCCGTGTTTTAAAGTTTTGGACACAATTATAAAATCGTAAAATACATGCCAGCTTCTTCATTTTATCTTTTACTAGTTTTTTACCCACGGGTCATAACCATTGGTAGATATTTTCTCCGCCGGACTTCCGCGATTCTGGGACCGGTTGTTTGAAAAATAGATAAAGTTATCTCCTGGATAGTGTTTTTGAAATGTAGAAAAATTCTGAACCTTTTAGCATGACCAACTGATTGAACTTTACAAATTTATAGTGAAAATAGTTTCGGTGGTAACGAAGGTAACTCTGGGATGTTCTGATGAATCGAAACAGAGCGACACCTATAATCGATATAATTATAACCCTTAGGAAGTTCTTCGAGCGTGAATAAGGTGAGTGCTCCTCCGCAGTAAGAACGCATATCAGTAATATTTATAGATCAGTGGCTAGTGAAATGTTGCATCCTGTGCGCCATTTCGACAAGACTATTTTAATTTAATTACTTGCATGTTTGCATAACACCAAAGAGATTGGGGACGAGACAGGAAAACAGTTACAATTTTGCTGTGGTTTTTCCAATTTGATAACTGATAAAAAATTGATTCACCATCTGTAGCCTTTCTACTTCTGTCACATGAATCCTGTGCCCCGCAGTATACTTTTGTTTGGATTTCAGCCACTATTGAGGCGAGCCGATCCACAAATTCAGCCAACGAGCGAACAGTCCCGTTGTTCATCATTAATTAAGTTCAATTCTAAGGTTTTTAATGCTTTCTGCACTGTCAGATTCAGTGGCGTAGCCAGCCTGACGATATTTTCCCGCTATGTAAACTTCAAGTTATTATAACTATTCGTGCCTTTAGAAATCTATTGTTTTCACAGTCACTGAACACCAAAATATTAGCATAGCGGGACAAATTGACAGGCTGGCTACGCTACTGGTCAGATTGAACTCTTGACTGCGTTTGCTTCGCCACTGAATATAGAACCCTCATGCAGCATAACCTCGCCGGTTTATAGATCGATTGTCATAAACAGAATTCTCAGTGATAGTAGCCCTGTCTACGCTAGCATTCACGCTTGCCATGTCACCGCAAGAACACTTACATTTAATCAGCCGAGTACGAATTTCTTTCGCATTCTTTCCATCAACTACCTTCCGCCTCAAAAAGTATATTTTCATTTGCTGGCGATGACCACTTTCCTTGTCGGATAAGACCATCCCTTACGAATTCTTTCAAGCTGTCATAATCCCCAATGCACTCATAACATTGCACATAGAATAGACATGTTATGCCATAACGTTATTGGTGTCATTAATGTTATTAATGTTATTGGTGTTATTGGTGTTATAGGCGTTATAGGTGTCATTGGTGTTATAGGCGTCATTGGTGTTATTGGTGCCATTAGTGTTACTGGTGTTATTGGTGTCATTGGTGTCACAGGCGTTATGGGTGTTATGGGTGTTATGGGTGTCATAGTCGTTGTTGGTGTTATGAGCGTTATAGGCGTTATTAGTGTCATTGGAGTTATAGGCGTTATTGGTGTCATTAGTGTTATGGGCGGGTTGTTCAAAAGCCGGCTAACGCTATCCCAGGGCTAAAATGGCCTAACCCAGGGATAAATTTTATCCCTAGGTTAATTTGCGTTGTTCAAAAGTGGGCTAGCGCTAACCCAGGGACAAACGATGGGCTAAATTTAACCCAACTCAAACAGTGGGTTAACTTTAGCCCAACACTTTTAAAATAAAAAAAAACAAAAATAAACAACATGGATGGCCTTCCGTTCAATTTATTCCGTGTTGTTTATCCACGTCAAGAACGAACATATCGTCCACGCAATCTAAACGTGATTGGCTTTAATGACAGCCAGTTAAGAGCAAGATATAGGTTCGGCCGAAATGCCATAAACTACATAACAAATCTGCTTTACGATGACCTTGTCAGGGATACACAACGCGGCCATGCTCTTTCTCCGGATTCACAAGTACTCATCGCACTGAGGTTTTACGCAACAGGCAGCTTCTTACAAGTTGTTGGAGATACGTTTGGTGTTGATAAGGGTACAGTGTCCCGTGTCGTAAGAGATGTGTCCTTGGCACTTAACAGGAGACAGCAAGAGTTTATTAAATGGCCAACAAACGTAGAAATCGCAGACATCAAAAATAATTTTTTTGCACTAGCTGGCTTTCCGTGCGTAATTGGGTGTATCGATTGTACCCACATCCGAATTCAGGCTCCGTACGTGCACGAGAACAATTATGTAAACAGGAAGCGGTATCACTCGATCAATGTACAAGGAATTTGCGATCATGAAGGTAACATTATATTCATATTTTCCTGTACACACTGATGGAAATGCTGTTAACTTCAGATTTTGTTCATGACCAATTTTGGGGATGTGGTACTTTACTGAGGTCTCCCCACCCTAATACAGATTTTGTTTTGTAAATTGCATTACTAGCATGGATATGTATTTGAACTGTTCTCTTGGCTTAGTGTTTCTACAGGGAGTGGTTATGGGTTGGTGGATTTTCTAAATATTTTAAAAACGTTTTAGGAAAATTCATCAATATTGTGGCACGATGGCCAGGAAGTACACACGATAGCCATATACTGCATACATCAAACATATGCACTCACCTGGAGAACCACCACCATGATCTAGATGATGGTGTTCTGCTTGGTGACAGTGGTTACCCTTTAAAGGCATTTTTAATGACCCCATACAGCACCCCAAACACACCAAATGAGAGGGCATTCAACCGAGCACACAAGAAAACAAGGGTGACGATTGAAAGAACATTTGGAATGCTAAAACGGAGATTCCATCTACTGCATGGGGAGGTGAGAATGCAACCGGAAAAGGTGTGCCAGCTCATTGGTGCATGTGCAATATTACACAATATTGCACTTGCATTCAATGAGCCCAGGTTAGATATTGAGGATGAGGACGACCAACCAGAGGTGGAGGAATATGTTGGACCCCAAAATGGTCATCTAATCAGGGAACATATAACTAACACCTTTTTTTAACTTTTTATAAAGTAGAATTAACTGAGCCTATAATGCAAGAATTGTTACCAAAATAAGCAAGTTTGTAAAATAATAATATAATTCAATTATCACAAAAATGTATAATTATTAATTACTAATTCATTAAATTATTTGTATATACAGTACAATAGAAAATTGTTCATTGAAATTTACACTACAGGGTGAGCAAAAAAAACCTGACACCTTTGAAATTCAAATTAGCTGCAATGTATCTGCAATCGGCTGTAATATATTACAGAAGTTGCCTAAGATATCTCATGGGTATACGAAACATATCAAATAAGTGAACCCATTTATTAACCTTGAACATAAAGTTTGTTCCCTTTGGTAGTTAAATTTATTTTAAGCTCTGTAATAAAAAAGAGTGTTGAATTATAGTTCAATTGGTTTAAACACTTTAAACAATGGGAATTGTCAAATTCCAGCCATAAGTTTGCAGCTAATTTGAATTTCAAAAGTGTCATTTTTTTTTTACTCACCCTGTATGGTATCCAAAATGTTGTGTGCTTATAATACATGCACTGAAGATCAGATTATAATAAGTTCAAACATTAAAACAAAATAAATTGACAATAAATATTTTGAATAAAGAACTACATATTGGGAAGTGATTTCTATGATTCCTATATTTTTCATTGTTTAATAAAGTTGATAATTTATAATATATGGCCAGTTACTGCTGGGCAAAGTGAAAACCATTGACATATTATATGTGAATGTGGCAGGCTGGTAGCTGATGCATTAAAACTAATATTCAAACAAATATCTGAAGTAGAAAAGAAAAGAAATAGGGGGAACTGTGACTGAGCCTGAGGGATTATTGTGCAAAATTTAACCTTTCATGTTCTGGATTTGGATTTGAAGTTTTTGCTTTTTCAAAGCCAATACCTCTTTTTGCAGAGTAAGTACCTCTACTTGCAACTGCAATACATCTTGGTTTGTTGTCCTCTTTCGGTTATCACTCTTTTTCGGGCCAGGTAGGGCTGGCAACATACGAGATGGTACCGGCAACGAGGGAGGGATGTTCATATTTGTCGGCTCTTCATCCTTTTCATCTTCAGCCAACAATACCGAAGGAGGTATCGGGGAAGGATCTTCGATCAGTTCGATGTCATTGATGCTAGAGTGTGACGATGGCGATGCGAAAGCGGAATTGCTCAGAGCGGTCACCGTTTCATATGCATTATCTGCAGCTAAAAACAAAAATATATATAAATGTAAACGACTGCATGGAGATGTAAAATACTGAATGTCATTTTACTCTTGTACAGCTCAAAATACTTATCTTTGTCCTTGTTGCTCATCAACTTTTGTATGTCAACGGTAGTCAACAAAATGAACAAACGAAAGACGATTTAATCAACAAAATAAACATTTTCATTGCAATATAAGACTCTTATATATTTTACAGTAAACGTTTTGACTTTTGATTTAAAAATATTTATATAAACGACTGGGAACTAATAACGTCGTGCCCAAACCTGCCCGAAACACATTACGCAATTTATTTCATATTATTTCATACCTGTCTCAAACCCATCTAGTCCCGTGAACAGAGGCGTGTTTTCAAACAATTTGATTACTCTCTCTTCTACCGGAGATGCTTCTTTTGGCGGAGGGCCACCACCTGTACCCTGTTGTTGTTTCTTTATGAGGGCAAAAGATTTTTTAGCGCCGCTCGTCAGCTTTTTCCACTTCTCTTTTACCTCGTTTACCGTCCTATTTGCCACTCCCGCCGCATTTATATCGCGTGTGATCGCGTCCCAAACCGCATTTTTGCGTTTATTTGTAATTGCATTGGTTAATTTGGACTGTATAACTTCTAGGTTATCCTCTACTTTGTTCAACAATATATTTACTTCAGAAAGTGTAAAGTTTAACTTTCTTTTTTTTCTTTGTTTGTCCTGTAAAACGTCAGCCATTTTGAAAAAAAATTTTCGCGCGCTTTTTTAACCCAGGGCTAAGTCTGTTAACCCTGGGTTAACTAACCCTTGCGCTGTCCTTGCTTTGAACAACGCAGTTTTAACCCTAGGTTAGTTAACCTAGGGTTAAGCATTTTAACCCAGAGTTAGCACTAACCCAGGGTTAAATTTCGCCCGCTTTTGAACAACCGGCCCATGGACGTTACTGGTGTCATTGGTGTTAAGCCGGTTTTCACCTAGCGATATTTTTCGCGCGAATCGACATTTTACTTTTGTTCCAAAGCTCTCAACTGCACCTTTCTGGAACAAATTGCTCAAATACTAAGTAATAAAGTCGCTTCGCGCGAATAATATGGCTAGTGGAAAACCGGCTTTATAGGCGTTATAGGCGTTATAGGTGTTATTGGTGTTATAGGCGTTATAGGTATTATTGGTGTTATTGGTGTCATTTGTGTTATTGGTGTTATGGGTGTTGTTGTCGGTAAATATGACTGCGAACAGTGTTGATGAAAGCTTAAAAGCGATCAACCTACATATGTTTACGGTGATTGACCGGTCAACCCAGTGCCAATTGTTTCTGGACGCTTTTCTTTTGTCGTTGATCGATCGAAGTTCGTCGTTCATGCACCCTACCTCCACCACTATTTCAGAGCAAGCTAACACAACCATGTAGCTATCACTGGCAGAGAGCTTTGAACCACCAAAATGTCCTGGCAAAGATGATCAGCAGACCATTTTGAAGTCTGTAGGCCATTATAACAAGTAGCATGACTACAGAGATATGTGGAAAAGAATCGCCAGTCAAGAATTGCCAGTCAGTCGGGACAGTTCAGCTATCCCGTTTCCCAAGTTCATGTGTTATATAGTTTGAGCCGAAAAGGTATAAACGAGTGCATGTAATCATGAATAGCATTGTGAATGTTTCAAATTGTAAAATATGATTATAGAATTGTAAATAGTTTTACATTATGAATAAATTTCAACAAGTTTTCTTTTGAAATGTGAATTTATTCATAATAATAGTTCTGCCAGACCATCAGTACTTCTTTAACGCCGAAGAACTACGCTAGTATTTCGATTGCGACCCTTTTCTGTTCGCGAAAATTCCCCCGAAGAGGGTTAGCGTTTACAGGAATTAAGAAGTAAACCTGCCCCGAAAAACAACATCTTGTAAACACAAGAGATGAGTTAATATTATATTAAAAAGATAACATTTTTCGGCGATCGTTTCTCGCCATATTCAGTGGCGTAGCCAGCCTGACGAGCCGGAAATCTATTGTTTTCACAGTCAGTGAACACCAAAATATTGGCATAGCGGGACAAATCGTCAGGCTGGCTATACGCTACTGACCATATTGTTATCCCCATGTTGAATTTTGGTTTTGATTTTGTTACCGCTGCCCCCTATTCCGTTGTCTCGGTGTAGTTTTAACTTTGTTTGGCTCCATGCAACCTTTATATATAGTCATTAGTTATACATTAGTCAATGGTTCAGTTCCATGTATAAGTTCAGAGCTCGTCCTGAGGAAATTATGTGCAAACAATAAATATGGCGAATTTGTAAAAAATACACCTTCAGAAAAGATTATGTAATAATTTCTGAAGTTTTGCACTTGCATTTTTATTTTCCACACCTCTCCGGAAAAACATTTTACTATAAATTGATCAGATTTCGGTAAATGTTTGTGCATATTTTAATTCATAACACAACAATCTAATCGCGGGTTCTTCAGCATAATTAGGTTCATTACTTCATTCTCGAAAAAACATTCCCATTACCACGCGCTCTTTTTGTTAACATTGCAGAACGCTGACTCAGGATCTCGCTTGCTCACCAAAACTTGTGCGCGTAAAAGTATTAATTATCTACGTCAACAAAGGACCGCTCACTTGTCGAAATTTTTCGAGAGGTTCACATTTCGCGAAGTTCGTTCGTTGCAAATTGTTTTGAAAAGCGTTGTTATATTGTTGTTCAATATTCTATATTGAAATTATCGAGAAAATATGTAAGTATGTTTTAGGCTTCATTGTTTAGTGCACAAATAAGTGTGTTTTGCGTATTATTATGTGGCTTAATTTAAAAAATATAAAAAGAGAATCGTGTTCCTACAGTTCTGCTCGTATTTTGGGAAAAGGAGAATTTAGTTCGCTATCGAAAGCGACGAAGTAAATTGGTTTTGAGATTTGATTTATGAAATAGAAATCAAAACTATACTAAAAATACGGCGGCTTAGCGCAACGAACGTAAGTGCTCGCGCAAAAAAAACGCACGCGTAAATCCAAACGCACGCTCCACGACAATTCACGGCTTTGCAATGAGAATTTTTGTGTAACATCTTCACATTTAGGTGAATGAATGGCCTAGAGTTGATTTTTGTTTGTTTTTGTGGCCTCACACAAAAAACAGGTGTGTAGAATTACACACCAAGGTGTGTTTGACTACACACCAAGGTGTGCTCAATTGCACGCCATGGTGCAGTGGCGTAACAGCACAACTAGGGGCCCGTGGTAAAAATTTAAAAGGGGCCCCCTTACATAACCATACTAACATCTAAAACATTATTCTAAAACCTAAAATAATGAGTTTAAATATTAATTACTGTAATTATAATATCAGTTGTTAAAAAGAACGCATCAGTCGCGACATTAAAACGTTTCTTTAATTAAATAGAAATTACAGAAATAGAATTTCCAAATTAGCAGTTTTAGGTTGTCGCTATGTAACCAAAATGCAAAAAATTTGTTCAACAGTTTCTTAACGTAACAGTTAATTTATAAATAGGAAAAGGAACCTGAGCCCTGAAGACGAAAAGTGCATGTAATTAAACTACAAACTTTCCAATCCTTGCTTTTTTGTCTGCAAACGTGTCAATAAGCTTTTCAATGTCTAACAACCACGCTTCATTGTTCTCAATTGAAAGAATTGCCAGTGAGTCCAGGCGATCTTGTGCAATGCTTGAGCGAAGGTAATTCTTTATAAGTTTCAACTTTGAAAATGAGCGCTCTGCACTCGCAACTGTCACCGGAAGAGTGATGAATATGACAACCGCTAATAATAGCTTTGAGTAAGTACTGAGCCCCACATCTTTCAACAGGCATAGCACTTCTGAAACAGTCGACATGCCCTTCAGTACATCCCCGTAACACCAGCGAAAAGACTCGATTTCATTCACAAGATCAGATATGTAATCTGCCACTTCAACCCCATCTGTAAATATGTCTCCCTTGTATTCATTAACAAACAATTCGGCAGACTTGCGAACTTCTGTAATGTCAAGAGTTGCAAGGCTTCCAGGGAGTACAAATTTGAAGGTATCAGCAAGAAATTTCTGCTCCTGAAGCGTTCTTCTAATTGATTGGTAGCGGTGTCAATCACTTGGTAGAACATCTCTACAGTAAATCTTTCTTCAGGATCCTGTGGTCTACTCCTTAAGCCAGGGGGCCCGCGGGTTCGCACACCCTGAGCCCATAGTAGTTATGCCACTGCCATGGTGTGTAATTTCTGCACACCTTTCTACGCGCTTTTAGAAAGCACACCTTGGTGTGTAAGGAAACACACCTTTGTGTGTACGCAAACACACATTCGTGTGTTCGAAAACACACCTTTGTGTGTTAGCGAAAACACCTCCTTTTGCACACCTTTTCTTTTACTCATTAAGGTGTGTAAAGTAACACACCTTTTCACTGAAAACACACCTTTGTGTGTTTGACAGCACACCTTGACCCATCCAAGAAACACATCTTTTGATGTGTTATAAAACACACCTTTAAATTATTAACAATATGCTTGATTGGCCTTATTTATTACCTATAGTATTTTAGTGCGTCGATAAAAGCGTCAGCCTTACGAGGAATTACACAAGTCACAGGAAATTTGCTTTCTAAATGTTGTAAATATTAGATAGTTGATTTGACTTAAGTGTTCCAGAATGGTTTATGATTTTTAATACTATAGACTTGACTACTTATCCTGAAAGATAGCTATATATACATATTTAAATAAAACTTTCCCATTTTAAAGAAACTATAGGAAATGTGCCCAGACCCCAATTTTTCAAATTTTAACAGAAGGTTATAATTCATGTAATTATACCTGCCTATACCTGACAATACATCCTAAATTCTTTTACCAAAAATAAATCTTAACTCATAAATTGGGTATCATTTAGCATGTTCTATTAATTAACAGATGCTTGTGCACATCTTAAATTGGAAAATTCTAAATACCAGATCCTCTTATGCATTTATTTTATATTTTCAGGTGACCTTTGTTGATTATGAAGATCATGAATTAAGGCGATGATGTTATTGCAACAGTTGAGCAGGCACCATACACTCCAACAAACACGAACAAAGGTGACCAACAAGACAAGAAAACACCACCAAGTGTCAAGTCGAGACGACATCAAGTCAATAAACTGTTTATAGAGTAAGACATTATTTTAAACTAAACTGCATGCTTCAAGATATTTATATAATTCATTACTGTGACTTCATGTTAATTCTTAATAGTATTGGAACTTAAAATATATTTATAAATTAATATTGTGTTTGTGTGTTTTCTAGCCCTGTTTATATGTTACTTTTAGGAAAGGTGTGCAACTTTTTACTTAAACAATTTGTGTGTTCTCCAGCACAGCTTTAGCTGTGTAATGAAACACACCATGGTGTGTATGAAAACACACCTTCTTTGAAAACACACCTTAGAGCGTGTTAAAATTTGGACAAGCCAAAAACACATCTTTTGGTGTGTTTTTTGACACACCTTTTAGTGTGTTCTACACACCTTTTGTGTGCACAAAAACACACCTTGCAATGTGTTAACACACCTTTGAAGATGCTTTTTGCACACCTTATGGTGTGTTAAACACACCTTTAGGTGTGTTTCAAAACCCACCTTTAGGTGTGTTAAAATTTGGACAAAAAAGGTGTGTAAATTTAACACACCTTTTTTTAGTGCCTCACTCTCTTAACGATTAAGACTGCGCTTTGATTTTCAGTTTAACGTTTTAACATTACTCATGCAGTTTTTCTTTCCCGTCTGTCCAGGAATATTAATTTAAATGATTCTCGGATCTCCTATAAGGTGTGAATTAGATTTTTTTGTGGAATTTTCTGTGATTTAAAGAATTAATTGGAAATGGGAAATCAAAACAGTACTTTAATAAGCTTGTAAATGTTCTAATTTGCACAGGTGGAATCAGTATTTTGGTTTGAAGAAGAAACGTCGGAGAGATCTCTGAGGTATGATTTTTATTTACTTGGCGTATAGCTATAATATAAGGATGTTTTATTATATCAACACGTGTTTGTCTTCGTTTTCGGGGAAATAATATTCATGTTTGATGAGAAAAAATAATGATGATGATAAGATATATTAAATAACAAGTAATATTTTATTAAAGTATAAAAAATAATAAAAAGGTATTGCTTGCATCACGACAAACCATACAAGCGTTTCTTACCCATTTCGCTACACTAATCTGTCAACGCAAATAGTTTCATTTAGTTTTAATTTGTTCTAGTGTCAGTAAGAAAAAAAATATAGCAAACTTTCTGATGCCTCTGAGAAGTGGCCTTCCGCAGAAATCGAAGTTTATGCTTTATGATGCCGGTTCAATGTTTTTTCTTTTGAGCTACACGACTAGCTCATAGGAGTGGTAATGTCGGCATCGATCGCAAAGGCATAGATTTGAATTCTAACAGTGCAACGATAGACGACAACGTTTTTCTGAAATATTCCTTGCTTAAATTTGGGATGCCTGAGTAAAACCTAACATATTACGTAATATAAAATGTATATAAACGTAATTGATTTACCTTCTAGATATATAAACTTTTTTTATTTGGTGAGGTTACAGACTTTTACCATTTCAAGTCCCCTACATCAATACACAATATTATTTTTAGTGCTGGTTTATTTGATCATGCAAACGCGTCTCAAATCTCGGAGTATTCTGAGGTAAAGAATATTTATTATCAATTGAAAAATAAGTTCGCTTTTTTATCATGCACGTATTGATTTTTTAAACAGTTGGGCAATTTTAGGTTGTATTCTAAATTGTAAAATCCGTGAATGAATATCCTAGCTTGTAGTATTGTTATGAGATCTTAATATGACACATGTTATTATTTGTGACCTTCCACGGGAAAACGTACGTTAACGATATTTCGTTGAAACGGCAAAACGAACGGATAACGAACGGGTAGTGAACGATCTGTAATAACGTTTCAACGAACCCAGAAAACGTTTTGACGAATTCAGCTAAAAATGTGAACGTTTAAAGTCGAGAATACGAACGGATAAATAAACGTTCAATCAGAAGCCGTTTGAACGATTTATGTTTATGAACGGTTTTAACGAATTAGTCTGAACGCCTGTTGCGCGTATGATTGACGCAAGATATTATTGACTAATTAAAAGAATAGGAAATATTTTCAAACACGTAACATGTGTTGGCGCAAATATGCGCGTGTACATAAATAGCTATACCTTCATTTCAATGCTTAACTAAGATTATTTATAGCTATACTACCTAAATCACAATATTATATACTTTATATACATATATACATTTGCATTTGCATCAAAATTCGGGTTAATCGTTAGAAAGCCTTCAGTTATTAGTACAAATTATCATCCTTATGTCAAATTAATCAATGCATCATCTGCAACTATACCCATTAAGATATTCAGCGCGTGTTCATTTGCAACAACGTTACAGATTTTGTAAATCTCTCCACAGACAAACTATATGTATGAGTGGTTAAAGACATATAAACACATACAGCATGCATCCGTTTTATTAACACGGCTCTAAACCGAGAGTAAACGAAGATTGCCATAAATGGCCTGGCTTCGATAATAATATCATAGGCAATGTCATCGGTCATGCACCGTCTCAGTTTGGTTGAGTTTGAGCTACTGGATACATATTTTATGTTAAACTAAACACAAGAGATTCCACTGTACACTTTTGCTTATACTCTTTGACGCGCAAACGATTAAATTAATTAGCGCAAGGATCAAGTTGTTTACAGATGATAACCAGACATTAATACAGAATATCACATAGGCAAAGTTCGTTTGTATGCGAACCAGCGTAGTAACGTGTGCTTGCATGCTGTCAAAACTTATTTGGTATAAATACTACATTAAATATCCAAACCATTTATACACGTGAAAATCCACATTTCAATTTCAGCAATGCATTGCGCGGTACTAAAATATTTAAAATATAAGCTTGGATATTTACCTAGTGCACACCGAATATGTCCCGTGCAGCAACACCAGTAGCCTCTACCTGCAGTCAAGCTTGTCGCGGAATGTCGCCTATACACAGTAATGTCAGTAACGACTATAAGGGCATCATTATACGTTAAGAATATTTTAAAGTTTGATAATAATCTATTTTATTGACTGCGTGCACCATCGCCATATTTTCTTCGCAAAGCTAAAGCTGCAATGTTGCTATTTCTGCCGCCATATTTTTTCATATAAGTGATATGTTTTGTGACCATACGATCACATATGCATGTGTTATGACTTATGAGCCAGTATATCGCTAATTAATACTTGTGATATTAAATTAGCTAACTAAATTCTTGGTGGTCAATATATTCATCAGGAAATATTTTATTTCCCCCCATATATTCGACCATCTACATAGTTAACTGTGTAAAAATACCTAAGCTACCTGCATGAGCCTAACAATAGTGACCTAAAGAAATAGAACGCGTAAATTAATGGGATAATTTTCGAAATCTTCATTTCAAACGATCGCCGGCAATCCGCAATCCCGAAGGTCCGAATATCCGCCCTGCAAAGCAACTTAATACTCAACCCCGGCAGCAAGAAAAGAGTGCACAGTATTTTCACTAAAGCATATAGCAATAGCAGACGGCCCATATAGAAACCGGGTTTTTAAATCACAAAGAGTGCAAATAATTTTCTGCAAAGCATATAGCAATGCTGCCGCCCATATAGAAACGACGATGCCAAATGCATGCACAGGGGAGTTTATACTCACCATTTTAAGAAACATCGATCCTCAACATCTTCGAGACATCTACTTGTGACACAATTTGTGCCTCCTGCTTACAGTAAAATTAACTAATCAAGATTTCCCCGGACAGATTATTAAAATAAGACATGCATGAAAGCATCATGATCAATCCATTTTGTCTGGCGAAATCTTTAGTTATATCATATAATTATATATATTTCGAGGTAGCATCTACCCACATATTTTTTGAAAAATGTCAGCAAAGTTTGTAAACAATTGTTGTTTTAATGTGAGTAAATGCATCCTATTAAATTGTAACCACCAAGCTTAACAACTACTCTAACCTCAGCCAAGCCATTTTGAAGGTCTGGCAACCTTTCATGTCATGTTTATTCGGAATGATTGGATGATCGTGGCCAAACTCGATTCCCCCGGCCAAGACAAGTAATCTAAAGGGTTATATTGCAGTGTGCATTTATATCCGACTCCATTTTACTCGCGTTAGCATATATACATAAAATGCAATTGAGAACGCCTTGTTATATACAATTGCATGATCATCTATATGAAATCTTACTTCGAATGCGTGTCATATTTCGATATATGCATGGATCAATAGAGAGCTACAGTTTAGCCAAGCAAACACACTCAAGGAAAAAAAACTTTAAATCGAGCCAACCGTAATACGAATTCTGTTGATGATTTCATCGATAAGCCGGATTTCAATGCTGGGAGGAAATAATTGCAAGCGCGCCTAATAAAGTATGCCCAGTCATGAATAGCCTTATATTATAGCTAATGTTTCGTATAGTGTTCATACTTCATACCTTTATATGCACGTGTTAAAACGCCTTGACTTCCCGATAGATGTTAATATCCAGCAAATATTTGATTTAGTCTTCGCGAAATTACTGTTCAAGATCTTTACCCGCGCGCTCATATACGCATAAACAGTTCATAGGCGCCATTTCAAATTTGTTCATTTTGCCGCTCTAGCTGGCAGGCTTCAGCCTTCAAGGTGCAATGACCATGCATGATTGCAATTTAATATCCGGGATGTACTTTCCTAATAAAAGAGCCCAAATCAGAATTAGTGAATATTTTCCTGTTCCCAAGCAGCTGATATGTTGTCCAAGCAAGATAAATTCTAATGTTCGTTTTCTGATGAAATATAGCGAAATATATATAAGCGAAATGTCCGAGAGGTCAAACTTAAATGTTTGTACGCGTTAACTTGGCAACTTGCCCTTGGGTTTGCACGCACTTGGTTAAAACATAGCGCTAAACTCAATCTCACAAAACACGGAATTTGTAGACGGCGTCTTTGATGGTTTATGCTAGTTTAATATCAAAAAACTTAAATGGTATAATATAGATTACAATTTCTGGTTTGTTTATATTTGTCACACGGGCCACGGCTCTAATTATGTTGACCAGATGATATTTTGTGCATTAACAAAGCCTATATGCTAAATTTCCCTGAGCAATATTATGATGTTCATTGTGCGACACTGGTGTTTTTTTATTATAATAAACAATGTCAAACAATGAACATCATTCATAAAGGTTCATTACTTTCATAAAGTCTCTATCATTTGTACGATTTGAGCTTTTTCCGCGTTCCACGTTTCCGATTCGAGGAGCTAATCAAGAGAAATCAAATTACAACCAAAATATACATGTGAAGTGAATTGTGCTGAAATGTCCATATATATCAATATATATAAAGCAATTTTTTGTGAATTAAGAATCTAAATAAATATTTACAATGCATATATGAGTTATATTTATGCCAGATCAAGTCTCTTTTTATAAAACTTATTTGCCCGGCATTTATTGTTTATGGCTGTCTTCACCGCTTTCCAAACAAGTTCCTCGTCGTATTTACTCTTCATGATAAAGCGCATGAATAACAATACTGTAAAAGAAAAACAAGATTTTTATCGATATGAGAACGTGTAATTCAAATTATTAACAGTAGGTATAGTATCGATATATAGAGTCCTGCCGTTGCTGGATTTTGAATGGTTCGCAAGAGGGTTTTAATATTTGTCATTTGAGTATACATTAGTCATTTACATTTAATTCGACAACACACCTTTCAATGAATTCAATTTAACTGGATCGAGTGGTGGTTTACCATGCGTCCCATCAGTGTTGGATTCACTTAGCTCACGGTCGGAGAAAAAAAAAGGTAGCAATTTCAATGCACACTTTCGTGGCTCTGGGATCTTTTCTAACGCCTCGCTAATTTTTTTGATATTCTTGCTCGGTGTGACAAATTTTCGTATAATATCATCAGACAATACTTGACTTGTGCTTGGTGCATCTGACTTTGGTGAAAGTTGCGAACTGTTTGTGGCTTTATCTTGATCGCCCTCGACCGGATGAACATCGGCGTCATCGATCAAGCGCTTCAAAACATCTATGTCTATCGTTGATAGCTGAAATTGCTCATGATCGCCTGATGAATTCACGGTCGATGACGTGTCTTCGAGAAACGATGTCGAGGAATTATTAAATGGGCTACTGAATTCCTATATAAATATATAGATATTTGTGTGAGGTCTAAATATCTCGTTCAAATTTCATTGCGGTAGGCCATCATTGCAATGTAGCATACCAGTTTAATAGTTATCTAGATTTACTTCATTGTTTACCCAACTATATAAGAGTTTTAATTATTGCATACTAAATATAAAGTATACAGTAAAAGATATTTGGCACGAGTTCTCGAGTAAAATCTTGCCGCGTATACTACGCGCGATATTTGGTACGGCACGGATAAAACTGGCACCCATACCATTTTATCCGTGCTTGGACTATACCTATAGTGTATAGTCCATGCAAGAACTTGTAAACGTGGCACGGCCGGAACTTTTATCCGTGCCATATCGCGCGTAGTGTAAACGGGGCTTTAATTTCCTGCCGAACACTGATCATGATGCAACTAACCTTTTCAGTTGAATGAGCAGAAGGTTCCAAAAGCTCAGGCCTCTCAAAACGCTGATTTGTCCCGGGCAGAAAACTTTGCAACGAAATGCGCATTTCTTCTATTGTCTAAAACAAAGTTAAGATTAAGATTTGATCCATATCGTCTAATTGAGCTATATATATTGCTCTGAGTTATAAAAAATGGCACTTACATTCTCCGAAGATTTGGCGAGTTTTTCCAATGACTCCAGACGTTTATCTATCCTCAGAAAATTTTCTTTTAAAATGCATTTTATTTCCTCAATCTCAATCATCTGAAAAGATAGAAATGATTGATAATGATTTTGGTAACATTAATCGTCTATATAATACTTTCATTTTATGTCTGCTATGTCTTTTATCCTAATCTGCATAAAATTTTGTTAAATTAATACACGCTTGTTTAATACGCATGCATTCATGTAAATTATATTCGAATGCATGCATGAGACTTGAATATGAAAGAACAATCTATACGTTTGTGGATAAACAGAATTTTGGTAATGTTCTGTTTTGGGCATGCGTGCATTAATATACTTAACATATAATGCATATACCTTTGTCTGGTCAACAGCAACGACTGCCGCATTGTTATGAAACTCGTCAACATGCGTTGTTAAAGCCTCAGATTCCTTTGCCAGTTTTTTTGTAATTTTGCCCTCCTTTCCTCACGCGTTACTTCCCATCCTCTTTCTCTCTTTCTTTGTTCAGCCACAAACTGTTCGTAGTGATCATTATTTTCACCACCATGACTATGAACATCTATCGCATCAACAACTGACACAAAAATAGAAAAAGGGCATATGATATCACATATAAATACAACTCTTGAAATTTATTGAATGAGATCAAGCAAGTATCATATCCCGCCTTCATTACTAATGCCGATATTTCCTATTTGGATAATTTCTGCGTTATACCAACGTGCGCCATATTTGACCTTTACCGAATCTCCTGGTTTTAACAGCGCACATGCCTTCGCGTCCTTTCCACATATCGGTCGTACATCCTTTCTTTTAACAACATAATCAGTATCTCTCCACTTGCAGTTTGTTTTCCAAATTATCGTTATATCTTCGCTTTGCGCCATCGTCATAAGAATGCAATGATACGGTATAATACAATATATTATATTATGTAACAAGTCAAATCGTTTTATCTTCACTGAACAGCGACTATATATATATATGATGTGTGAAGAAAGGAAACAAGCAATGACATTCATTTGTCATTGCATGTAATAAAAACTGTCACAATATATTGTGGAGAATATGTACAAATTTAAGTGCAAGTCTGATGTTCTATTACACTTTGCAGATATATTTTGTCGACTGAAACCCAGGTGCAATAGAATTTATAGTACTGGTGATTAAAAATGTGTGGGCATATATGAATTGTATTAATTGCTAGCATAAAATTCAACGAACATTCGATTAGTTATGAATCGATCAATCATTTAAATTGTGAAAAAGGGAAACAATTACATTTATTTGTCATTACATGTAATATAAACTATCACAATATAGTGTGCAGAAAATGTACAAATTTAACTGCAAGTCTGATGTTCTATTACAAGTTGCAGATATGCTTCGTCAACTGTGTGCGCATATATGAATTATATTAATTGCTAGCATAAAATTCAACTAACATATTCGATTGTCATGCATCGATCAATCATTTAAGTTGTGAAAAAGGGAAACAATTAAGGTTATTTGTCATTGCATGTACTATAAACTGTCACAATATATTGTGCAGAAAATGTACAAATTTAACTGCAAGTCTGATGTTCTATTACAAGTTGCAGATATGCTTCGTCAACTGAAACCCAGGTGCAACAGAATTTATGGTACTAATGATTAAAAATGTGTGCGCATATATGAATTATATTAATTGCTAGCATAAAATTCAACTAACATTCGATTAGTTGTGAATCGATCAATCATTTAAATGTGAAAAAGGGAAACAATGACATTTATTTGTCATTGCATGTACTATAAACTGTCACAATATATTGTGCAGAAAATGTACAAATTTAACTGCAAGTCTGATGTTCTATTACAAGTTGCAGATATGCTTCGTCAACTGAAACCCAGGTGCAACAGAATTTATGGTACTAATGTTTAAAAATGTGTGCGCATATATGAATTATATTAATTGCTAGCATAAAATTCAACTAACATATTCGATTAGTCATGCATCGATCAATCATTTAAGTTGTGAAAAAGGGAAACAATTAAGGTTATTTGTCATTGCATGTAATAAAAATTAAAACTGTCACAATATATTGTGCAGAAAATGTAGGTCTATACTAAAACTACAAGTTTGATGTTCCGTTTATAGGTCTTCTTCATCTAAAATTTTCCTATGTGTAGCGCAATTGCGCGAGAAATTGTCAATTGTCATAGTGGTTCACTACGCAAGTTACTCCAATTTACATCTTGATCAAAGTTACATCAGTCTTGATCAAAGTTACATCTTGATCAAAGGTCATCCTCTCCATGGGAGGCTCTTAGTTTATAAGTCAATTTTTTTATCACTAGTTTCAAATAGCTATGAGCGAGGGACAAGAAACTGAAAACCAGGAGAGTTTAGAAGAAAGCGTACAATCATTTCTCGAAGTTGGCTGCGGTTGCACCGGTGGTCAAACTGGAAATCCTTGTTCCAAATCTTTTTCAAAAGAAACATTGCTTTCCAACCTTAATAATTGCTTGGAATTGAGTAGAGAAGAACTTGACTTAGTAATTTTGGCAAACATACAAGCCTCGACACACGAGTATACTGAAAAAGTTGGTGAAAAACGAATTAGAAGCCCCGATGCTGTTTTACGTATAAATCGATACCGATATGCAAGAAAATGTTCCTGCGGTTCTATGGCATAAGCGATACTCGTTTTCGTTCACTCAAAGAACACTATGATACCTTCGGCATTTACCCTAGAACCCATGGAAACAAGAAGAGATTGCCAAGTAACACAATATCCTATTCGACTATATCAGATATAAAGACATTTATTTCGAATTATGCCGAGGAAAATGGGGTATTGTTGCCCGGTAGAATACCTGGCTACAAAAATGACGACATCAAACTGCTACCATCCTGTGAAAGCAAAATTAGCGTATGGAGATGTTATAAGGAAAGCTGCGAAATTACAGGGAAGGCTTCGGTATCTTATTCGAAATTTGCCGACCTTTGGAAAGAGACCCTGCCTGACATCATTGTGGCCAAACCCATGACAGATTTGTGCGCAGTTTGTCAAGAGAACACTACAAAGCTCAGAGATCAATTAATTTATCTGAAGAGGAAAAATCAGCTTGTGTCAAACTGCACCAAGAACATCTGGATAGAGCTAAAGCAGAGCGAGAATGTTATCGAAAATCCTGCAACGAAGCAGAAGAAAGTTTGACGTCGTTTGATCAAAACTTTGACTTTACCGAGTCTCGATATCCATGCTCTCTTAGAACGAAAATGCACTATTCGTTTGACTATGCTCAGCAAGTCCACATACCGAGTAATCCGATGCAACCTGGCCCCATCTATTTCAAGACACCTAGAAAATGCGGGATTTTCGGTGTAACATGTGAAGCTGTTCCCCGCCAAATAAATTTTTTAATATACGAGGCTGTGTCAGTTGGAAAAGGAGCCAATCCAACCATTAGCTACCTACATTATTTCTTGGAGCATCACGGCTTTGGAGAGACTGATGTACATTTTCACGCGGACAATTGTGGTGGGCAAAATAAAAAATTTCTTTTTGTGGTACTTTGCCTGGAGAGTTATAAACAAGCTCCACAGCACAATTATCTATTCGTTTCTCCTTGCTGGTCACACAAAGTTCAGTCCCGATCGTGGTTTCGGCTTGTTGAAAAAAGCATTTAGAAATTCTTATGTGTCCTCAATATACGAGTTTGGTTCACTGGTTGATCTGTCAAGCTCAATTGGACTAAATAAAGCCCAGCTTGTGGGAAGCCACGATGGCAAAGTTATCGTCCCGGTTTATGACTGGTCGACATTTTTGGGTAAGTACTTCAAAAAGATCCCAAACATTACAACGTATCACCATTTCCGTTTTGCTTTTGACCAACCGGGAATTGTTGCTTACAAGAGTTTGTGAATTCAGTTGAGAAGAAATTCAATTTATTAAAAGATGCTACCCAATTGCCACCTTTCAACATGCCAGCAACGATCGAGCCAGATGGCTTAGATCTGGGGAGACAAAGATACCTTTTTAAGGAAATAAGACAATTTTGTAAGCAGGGCACTGAAGATCTTGTTGCTCCGGCTCCCGTTTTAGACTAGATGCACGTACATATTTAAATTGCTATGATATTCATGCAGTGGCGTAACGAACGGAAGATGGGGTCTTGAGGTATACTTGGTACTGCGGGGTCCCTTAATTCCCTGTCTGTCATAAATCACGTTTTGCTTAACTATGATGTTTCGTTATCTATCCTTGCCCCCAATAAATGGGGATCCCTTAGTTCTCGTCGTAACCCTACCGAACGCGCGTTAGGTCACTGTATTTATGTCTTCAAATATTAGCTAGGGTATTCAATTGTTGTATAATTTGTAGCTATGTCAGACTGCATTAAAGACAACGAATTTCAAGCTGAAATGTCCGTCCTAGGATGCCGGTCCTCAATTTTGAATAGATTTTAATCAGTACGGAGGCCCAATTATAGTTTATCAGATGTAAATAAATTAGCTGAATACACATGGTTCAAAAGTACGATATATTAATATGTAACACGCAAAATCCCTCAATTCATTTAAAATCTGTTTTTGTCTGTTTACATACATTTAGAGACTTCCGACAATTATGCAACTTAATTAGCACCTTGCTAAGGCATATTATGGCTCGTAATGCTGTAATATATATGGCTTGCGACGTTGTTTGTGCGCGCGGTGAAATTTGGCTTATGGAAGCTACAGAAGTATAGTAAAGCAGAAATTCTAACCATTTAGTGCATTACCGAAATTCAAAAAACGATAAATTTTTGAAAGAAAGCTTACGACGTGAAATTTGCCGCTAATGAAATAATTGCATGCACTGAATATTAATCCTTCATGTCTGCATGACGCTAAGCATAAACAATAACACGAAGCGCACAAAATAGCATTCGATTGGGCTAAAATGATATAACCCCACTATTTCCTTTACAAGCCTTCTACTAAGGAACTGGATACGTTTCTGGGAGTATTTCTGTGTAGCACATTCTGCGCTTTTTCTGCAAAGTTGTAACATTGCAAATGTTTAATCTAATATGTTGAACCAAATCCAATGCGATTGAACGAAATTCCGGCAAACGTTTCAACGAACGGTAAGTCAAACGGTTGAACGCTTTTGGACCAATTTTCAAACGTTTTTTGCCAAGCGTTCGAACGGGCAATTTCGAACGATGAACGATCTCAAAAATCGTTTCAACGAACGCTTGAAGCGTTTGAACGGCAAACGAACGGATAACGAACGATATTTTTGAACGAACGAAATAGCGTTAACGTACGTTTTCCCGTGGAAGGTCACATTTCAAAGGCGCGACTTTGCTGTTTAAGTTTGAGAAGTCAGTTTCAACCCTCTACTTAATTCGGAGATCACAATGGTTTTAAGATACCTCAAGAAACGTTCAGACTTTGAAACTGATAAAGTCACTTCTCCTGTATCTCGTACTGCTATCATAACATTGCTCGTTCGGCTAAATTTGACACCATGCGCTGATGCAGTGTTTGTTTGAAATTTACTATTTCAGTTTTTACGCTTCTTTGACATGGAGTATTCTTGGGATTGGTAAGATTTTATTTATCTACGATTTCAGTCTTTAAAGTGGTAGTTGGAGGGTTTAAGATGCGTTTTGGGGCTAGGCAGGGGACCCGGAAGATTGCTAAGTTGCATCGGGGGGGGGGGGGCAAGTATTCATATATATTCGACCTAATCTTGTACTTGCGAAGTTTGCACCAGACTTCATCAAATGTTCGGATCAGTAACCTACTTCAGTATTGTAAAAAAAACTAGGACAGCAATCTCTAAATGCGATATTTTTATTTTTTATTTTCCACTAAATATTCTTCATTTTCTTTAATTCACAGTGGAAGCCAACATTCTTTCGGTGAACTCTTCCAAATCTCACATTCGTCTCAAGAAATGGTACGTGATGAGCAGCTTACATTCCAAAACTTTTTTGAAGATAAACTTTATCTCAAAAATAATAATAAAAGATCGGCAAACTTCAATACTTTTGACTTCAAATGTTTTGGATTCAACAAGCAAAAAATCCATGCAAATTAAACGCTCGATCGCTGTGTAAATAGGTCGCACAGATCTAGCAACGACACATCAACAATTGTTGTTTAAATTGTGAGCAGTAAGTTATCCGTTAAGCTTACTCACTATAAAACATTGGAAAATACCCTTCCCTGCGAATGATTTTGTGAGGCGAATCCCCGTAGCTTGTATAGTTCTATACGTATTTTCTCGCTCATTTTTGCTTCGATTCCACTCAACTTTGCACGAAATATGCTTTATAGTATATAAAAGCCAATTTTGGTTTCAAAATTAGTAAATGCTACGAAAAAAGTATATAAAAGAATCGTTCTTTCTCGCAAGCAAAATTGTTACGAGATAATTATAACAATAGCAATGGCATGCGCTGAACACGTGAACAGTCCATTTTTAAGTAGTGACGAAGAGACGATAATAAGTTGGGAAAAGTACGGACCATGAGGAGATTTTGTTTTGGAGGCTAGGAAGAAGATATGTGATTCAAGTATTGACGAATTGAGTATTTTAGACGCATATTTATGATAATAAAACAGAGCATAACATTACGTGTGACAGTATAATTTAATATCATTACATTGGTGACCCCCGACGAGAACGTATTGTTTACAAAATACAAAGCACAGCCGTCAAAAGGAACGATGCAAAGGGACGCTATAGTTGACATTCCAGAAGTCGGAAACGTCGAAGAAACGGTCGAATCACTTCGAACGCAGATGGCAGCCATGCAAGCTGCCATTGAAGGACAATCATCATCGTCATTTTTTCGCCCAAAATCCTTCAGTGGGTTTTCGTATGAGGATATTACCGACTTTATCGAAAGATTTGAACGATACAGCAAGTTTTATAATTGGACAAACGCCAAGAAACTGTCTGCATTAATGCTATTGTTTGAAGGCCCAGCGTTGGCATGGCTACATACGGTACCAGACGAGACAAGGAACAATTATGCTAGTCTAATAACGGCCCTTCGACAGCGATTTGCTTCACCAAACGAAGAGTTCCTTCAGAGACAACAATTAAATGACCGAAAGCAAGGTAAGAGCGAAAGCCTTAACAGTTACACAGAGGACATTATTCGTAGATGCAGCCGACTTGGACTTAATGACACCAACAGAATGAACTGTTTCATATCAGGACTAAACGACGAGTTAAAATCGCATGTCATTTTGAACCGCCCAACAACATTTGAGGAAGCCGAATCCTTGGCGCGCCTGAAAGATACTGTCAGCAGAAGTACAAAATGTGGCAAAGCAGAGTTACCTGCTCCAAATAATGTAATAAATCAGATACATGATCTCCTAAATGAGAAAAAAGCTTCAGAGAAACAAGTAGAAACAATTTCTAATGATAACCTCAGAGAACGACAACGCCTAGCAGAGCTCGAGGGCCAAGTGCAACTTTTAATGTCCACTATTGACCGACCACGAGCATCCACAGTAGCACCTATTTCAACCAATTATCCCCCTGTTCAGACTCCCTCTACCCAGGATATCGACGCCATGAAAAGGGATATCATAGCAGCAGTTCGAGACGAAATCAGGAAAGACACACCACAAAATGCCCCAACAGACCGACAGGATTTCAGCGTAGGAAACAGATATCCCCGGCGAGACAGCAGAGGACGAAACCTTCGAACAACGGACGGGCAGCCAATCTGCAATACCTGCCAAAGGGTTGGGCATGTTGCAAGGTATTGCAAGAAAGCAGGTACGTCCCGTTTATCAATCCGCCCCCAAAGTCGCTATGTCCCTCCTCCCCAGCCCCCTTATCATAACTATCAGTATCCCTTAGCACCACCACCACACCCTGAGAATAATGCTGGGTATTTAAACTCCCAAGGGCCTTCCATATGGGGACACAGGGGGGCCCGCAAGTAACTGGATATTCCCCACCAAATCGATATCACAACAGCTCTTATCCAGACACGTTTTGGCAAACGAGTGGACATTTCAATGAACAATATTCACCACATGTCCAACCCAGCCAACAAAGTCAGTTCATACAAACACAACCACCCCTTCTACCCTCTACATTACCTAGAGATATTAATGTTTCCCCTAAATTCCCAGTGCAAAATGTACGTGATAGATCGGAAATTCCATCCATTTCCCCATCAACTAATGTCCTGGATCAGTCAACCCAATTCAGTAATGTTTTGATTAATGGTACTGTATCACTTACCCCTATACAAGTTCTTGTGGACACTGGTGCTGCTGTGACAGTAATCAGTACAGAATTTTACTATAAAGTTTTAAGTACATCAACACCCCTAGAAAATAGTGAAGTGCTCCGATCGGTCAAAACGGCAAACGGTGCTCACATACCAATTGAAGGCGTTGTGACCTTTGATCTCACTTTGGGGCATACAAAATACAGCTGCAGCGCCTATGTAGTGTCCGGTCTTAGCTATTCTACCGTTCTCGGTCGCGACTTTCTGCAACAAAACCGTGCTATCATCAATATGGGTGCCCATACCGTTGAATTTTTGGGTGACAATGTGCTCATGTTTGCGGATGAAAATTGCCCACCCAGCTCCTTGCCCGTTAAATGTGGTCAAACCCAAGTAATTGATGCACATTGCGAAGCTGTCATTCCAGCAACTGTTGGTCAGATAACAAATAATGTTATTGGTTTAATTGAGCCAGGAGAGAGACTCCTCAACAGATACCATCTAGCTGGTGCAGCATCCCTGGTATGCCCAGACATACAAGGAAATATCCCTTTCCGGTTACTAAATCCAACTGATGAGCCTGTCACAATCTTCCGTGGTGCCACATTAGGACAGTTCACACAAAAAGATTTCGAGACCACACCTCTTACTGATCCGCCCACCCCTACGTCATGTACAGGATTACCCACGACAACTCAGAGAAGCACCTCACTACCTATTATCAACCCCTTGGCAAGCACAATCCACCAATCTGATTTCGCTGATCTGCAAGACCCACCTAGAACACCAACCCCACCAAGCCCAACTCCCGCTTCAGTCACGCCCTCTGATTTTCCCAACCTGACCAACTCCGTGTTGTCTAACCCTGAGAAACAAGCCCTCTCAGAACTGCTTATCGAATACTCCGACTTCCTGTCTCATTCAACCAAAAGCTTGGGTCGAACAAACCTGGTCCAACATAGAATTGATGTCGGGCCTAGTTCCCCAATTCGCCAACCTCCATACAGGGCCCCCCACACCAAACGACGAGAGATTGAAAACCATGTTCAAGAAATGCTGCATGCAAACTTGATTCAACCTTCCAATAGTCCGTGGAGTGCTCCAGTTGTCCTGGTCAAGAAAAAAGATGGCTCATCCCGTTTCTGTGTAGACTATCGTAGGCTCAACTCGGTTACACGTAAGGACAGCTATCCAATTCCACGAGTAGATGATGCTTTAGATGCTCTCTCTGGAGCCAAATACTTCAGTACACTCGACCTTCGTAGCGGTTATCATCAAGTCGAAATGGACAAATC
Organism: Dendronephthya gigantea; assembly: GCF_004324835.1. NCBI lineage: Eukaryota > Metazoa > Cnidaria > Anthozoa > Malacalcyonacea > Nephtheidae > Dendronephthya > Dendronephthya gigantea. Next base: position 2,572,773 of record NW_021163014.1, read on the forward strand.
ATCTCAACAGTACACAGCCTTCGCCACGGCATCGGGTTTGTACGAGTTCTGTGTGCTACCTTTCGGTCTGTGCAACGCGCCTTCCACCTTTCAACGCTTAATGCACCAAGTACTCCAAGGATTGGACGGGAACATCTGCCTAATATATCTGGATGATATTATCGTATTTTCTTGCACATTCGACGAACACCTTTCCCGCCTAAGATTAGTTCTCGATCGTCTACGAGCGGCTAACCTTACTTTGAATCCGAGTAAGTGTTTCTTTGGCCAACAATCTGTGTCTTTCCTTGGTCACCTTATCTCCCAACATGGGATCCAACCTAACCCCGAGAAAACACATTGGTACGTGACTTCCCTCGTCCTCGAAGTGTAAAGGACATTCGTGCTTTTATTGGCCTTGCAAGTTACTACCGCCGGTTCGTGAAAGACTTTTCATCAATTGCCGCTCCCCTCACTCGGTTGACCAGAAAGAATACCGCATTTAAGTGGGATGAGTCATGTGAAAGAGCCTTTAATTGCCTGAAGAACGCCCTGGTTACACCACCGATTTTGGCGTATCCAAATCTCTCCCAACCCTTTCATCTACATGTTGATGCCAGTGCAACCGGACTCGGCTATATTCTCGGTCAGAACATCGAAGGGCGAGACGTTGTCATCGCGTACGGCGGTCGGCAACTCAATAAGGCTGAATGTAACTATAGCACTACGGAACGGGAAGCACTCGCGGTTGTTGAAGCTATTAAGAAGTATCAAGTTTACCTTTATGGGCAAAAATTCTATGTCCATACAGACCATCATGCATTACAGTGGTTGATGAGCATCAAAGACCCCACCGGCAAACTGGCACGATGGCCCTCCAGCTTCAACAGTATGACTTTGCAATCATCCATCGCCCAGGCACATCGAATGGTAATGCCGATGCAATCTCTCGCTTACCATACTCAAATATCCACATCACAGCCATCGACACCCCAGGAGTCCAAGTTGACACCATTCGTCATCTGCAACGCCGAGATCCAGACCTCAAAACCTGATAACCTATCTCGAATCTAAGGAACTGCCACATGATCAACGCGTAGCTAGAACTTTGCTCCTCCACGTTGATGATTACTACCTTAACGACGACCGTATCCTCTGTCATCTTTGGTCCCCTGGCAAGCGAAAGGCTGGTAATCTCTTCAGCCAACTAGTAGTTCCGGCTTCTCTGCGTCACGAAATCCTTACTAATGCTCACGACGACACTACTAGTGGACACCTAGGAATTCAAAAAACCTATGAGAAGTTACGGCGAAAATACTATTGGTTTGGAATGTTCAAAGATATCGAACATTGGTGCAATCTTGTATTGACTGTTCTATGAAGAAGTCGCCCCGTTATCGCCGTCAAGCCCCATTTCTTCCCATCCCCGTCGAAGGAGCATTCCATCGCGTAGCTGTGGATGTCCTCGGTCCGTTTCCCGTGACGAATTCTGGCTCGCGTTACATTGTCGTCTTTTCGGACTATTACACGCGTTGGCCTGAGGCATTCGCCGTACCCTCTTGTGAAGCTCACCGTATCGCTTCCCTTCTCATTAACGAGATCATGACGCGACACAGTGCACCCCGGACCATCCTTTCTGATCGAGGTAGTAACTTCCTGTCAGCCCTTGTCAAGGAAACGTGCAAACTGATGAACACAGCTAAATTGAACACAACCGCTTACCATCCTCAAACTGACGGGTTAGTAGAGAGATTCAATGGGACCCTGGCACAAACCCTTTCTATGTATGTTAGCACCAACCAAAAGGATTGGGATGAACATCTTCCACAAGTCTTGTTTGCCTACCGAGTATCTCCGAATGCTACCACTGGAGAGTCACCGTTTTACTTACTCTATGGTCGTGAACCTCGTCTCCCAATGGACGTTAGTCTACTTCCACCTACCAATCTTAGCCCGTCCGTAGCTAAGCATCGCGCCCGTATTGTGACAACCCTTGAGGAAGTCAAACAGCTTATCCAATCTAACACCCAGCTGGCTCAACTTAAAATGAAAGCCAGGTATGACCAGTCAGCGCGTCAACCTCCGTACACAATCGGTCAAAGAGTGTGGGTTTTTACACCAAAAAACCGTAAAGGGTTGTCAAAGAAACTGCTCCACAATTACCACGGACCGTACCGGATCGTGGAAAAATTATCCCCTGTTCACTTTAAGCTGCGAACCTTGGAAAACAAACTAGTTCACGCTCCAGTTCATGCAAACCGATTAAAACCATATTTCGATCCGAAAGATCGGCCGATCGAAGCCCCGCAAGAAGATCCAGATATGGATAGTGAACCATATCTTCATGATCATGACATACCAGTGGACAGTTTCCCCTCCTGTGTATCTCATGTCTCTACAAACTGCCCACCACTTAGTCATTCTAATGACGCACCAGCGACCGGAGTAACCACATCCGCCCAAGAAAATGTAAACCACATCTATGATGCCGAGCAAATTGTTGGTCATCGCGTCCGCCATGGAAAACCTGAATATCGTATCAAATGGCGCGGATATGGAAAACGGCACAATACGTGGGAACCACCAGACCACATTTTGGATCAACGTCTTTGGACAGATTTCTATGCCCGCAGGGGCGCCGGAATATCGATAATAACGGGGGCAGATATTCATATATTCGTGTTCGCAGATCGTAAAAACAATCGATTTCAAAAGGAGTTAATAATGCAGAACACGAATATATGAATATCTGCCCCCGTTATTATCGATATTCCGGCGCCCCTGTATGCCCGACATCCCGAACACCGTCCAACAGCAAACGTTAACAATTAATCTTTAATAAATAAGTATTTTTATATTGGTTCAAGTTAGTTTTTCCTCTGAACAAGCCAGGGGGCTTGTTTTTTGCAGAGGGGGGTAATGTTACGAGATAATTATAACAATAGCAATGGCATGCGCTGAACACGTGAACAGTCCATTTTTAAGTAGTGACGAAGAGACGATAATAAGTTGGGAAAAGTACTGACCATGAGGAGATTTTGTTTTGGAGGCTAGGAAGAAGATATGTGATTCAAGTATTGACGAATTGAGTATTTTAGACGCATATTTATGATAATAAAACAGAGCATAACATTACGTGTGACAGTATAATTTAATATCATAACAAAATGAACTCCTCGCGGCGGCCATTTCCCTTGCAAGTGAAAGGTTACCACATTTCCCATGATGCTTTGCTATAATGCAAATTGCCTATTTTGACAGCTTGTTTTCAATTAGAAAGGAAAGCAAAAATCCAATTAAGTAATACTAGGTGAATATTTAGTTTTGCCAACTCATTCATAAGAACGTGGTGGTCAATACGATCGAATCAGCAAAGAAAAATCGGGCACGGGCATTTCCACCATCAAGGGCCTCATAAACGGGTTATAGCAAAAAAGTAATGCATCTGTGGTAGAGTGACTTTTACAGGAAAACTGACGGCGGTCTATTTTTCCTGCAAGTTGTACTAAAAGTCTTTTACAGAAAAACCCCTCCATAATTTTTGCCAAATTACGACATGTTAATGATATTGCACGTAAGCCATCTTCAATTGATAGTGTGGTGGATTCACCTTTGGTATAGGCGTTATGAGCGAACATTTTAATAATTCAGTAATGTCCTTCCCTGCATGATCGACTGATTATTATTATATATTCTTTATAACCAGTGAAAGTTCGGCGGCAAGTTCTTTTAGCACTCTATTTGGGATCTCATCAGGGCCAATAGATTTTTTAACTTGTAAGGACGAAAGCGATCGATAAACCTCTGCTTCAGAGACAAGGAATTCATTTAGCACGGGCTGAGTTGAGCAAGAAGAGTATCTTGTCTATCTCATCAAATTTAGAATATATTTTATTTATAACACTTTTTTGTAGTTAAATATCTAAAATTTATGTTGGCTAAATAAAATCATATCACTTATAGTATTTTGAATATGATACTTACGATGATAGATCTAGATTGACTTTCCCCATATCTTATAAAAATTCTCATTGAAATCTACATATGGTAATGCGTAATTGAGTCGATAACACCACATTCTATACACACATTCATATTCCATTATCGTCTATAAGTTATCTATTTTCAAAACATATTGTATCTTTCTTACACCACTATCTACTATCTTTTTATCACAAAAGCCACAAACCTTATATACCCATCTTTTTTAATGTGTTATGAATATATGCATCACGATTACTCATTCTATATACTATTAGTGGAGATTATATTTTTATGTGGCGTCACACCACAGTTGTGTCGGTCTACATATACAAGTAAAGCTCTAGTTCATGGTTCCATGGTATATAACAATGTCTGTTTCTTTATGACTTCATGTCGGTCCTCATAGATTTCACGTCTCGGTATGTTCATCTCTCTTGAAAGTAATATCCTTCCTGCCAGAATTTTTAGCCACAACACATTTTTGATATAACTTCATTGTCTTCTCTTTGATTCTGCGCTCGTCCACCTCAACAATTCCTTGTTCTCGAACCCATTTTTGTATTTCATCTATTGCCGCATCGTCCTTAAAATCGTTCCCGAAGGAAAGTTTCAAGTCTCTTGGGGTAATAATATAGGTTTATGCGCTTCATTCAAGTTAGCCATGATCGCGAATTTTTATAAAGAACCACACCAACCAAGACTTGAAACTCAAGCTGTTCAAAATGTGAAGGAGCTTGAAATACTAAACTACTATAAACTGACTGACAAGTGTGCTGATTGGCTGAAAAAGTCGTATGACCGTCTCGTGATCTGAAACAATAACTATTAGTGATGACTCATTTTTTAAACATAATCCCCGTGGTAAACCCTCCTAAATTTTTTTGTTTCTAGGTACTTAGTCACACGATAGTACTAGAAATACATGCATGCAGCAACCCTTTGATATTTCAAATCAAGAACACAATTTCCTGAGTTAACCTGACCTAAACTTATATTAGGAAATGACACAAAAATTAAATCAGTCTTATCATACATATTTTACCGACTATTCACAATGCTCGAAATAAAGCATGAATGAAAAATACCACTAATTGATGTAAATAATAGGGTTTAATAGAGCGTGTAGGCTTCTGGGAAATGGGATAGCTATAAATAAGGTGGTTCTCGCTGCATTCAACACTTCAAATTTGATCAAGCGCCCGGGGAGATTCTGTTACGGTCTTATCCACGAATTTTCCAGCGAAGCATTCCTATGGCCGAAGCGCCTCAAATGCCACAACAAGTTGTGGTACAAGATAATCAACCTCCAGTCGATGCTGAACCTCATGTTGTGCCTGTCCCTGAGCCCGTTGAAGCCGAACAGGAGAATTTGGAGGTATAATAACTGTACAGTTCGTTAACTTTTTAATTTTCATAGCTACTAACATATAAGACCCGTTGTCGTTGGACCAAATTTCCCCTATATGTAGAGCAAGTTGTCACCCTTATTTGTTTTGTGTCAGGGTCTGGCGTCTCTATCAGCTCCTCAATTGAGGGATTGGTTTCATGGGAATTTGTTTTACGCCGGCGCACGTGTAAGCTTTGAATGTTTACATATGTCGGCTGGGGAGGCTTTTTCTTGGCCTATACGATAAACGAAGTAGACTATTTTCAATTCCATAACATTTGAGTTCAAAGTTTACTCGAGGTGGAATAATTTCGGTTCAAAACAGCCCGCTGAATGATCACTGTTAATGGTTACCACATGTATAGCGTTACGGATATTATATATTATGTCAGTTTAGGTTTTTAGTCAGACTTTACCCTGAGTGAAATGATTTTTGTCGGCGAGGGACCGCTTAATGATCACTAACGGGAGTCAATTTCTGAATGTGTTTTGAGCTCTGGATTATTATATCAATTTATGCTTCAGACTTTACCCAGAGTGAAATGATCTTTGTTGGCAAGGGACCGCTTAATGATCACTTACGGGAGTCAATTTCTGAATGTGTATTGAGCTCTGGATTATTATTATACCAGTTTCTGTTTTCAGATTTACCCTGAGTGAAATGATTTTTGTTGGCAAGGGACCGCTTAATGATCACTTACGGGAGTCAATTTCTGAATGTGTATTGAGCTCTGGATTATTATTATACCAGTTTCTGTTTTCAGATTTACCCAGAGTGAAATGATTTTTGTTGGCAAGGGACCGCTTAATGATCACTTACGGGAGTCAATTTCTGAATGTGTATTGAGCTCTGGATTATTATTATACCAGTTTATGTTTTCAGATTTACCCTGAGTGAAATGATTTTTGTGGGCAAAGGACCGCTTAATGATCACTTACGGGAGTCAATTTCTGAATGTGTATTGAGCTCTGGATTATTATATCAGTTTATGTTCAGATTTACCCAGAGTGAAATGATTTTTGTCGGCAAGGGACCGCTTAATGATCACTTACGGGAGTCAATTTCTGAATGTGTATTGAGCTCTGGATTATTATTATATCAGTTTATGTTCAGATTTACCCTGAGTGAAATGATTTTTGTCGGCAAGGGACCGCTTAATGATCACTAACGGGAGTCAATTTCTGAATGTGTATGGAGCTCTGGATTATTATTATATCAGTTTATGTTCAGATTTACCCAGAGTGAAATGATTTTTGTCGGCAAGGGACCGCTTAATGATCACTAACGGGAGTCAATTTCTGAATGTGTTTTGAGCTCTGGATTATTATATCAATTTATGCTTCAGACTTTACCCAGAGTGAAATGATCTTTGTTGGCAAGGGACCGCTTAATGATCACTTACGGGAGTCAATTTCTGAATGTGTATTGAGCTCTGGATTATTATTATACCAGTTTCTGTTTTCAGATTTACCCTGAGTGAAATGATTTTTGTTGGCAAGGGACCGCTTAATGATCACTTACGGGAGTCAATTTCTGAATGTGTATTGAGCTCTGGATTATTATTATACCAGTTTCTGTTTTCAGATTTACCCTGAGTGAAATGATTTTTGTTGGCAAGGGACCGCTTAATGATCACTTACGGGAGTCAATTTCTGAATGTGTATTGAGCTCTGGATTATTATTATACCAGTTTATGTTTTCAGATTTACCCTGAGTGAAATGATTTTTGTGGGCAAAGGACCGCTTAATGATCACTTACGGGAGTCAATTTCTGAATGTGTATTGAGCTCTGGATTATTATTATATCAGTTTATGTTCAGATTTACCCAGAGTGAAATGATTTTTGTCGGCAAGGGACCGCTTAATGATCACTTACGGGAGTCAATTTCTGAATGTGTATTGAGCTCTGGATTATTATTATATCAGTTTATGTTCAGATTTACCCTGAGTGAAATGATTTTTGTCGGCAAGGGACCGCTTAATGATCACTAACGGGAGTCAATTTCTGAATGTGTATGGAGCTCTGGATTATTATTATATCAGTTTATGTTCAGATTTACCCAGAGTGAAATGATTTTTGTCGGCAAGGGACCGCTTAATGATCACTAACGGGAGTCGATTTCTGAATGTGTTTGAGCTCTGGATGATTATATCAGTTTATGTTTTCAGACTTACCCACAATGAAATGGTTTTTGTCGGCAAGGGACCGCTTAATGATCACCATTTAATTTGTGCCTGGCACATGTCGATATTTAATATACTTGCAAAATTTAGCTAATTTGACATGCACGATTTACTAAATGTTAGTTATGGTTCATTCGGTTCGAAATGAAATTACTCGTTCTCCGATGTTTTTAAAGTGTTGACCGCTTAATTTAGATTTGGAAAAGAAAGTATGAGGAGTTAAAGAACAAAGTCGACTCTTTGACGAAATCGTCTGTAGACACATTACTTACGAAGATTCGTAATCTCGCATCCCGTCCGAATAAACCTAGATTACGCCATGACGCACGTTTTCTCAACTTATGGATGCAAGATGCCCCATTTCACTTAGATAATCTTACTCATTTACCTCGATATGTGGGCAAAGATACTTATCAAACAGTTTTGGACGATAAGTCTGGTTATGATCACCTTTTGTTAACCGAAGAAAGCCGGATGTATTTTTGTATCCAGTGGGGTGGGTGGTATTTTGTGTATAACACTCTCCCGTTTGGCTGGAAGATATCTCCGTTTGTATATCATTCGACAGGTCTCATGGCCACAAATTTCTTCCGTACCATTGGCGTTCCGTGCTCATTATACATCGATGACCGTCACAACGGCCAACTGCAGGTAGATTTCACCTCCGGAGCATATCCTGCATTACCTACGACAGATGCTCGTAATTTCGCTGCGGCCAACTCAGCCATTTTTCTTGTGGCATATTATTTAGTGCACTTAGGCTATTTTTTGGGCCTCTCTAAGTCAACATTGATCCCAGCTAAGATTGTTTCATATTTGGGCTTCCTCTCGGATTCATCTCGCCAAGCGTTTTTGCTCATTCCGGCCAAGAAAGAGAAATTTCTTCAGCTTGTACGTGACATTTTGGAAAAATCAACTGTCTCAGTTAGGACTCTCCAAAAGTTAGGGGGGAAATGTGTTTCATTCTCGTTAGCGGTCCCATGAGCACGAATGTTCACTAGAGAAATGAACCATGCTATTGCCAGAGGATTGCGTACTCATCGTCTTATTAAGATCGATCGTAACCTCCGAGAGGAACTTCACCATTGGTTGTTTCTTGAAACCTGGGATCAACCGCTACCCTGGAGAGATGAACGTCACGTCAGAATATCTCTCGCCACCGATGCGTCCGGTTCGGGTTGGGGAGCTTCCGTCCATAACAAGGAAATGGTTACCATTTCGGATTATTGGAGTGACGAAGAACGGTCTTCCGACATAGTTGTCAGAGAAGCTTTAGCTCTCCATAAGACATTGATATCTTTTTCCCACATGTTACGTAATGCTTGGGTCGACGCACAGGTTGATAATATGGCCGTTGTATCTGCTTGGCCGAATGGAGCGAGGAGTGTAGCGTTGAACAAGGTGATGAAGGCACTGTTTTTCACAACGGCTGAACTGAATATCGTTCTCCATCTACATTTTGTCCCTTCGGATCAGAATCCGGCAGATTTCCCTTCACGCCGGCTCTCCGTTTTGGACAGTCAGTTGCATCCAGATATATGGCAGATTGTCCAGAATGAATTTGGCGGTAGTGGTGGTCACACATGTGATTTGATGGCCTTGGACAGCAACGTTATGCGGGATTTGAAAGGTACCCCTTTGCCCCATTTCACACCATTCCCCTCTCCAGCTTCCTCTGGAGTTAACCTGTTTTCCCAACACCTTGGTGATGACGTCACATTCCTTACACGGCCCTATGTTTTCCCGCCACTCGTCCTGGTGGGGTCGGTTCTCCGATTTCTTCTGCATACACGTACGAATGCTACTTTGGTGACTCTTGTGACCTATCCCAAGAAATACTGGTGGCCGTTGATACTCAAGTACTCTTCTAAATCGATGCGTTTGGCACGTCAGGATCAACAGAATGTTCTACTGGTGCCATCAAGGAGTGGTTGGGTCCCCCACTCTCGTATCCCGGGAGATCTCTGGGCATTTGCCCTCACCTTCACGTGAAGATTCTTTCATTTACAGTGTGATCTGTTATAATACTTTGTGTGTTTTTCTTTGTGTATCGGCAGCACCTTCCAGCCATGGCCAAGCTTTTCGTTCCCTCCGTTGGATGCCCCACCTGTCACCACGCCAATGACATTGATTTTCGCTTTTGTCAATGCTGTGGATATAAAAGAAAATCCATTTTTAAACACTCCTCGACTGCTATGGATCCCGGAAAATTGCAGGAAATTGATGAACGGCTTCGCCAACTTACCCTATTTTCACAAGCAACTAGTTATTCGAAGCAAAAGGATTCGCTTAAAAGAGAATTAGAACACTTTCTCGGAACCCTTCCTGGTTCACCGAGTCTTTTCAATGCTACCCCTCGCGATATATGTAGGTTTCTAGTATTTAAAGACAGACATGGAAAGACACAAGTTCATAAGAATGGATGCTCGTTTCTGGGGGAGAAAGGACTGCATGAATGTGGTTGCCCTTTGAGGCTTTCTCACAAAACCGTTGACTCGTATATAGGTAAGCTCAGATCGATTTTCCATACTATTGGCCGGGATGGAGAATGGGACCAGAGGCTTGGCTTGGGAAATCCCGCAGCAGACCAATCGGTGAAGGATTACCTTCGTGTGTTCACAATGGAACAACTACAAGCACGCGTACAACCAAAGCAGGCGAGCCCGTTTTTCATTGATAAGCTGGACAAACTTGTCTGTCACATTAAAGAGCACATGAAATCACCTAACATCACCCCATCCCAGCGTTTTATTTTCGCAAGAGATCAGGCTTATTTCAAAGCGGTGTTTTTCAGTGGGGATAGACCTGGGGACATGGGCCAAGTTAAAGTGCCGGAGATCCTTCGGTTTCCCAATAACGACGGATTCCTATTTAACCATATTTGGGGTAAAACGCTGCGCGACGGCAGCTCTAATATTTTTGGTATCAAACAAAATCCTCAGACTAGTATTTGTCCGGTACGTGGCATAGAGCAATATATAGCGATCGCAGAACAAATGAACGTCAATTTGAAAGATGGATTTCTCTTCAGGCCGACCAATCCCCAAGGTGCAATAGTGAATGCACCCTTTACGTCATCAGCTGCCGAAGCTAGACTTAAGGCTTATCTCAAGGAGATGGGTGAAGATACTGGGGAAACCCTTCATGGTTTTCGCTCGGGGTGTGCCATAACTCTCGCTTTATCCGGAGTTGAGCTTTCAGAAGTGATGGACCATGTAGGTTGGACTCAGAGACACACGGCATTATACTACCTCAAGCTGGCCAAGGTTCTTTACCCTGCGGGCGCCTCGGCTCGGCTCGCTCAAGTGGACTTATCAACCGTCTCGCAGGAGTGGGAAAATGCCAATGAGCTGAGACAGTTTGTGTCGGCCTTCCCAAGTCACCCTTCATCCAAGCGTTCGCTCGAACACTAATTCTGTTATACCGTTTCCCAATAAAGTTCATTCTGAAACCTCATGTGTTACATTTGAATGTGTCCTGAGTTTGCGGAATGTAGATTCGGGGTTGATTTCGAGGTTGGGAGTTAGGTTCGTTCAATTTGGGGTAAACAGTTTTCGGGTGTTATAGTGTGGGGGTTTAATGGGGAGGCTGTGGGAATTGTTGAGAGGTAAAGATCGCGATATGTAGTCTGTCTTGCGGTTATACGGCTGTCCGTTTATTTGGGTTAACAGAAGAGCTGAGCGTCGAGATCATTGATCCCATACTCAAACAATGAGTGCAAGCGAGAGCATTGGGAAATAGAATACTATTCACAATGCTCGAAATAAAGCATGAATGAAAAATACCACTAATTGATGTAAATAATAGGGTTTAATGGAGCGTGTAGGCTCCTGGGAAATGGGATAGCTATAAATAAGGTGGTTCTCGCTGCATTCAACACTTCAAATTTGATCAAGCGCCCTGGGAGATGGCGGAACGGCCCGCCCACCCTACCCGATTCGTGGAAAATTCGTGGGGTACCCTTTTACAGGTTCTCACCTGTACCTGAGCGCTCGATCATTGATCCCATACTCAAACAATGAGTGCAAGCGAGAGCATTGGGAAATAGAATACTATATTCCATACAAAAATAATCATAAAGCTAGTGTAAACATTGCCCGTTCAATTTTGCTGCATTATATCATGGCAGCAATTAAGTAATGCATTAAAGTTGAAGTTTGAAACGAATAAAACAGTACAAAACCTTCACAGACAAAGAAAAAACCCGGCTCAAATGTTGTTTTATTCTGTAATTGCAGTCGACGGCTATTCAAATTACACTTTCAAAAACACTTTTTGACGTTAAAGCAAACTAATGTGTAATAGCCTTTCACAGGTTTATGCGTTTGTAGAAAAAGCCGAAAATTATACAAAGCCCAAAATTAAACTAATAAACGGCATACACAGCTGAAAACTCATATGCAAATACTGCTCATCCTTACCGCAAAAGTAACACCAAAGAAACGAAGTTTGCACGTACCTATTTATAAGCTTGCAGATTATGAATTATTCCTCTTACACGGCTTTGTGTTGACTGTATCCATGTTCATCTTTGCTATCTATCATGCTTCATATATCTTGTCTCCTCCCGTTTTATCTTGCACAAAGTTTATGAAACGCTTTTGCAAAATGATTACGTAATGACAGTTAAATCGCTGACGTTCTCATTGCAATACAAACTTTCTGTCTCAGCTAATCGGAACGTTTGTTCATTACCAGTCACCACTCGCGCATGCGATAACTTACAAAACCATGCAACGTCGACTGTCCATGAAATAGAATTTGGACACCCTTGGATTCAGCTATGTTCTCCCGGGCTACGGGTGTAATTCCTAATCTCCGAGCGGAATTAGTACCTTCGCAGGCGCTGCGCGCCCGCTCGGGGATTAACAGGAATTTTTGGAAATGAAGAAGATGATCGTGCTCTTATTGTTCGTGGTCTTCACAACATATTGTATCTATCTTTACACCACTATGTACTATCTTTTTATAAAAAAACCACAAACCGTATCTACCCATCTCTTTTAATTTATTATGAATATACGCATCACAATTACTCATTCTATATACTATTATTGGAGATTATATTTTTATGTGGCTTCACACCAAAGTTGTGTCGGTCTACATGCAAGTAAAGCTCTAGTTCATGGTTCCATGGTATATAACAATGTCTGTTTCTTTATGACTTCATGTCGGTTCTCATATATTTCACGTCTCGGTATGTTCATCTCTCTTAAAAGTAATATCCTTCCTGCCAGAATTTTTAGCCACAACACATTTTTCATATAACTTCATTGTCTTCTCTTTGATTCTGCGCTCGTCCACCCCAACAATTCCTTGTTCTCGAACCCATTTTTGTATTTCATCTATTGCCGCATCGTCCTTAAAATCGTTCCCGAAGGAAAGTTTCAAGTCTCTTGGGGTAATAATAGGTTTATGCGCTTCATTCAAGTTAGCCATGATCGCGAATTTTTATAAAGAACCACACCAACCAAGACTTGAAACTCAAGCTGTTCAAAATGTGAAGGAGCTTGAAATACTAAACTACTATAAACTGACTGACAAGTGTGCTGATTGGCTGAAAAAGTCGTATGACCGTCTCGTGATCTGAAACAATAGCTATTTTTAGTGATGACTCATTTTTTAAACATAATCCCCGTGGTAAACCTTCCTAAATTTTTTTGTTTCTAGGTACTTAGTCACACGATAGTACTAGAAATACATGCATGCAGCAACCCTTCGATATTTCAAATCAAGAACACAATTTCCTGAGTTAACCTGACCTAAACTTATATTAGGAAATGACACAAAAATTAATTAATTAAATCAGTCTTATCATACATATTTTACCGACTATATTCCATACAAAAATAATCATAAAGCTATAGTGTAAACATTGGCCAATCAATTTTGCTGCATTATATCATGGCAGCAATTAAGTAATGCTTTAAAGTTGAAGTTTGAAACGAATAAAACAGTACAAAACCTTCACAGACAAAGAAAAAACCCGGCTCAAATGTTGTTTTATTCTGTAATTGCAGTCGACGGCTATTCAAATTACACTTTCAAAAACACTTTTTGACGTTAAAGCAAACTAATGTGTAATAGCCTTTCACAGGTTTATGCGTTTGTAGAAAAAGCCGAAAATTATACAAAGCCCAAAATTAAACAAATAAACGGCATACACAGCTGAAAATTATACATGCAAATACTGCTCATCCTTACCGCAAAAGTAACACCAAAGAAACGAAGTTTGCACGTACCTATTTATATAAGCTTGCAGATTATGAATTATTCCTCTTACACGGCTTTGTGTTGACTGTATCCATGTTCATCTTTGCTATCTATCATGCTTCATATATCTTGTCTCCTCCCGTTTTATCTTGCACAAAGTTTATGAAACGCTTTTGCAAAATGATTACGTAATGACAGTTAAATCGCTGACGTTCTCATTGCAATACAAACTTTCTGTCTCAGCTAATCGGAACGTTTGTTCATTACCAGTCACCACTCGCGCATGCGATAACTTACAAAACCATGCAACGTCGACTGTCCATGAAATAGAATTTGGACACCCTTGGATTCAGCTATGTTCTCCCGGGCTACGGGTGTAATTCCTAATCTCCGAGCGGATTAGTACCTTCGCAGGCGCTGCGCGCCCGCTCGGGGATTAACAGGAATTTTTGGAAATGAAGAAGATGATCGTGCTCTTATTGTTCGTGGTCTTCACAACATATTGTATCTATCTTTACACCACTATGTACTATCTTTTTATAAAAAAACCACAAACCTTATCTACCCATCTCTTTTAATTTATTATGAATATACGCATCACAATTACTCATTCTATATACTATTATTGGAGATTATATTTTTATGTGGCTTCACACCAAAGTTGTGTCGGTCTACATACAAGTAAAGCTCTAGTTCATGGTTCCATGGTATATAACAATGTCTGTTTCTTTATGACTTCATGTCGGTCCTCATATATTTCACGTCTCGGTATGTTCATCTCTCTTAAAAGTAATATCCTTTCTGCCAGAATTTTTAGCCACAACACATTTTTGATATAACTTCATTGTCTTCTCTTTGATTCTGCGCTCGTCCACCCCAACAATTCCTTGTTCTCGAACCCATTTTTGTATTTCATCTATTGCCGCATCGTCTTTAAAATCGTTCCCGAAGGAAAGTTTCAAGTCTCTTGGGGTAATAATAGGTTTATGCGCTTCATTCAAGTTAGCCATGATCGCGAATTTTTATAAAGAACCACACCAACCAAGACTTGAAACTCAAGCTGTTCAAAATGCGAAGGAGCTTGAAATACTAAACTACTATAAACTGACTGACAAGTGTGCTGATTGGCTGAAAAAGTCATATGACCGTCTCGTGATCTGAAACAATAGCTATTTTTAGTGATGACTCATTTTTTAAACATAATCCCCGTGGTAAACCCTCCTAAATTTTTTTGTTTCTAGGTACTTAGTCACACCATAGTACTAGAAATACATGCATATAGCAACCCTTCGATATTTCAAATCAAGAACACAATTTCCTGAGTTAACCTGACCTAAACTTATATTAGGAAATGACACAAAAATTAATTAATTAAATCAGTCTTATCATACATATTTTACCGACTATATTCCATACAAAAATAATCATAAAGCTATAGTGTAAACATTGGCCAATCAATTTTGCTGCATTATATCATGGCAGCAATTAAGTAATGCTTTAAAGTTGAAGTTTGAAACGAATAAAACAGTACAAAACCTTCACAGACAAAGAAAAAACCCGGCTCAAATGTTGTTTTATTCTGTAATTGCAGTCGACGGCTATTCAAATTACACTTTCAAAAACACTTTTTGATGTTAAAGCAAACTAATAATAGCCTTTCACAGGTTTATGCGTTTGTAGAAAAAGCCGAAAATTATACAAAGCCCAAAATTAAACAAATAAACGGCATACACAGCTGAAAATTATACATGCAAATACTGCTCATCCTTACCGCAAAAGTAACACCAAAGAAACGAAGTTTGCACGTACCTATTTATATAAGCTTGCAGATTATGAATTATTCCTCTTACACGGCTTTGTGTTGACTGTATCCATGTTCATCTTTGCTATCTATCATGCTTCATATATCTTGTCTCCTCCCGTTTTATCTTGCACAAAGTTTATGAAACGCTTTTGCAAAATGATTACGTAATGACAGTTAAATCGCTGACGTTCTCATTGCAATACAAACTTTCTGTCTCAGCTAATCGGAACGTTTGTTCATTACCAGTCACCACTCGCGCATGCGATAACTTACAAAACCATGCAACGTCGACTGTCCATGAAATAGAATTTGGACACCCTTGGATTCAGCTATGTTCTCCCGGGCTACGGGTGTAATTCCTAATCTCCGAGCGGATTAGTACCTTCGCAGGCGCTGCGCGCCCGCTCGGGGATTAACAGGAATTTTTGGAAATGAAGAAGATGATCGTGCTCTTATTGTTCGTGGTCTTCACAACATATTGTATCTATCTTTACACCACTATGTACTATCTTTTTATAAAAAAACCACAAACCTTATCTACCCATCTCTTTTAATTTATTATGAATATACGCATCACAATTACTCATTCTATATACTATTATTGGAGATTATATTTTTATGTGGCGTCACACCAAAGTTGTGTCGGTCTACATGCAAGTAAAGCTCTAGTTCATGGTTCCATGGTATATAACAATGTCTGTTTCTTTATGACTTCATGTCGGTCCTCATATATTTCACGTCTCGGTATGTTCATCTCTCTTAAAAGTAATATCCTTCCTGCCAGAATTTTTAGCCACAACACATTTTTCATATAACTTCATTGTCTTCTCTTTGATTCTGCGCTCGTCCACCCCAACAATTCCTTGTTCTCGAACCCATTTTTGTATTTCATCTATTGCCGCATCGTCCTTAAAATCGTTCCCGAAGGAAAGTTTCAAGTCTCTTGGGGTAATAATAGGTTTATGCGCTTCATTCAAGTTAGCCATGATCGCGAATTTTTATAAAGAACCACACCAACCAAGACTTGAAACTCAAGCTGTTCAAAATGTGAAGGAGCTTGAAATACTAAACTACTATAAACTGACTGACAAGTGTGCTGATTGGCTGAAAAAGTCGTATGACCGTCTCGTGATCTGAAACAATAGCTATTTTTAGTGATGACTCATTTTTTAAACATAATCCCCGTGGTAAACCCTCCTAAATTTTTTTGTTTCTAGGTACTTAGTCACACGATAGTACTAGAAATACATGCATGCAGCAACCCTTCGATATTTCAAATCAAGAACACAATTTCCTGAGTTAACCTGACCTAAACTTATATTAGGAAATGACACAAAAATTAATTAATTAAATCAGTCTTATCATACATATTTTACCGACTATATTCCATACAAAAATAATCATAAAGCTATAGTGTAAACATTGGCCAATCAATTTTGCTGCATTATATCATGGCAGCAATTAAGTAATGCTTTAAAGTTGAAGTTTGAAACGAATAAAACAGTACAAAACCTTCACAGACAAAGAAAAAACCCGGCTCAAATGTTGTTTTATTCTGTAATTGCAGTCGACGGCTATTCAAATTACACTTTCAAAAACACTTTTTGACGTTAAAGCAAACTAATGTGTAATAGCCTTTCACAGGTTTATGCGTTTGTAGAAAAAGCCGAAAATTATACAAAGCCCAAAATTAAACAAATAAACGGCATACACAGCTGAAAATTATACATGCAAATACTGCTCATCCTTACCGCAAAAGTAACACCAAAGAAACGAAGTTTGCACGTACCTATTTATATAAGCTTGCAGATTATGAATTATTCCTCTTACACGGCTTTGTGTTGACTGTATCCATGTTCATCTTTGCTATCTATCATGCTTCATATATCTTGTCTCCTCCCGTTTTATCTTGCACAAAGTTTATGAAACGCTTTTGCAAAATGATTACGTAATGACAGTTAAATCGCTGACGTTCTCATTGCAATACAAACTTTCTGTCTCAGCTAATCGGAACGTTTGTTCATTACCAGTCACCACTCGCGCATGCGATAACTTACAAAACCATGCAACGTCGACTGTCCATGAAATAGAATTTGGACACCCTTGGATTCAGCTATGTTCTCCCGGGCTACGGGTGTAATTCCTAATCTCCGAGCGGATTAGTACCTTCGCAGGCGCTGCGCGCCCGCTCGGGGATTAACAGGAATTTTTGGAAATGAAGAAGATGATCGTGCTCTTATTGTTCGTGGTCTTCACAACATATTGTATCTATCTTTACACCACTATGTACTATCTTTTTATAAAAAAACCACAAACCTTATCTACCCATCTCTTTTAATTTATTATGAATATACGCATCACAATTACTCATTCTATATACTATTATTGGAGATTATATTTTTATGTGGCTTCACACCAAAGTTGTGTCGGTCTACATACAAGTAAAGCTCTAGTTCATGGTTCCATGGTATAT
The DNA here is from genome assembly GCF_004324835.1 of Dendronephthya gigantea. Taxonomy (NCBI): domain Eukaryota; kingdom Metazoa; phylum Cnidaria; class Anthozoa; order Malacalcyonacea; family Nephtheidae; genus Dendronephthya; species Dendronephthya gigantea. The sequence continues at coordinate 2,590,798 of NW_021163014.1, forward strand.
AACAATGTCTGTTTCTTTATGACTTCATGTCGGTCCTCATATATTTCACGTCTCGGTATGTTCATCTCTCTTAAAAGTAATATCCTTCCTGCCAGAATTTTTAGCCACAACACATTTTTCATATAACTTCATTGTCTTCTCTTTGATTCTGCGCTCGTCCACCCCAACAATTCCTTGTTCTCGAACCCATTTTTGTATTTCATCTATTGCCGCATCGTCTTTAAAATCGTTCCCGAAGGAAAGTTTCCAAGTCTCTTGGGTAATAATAGGTTTATGCGCTTCATTCAAGTTAGCCATGATCGCGAATTTTTATAAAGAACCACACCAACCAAGACTTGAAACTCAAGCTGTTCAAAATGCGAAGGAGCTTGAAATACTAAACTACTATAAACTGACTGACAAGTGTGCTGATTGGCTGAAAAAGTCGTATGACCGTCTCGTGATCTGAAACAATAGCTATTTTAGTGATGACTCATTTTTTAAACATAATCCCCGTGGTAAACCCTCCTAAATTTTTTGTTTCTAGGTACTTAGTCACACGATAGTACTAGAATACATGCATGCAGACCCTTCGATATTTCAAATCAAGAACACAATTTCCTGAGTTAACCTGACCTAAACTTATATTAGGAAATGACACAAAAATTAATTAATTAAATCAGTCTTATCATACATATTTACCGACTATTCCATACAAAAATAATCATAAAGCTATAGTGTAAACATTGGCCAATCAATTTTGCTGCATTATATCATGGCAGCAATTAAGTAATGCTTTAAAGTTGAAGTTTGAAACGAATAAAACAGTACAAAACCTTCACAGACAAAGAAAAAACCCGGCTCAAATGTTGTTTTATTCTGTAATTGCAGTCGACGGCTATTCAAATTACACTTTCAAAACACTTTTTGACGTTAAAGCAAACTAATGTGAATAGCCTTCACAGGTTTATGCGTTTGTAGAAAAAGCCGAAAATTATACAAAGCCCAAAATTAACAAATAAACGGCATACACAGCTGAAAATTATACATGCAAATACTGCTCATCCTTACCGCAAAAGTAACACCAAAGAAACGAAGTTTGCACGTACCTATTTATATAAGCTTGCAGATTATGAATTATTCCTCTTACACGGCTTTGTGTTGACTGTATCCATGTTCATCTTTGCTATCTATCATGCTTCATATATCTTGTCTCCTCCCGTTTTATCTTGCACAAAGTTTATGAAACGCTTTTGCGAAATGATTACGTAATGACAGTTAAATCGCTGACGTTCTCATTGCAATACAAACTTTCTGTCTCAGCTAATCGGAACGTTTGTTCATTACCAGTAACCACTCGCACATGCGATAACTTACAAAACCATGCAACGTCGACTGTCCATGAAATAGAATTTGGACACCCTTGGATTCAGCTATGTTCTCCCGGGCTACGGGTGTAATTCCTAATCTCCGAGCGGATTAGTACCTTCGCAGGCGCTGCGCGCCCGCTCGGGGATTAACAGGAATTTTTGGAAATGAAGAAGATGATCGTGCTCTTATTGTTCGTGGTCTTCACAACATATTGTATCTATCTTTACACCACTATGTACTATCTTTTTATAAAAAAACCACAAACCTTATCTACCCATCTGTTTTAATTTATGATGAATATACGCATCACAATTACTCATTCTATATACTATTATTGGAGATTATATTTTTATGTGGCGTCACACCAAAGTTGTGTCGGTCTACATGCAAGTAAAGCTCTAGTTCATGGTCCCATGGTATATAACAATGTCTGTTTCTTTATGACTTCATGTCGGTCCTCATATATTTCACCTCTCGGTATGTTCATCTCTCTTAAAAGTAATATCCTTCCTGCCAGAATTTTTAGCCACAACACATTTTTCATATAACTTCATTGTCTTCTCTTTGATTCTGCGCTCGTCCACCCCAACAATTCCTTGTTCTCGAACCCATTTTTGTATTTCATCTATTGCCGCATCGTCTTAAAATCGTTCCCGAAGGAAAGTTTCAAGTCTCTTGGGGTAATAATAGGTTTATGCGCTTCATTCAAGTTAGCCATGATCGCGAATTTTATAAAGAACCACACCAACCAAGACTTGAAACTCAAGCTGTTCAAAATGCGAAGGAGCTTGAAATACTAAACTACTATAAACTGACTGACAAGTGTGCTGATTGGCTGAAAAAGTCGTATGACCGTCTCGTGATCTGAAACAATAGCTATTTTTAGTGATGACTCATTTTTTAAACATAATCCCCGTGGTAAACCCTCCTAAATTTTTTTGTTTCTAGGTACTTAGTCACACGATAGTACTAGAAATACATGCATGCAGCAACCCTTCGATATTTCAAATCAAGAACACAATTTCCTGAGTTAACCTGACCTAAACTTATATTAGGAAATGACACAAAAATTAATTAATTAAATCAGTCTTATCATACTATTTTACCGACTATATTCCATACAAAAATAATCATAAAGCTATAGTGTAAACATTGGCCAATCAATTTTGCTGCATTATATCATGGCAGCAATTAAGTAATGCTTTAAAGTTGAAGTTTGAAACGAATAAAACAGTACAAAACCTTCACAGACAAAGAAAAAACCCGGCTCAAATGTTGTTTTATTCTGTAATTGCAGTCGACGGCTATTCAAATTACACTTTCAAAAACACTTTTTGACGTTAAAGCAAACTAATGTGTAATAGCCTTTCACAGGTTTATGCGTTTGTAGAAAAAGCCGAAAATTATACAAAGCCCAAAATTAAACAAATAAACGGCATACACAGCTGAAAATTATACATGCAAATACTGCTCATCCTTACCGCAAAAGTAACACCAAAGAAACGAAGTTTGCACGTACCTATTTATATAAGCTTGCAGATTATGAATTATTCCTCTTACACGGCTTTGTGTTGACTGTATCCATGTTCATCTTTGCTATCTATCATGCTTCATATATCTTGTCTCCTCCCGTTTTATCTTGCACAAAGTTTATGAAACGCTTTTGCAAAATGATTACGTAATGACAGTTAAATCGCTGACGTTCTCATTGCAATACAAACTTTCTGTCTCAGCTAATCGGAACGTTTGTTCATTACCAGTCACCACTCGCGCATGCGATAACTTACAAACCATGCAACGTCGACTGTCCATGAAATAGAATTTGGACACCCTTGGATTCAGCTATGTTCTCCCGGGCTACGGTGTAATTCCTAATCTCCGAGCGGATTAGTACCTTCGCAGGCGCTGCGCGCCCGCTCGGGGATTAACAGGAATTTTTGGAAATGAAGAAGATGATCGTGCTCTTATTGTTCGTGGTCTTCACAACATATTGTATCTATCTTTACACCACTATGTACTATCTTTTTATAAAAAAACCACAAACCTTATCTACCCATCTCTTTTAATTTATTATGAATATACGCATCACAATTACTCATTCTATATACTATTATTGGAGATTATATTTTATGTGGCGTCACACCAAAGTTGTGTCGGTCTACATGCAAGTAAAGCTCTAGTTCATGGTTCCATGGTATATAACAATGTCTGTTTCTTTATGACTTCATGTCGGTCCTCATATATTTCACGTCTCGGTATGTTCATCTCTCTTAAAAGTAATATCCTTCCTGCCAGAATTTTTAGCCACAACACATTTTTCATATAACTTCATTGTCTTCTCTTTGATTCTGCGCTCGTCCACCCCAACAATTCCTTGTTCTCGAACCCATTTTTGTATTTCATCTATTGCCGCATCGTCCTTAAAATCGTTCCCGAAGGAAAGTTTCAAGTCTCTTGGGGTAATAATAGGTTTATGCGCTTCATTCAAGTTAGCCATGATCGCGAATTTTTATAAAGAACCACACCAACCAAGACTTGAAACTCAAGCTGTTCAAAATGCGAAGGAGCTTGAAATACTAAACTACTATAAACTGACTGACAAGTGTGCTGATTGGCTGAAAAAGTCATATGACCGTCTCGTGATCTGAAACAATAGCTATTTTTAGTGATGACTCATTTTTTAAACATAATCCCCGTGGTAAACCCTCCTAAATTTTTTTGTTTCTAGGTACTTAGTCACACGATAGTACTAGAAATACATGCATAGCAACCCTTCGATATTTCAAATCAAGAACACAATTTCCTGAGTTAACCTGACCTAAACTTATATTAGGAAATGACACAAAAATTAATTAATTAAATCAGTCTTATCATACATATTTTACCGACTATATTCCATACAAAAATAATCATAAAGCTATAGTGTAAACATTGGCCAATCAATTTTGCTGCATTATATCATGGCAGCAATTAAGTAATGCTTTAAAGTTGAAGTTTGAAACGAATAAAACAGTACAAAACCTTCACAGACAAAGAAAAAACCCGGCTCAAATGTTGTTTTATTCTGTAATTGCAGTCGACGGCTATTCAAATTACACTTTCAAAAACACTTTTTGACGTTAAAGCAAACTAATGTGTAATAGCCTTTCACAGGTTTATGCGTTTGTAGAAAAAGCCGAAAATTATACAAAGCCCAAAATTAAACAAATAAACGGCATACACAGCTGAAAATTATACATGCAAATACTGCTCATCCTTACCACAAAAGTAACACCAAAGAAACGAAGTTTGCACGTACCTATTTATATAAGCTTGCAGATTATGAATTATTCCTCTTACACGGCTTTGTGTTGACTGTATCCATGTTCATCTTTGCTATCTATCATGCTTCATATATCTTGTCTCCTCCCGTTTTATCTTGCACAAAGTTTATGAAACGCTTTTGCGAAATGATTACGTAATGACAGTTAAATCGCTGACGTTCTCATTGCAATACAAACTTTCTGTCTTAGCTAATCGGAACGTTTGTTCTTTACCAGTCACCACTCGCGCATGCGATAACTTAAAAAACCATGCAACGTCGACTGTCCATGAAATAGAATTTGGACACCCTTGGATTCAGCTATGTTCTCCCGGGCTACGAGTGTAATTCCTAATCTCCGAGCGGAATTAGTACCTTCGCAGGCGCTGCGCGCCCGCTCGGGGATTAACAGGAATTTTTGGAAATGAAGAAGATGATCGTGCTCTTATTGTTCGTTGTCTTCACAACATATTGTATCTATCTTTACACCACTATGTACTATCTTTTTATAAAAAAACCACAAACCTTATCTACCCATCTCTTTTAATTTATTATGAATATACGCATCACAATTACTCATTCTATATACTATTATTGGAGATTATATTTTTATGTGGCGTCACACCAAAGTTGTGTCGGTCTACATGCAAGTAAAGCTCTAGTTCATGGTTCCATGGTATATAACAATGTCTGTTTCTTTATGACTTCATGTCGGTCCTCATATATTTCACGTCTCGGTATGTTCATCTCTCTTAAAAGTAATATCCTTCCTGCCAGAATTTTTAGCCACAACACATTTTTCATATAACTTCATTGTCTTCTCTTTGATTCTGCGCTCGTCCACCCCAACAATTCCTTGTTCTCGAACCCATTTTTGTATTTCATCTATTGCCGCATCGTCCTTAAAATCGTTCCCGAAGGAAAGTTTCAAGTCTCTTGGGGTAATAATAGGTTTATGCGCTTCATTCAAGTTAGCCATGATCGCGAATTTTTATAAAGAACCACACCAACCAAGACTTGAAACTCAAGCTGTTCAAAATGCGAAGGAGCTTGAAATACTAAACTACTATAAACTGACTGACAAGTGTGCTGATTGGCTGAAAAAGTCGTATGACCGTCTCGTGATCTGAAACAATAGCTATTTTTAGTGATGACTCATTTTTTAAACATAATCCCCGTGATAAACCCTCCTAAATTTTTTTGTTTCTAGGTACTTAGTCACACGATAGTACTAGAAATACATGCATGCAGCAACCCTTCGATATTTCAAATCAAGAACACAATTTCCTGAGTTAACCTGACCTAAACTTATATTAGGAAATGACACAAAAATTAAATCAGTCTTATCATACATATTTTACCGACTATATTCCATACAAAAAATAATCATAAAGCTATAGTGTAAACATTGGCCAATTTTTGCTGCATTATATCATGGCAGCAATTAAGTATTCCTTAAAAGTTGAAGTTTGAAACGATTAAAACAGTACAAAACCTTCACAGACAAAGAAAAAACCCGGCTCAAATGTTATTTTATTCTGTAATTGCAGTCGACGGCTATTCAAATTACACTTTCAAAAACACTTTTTGACGTTAAAGCAAACTAATGTGTAATAGCCTTTCACAGGATTATGCGTTTGTAGAAAAAGGCGAAAATTATACAAAGCCCAAAATAAACGGCATACACAGCTGAAAATTATACAAATACTGCTCATCCTTACCGCAAAAGTAATACCAAAGAAACGAAGTTTGCACGTACCTTTTTATATAAGCTTGCAGATTATGAATTATTCCTCTTACACGGCTTTGTGTTGACTGTATCCATGTTCATCTTTGCTATCTATCATGCTTCATATATCTTGTCTCCTCTCGTTTTATCTTGCACAAAGTTTATGAAACGCTTTTGCGAAATGATTACGTAATGACAGTTAAATCGCTGACGTTCTCATTGCAATACAAACTTTCTGTCTTAGCTAATCGGAACGTTTGTTCTTTACCAGTCACCACTCGCGCATGCGATAACTTACAAAACCATGCAACGTCGACTGTCCATGAAATAGAATTTGGACACCCTTGGATTCAGCTATGTTCTCCCGGGCTACGAGTGTAATTCCTAATCTCCGAGTGGAATTAGTACCTTCGCAGGCGCTCCGCGCCCGCTCGGGGATTAACAGGAATTTTTGGAAATGAAGAAGATGATCGTGCTCTTATTGTTGTTGTCGTCACAACATATTGTATCTATCTTTACACCACTATCTACTATCTTCTTATGACAAAATCGACAAACCTTATCTAATTTACTCATTACAATTACTCATTTTATATACTACTAGAAATACATGCATGCAGCAATCCCCTCGTTATTTCAAACGAAATACACAATTTCCTGAGCTAATCGCACCTAAACTTATATTATCAAATGACACAAACAAATTAGTCGTATTATATTTTACCTAGTATATTCAATACAAAAATAATCATAAATCTATTGTAAACATTTCCCGTTCAATTTTGCTGTATTATACCATGGCAGCTATTAAGTAATGGTTTAAAATCGATTCAAGTTTCAATCGATTCAAGTTTCAAACGATTAAAACAGTTCAAAATCTTCAGAGACAAAGAAAAAACCCGCCTCAAATGTTGTTTTATTCCTTAATTTTTTTTTATACTTTAATATAGTGTGTATTTTTAATATCAAAATTCAAATTACACTTTCAAAAACACTTTTTGACGTTAACGCAAAGGTGAAATAGCCTCTCAAAGGTTTATGCGTTTGTAAAAAAGCCGAAAATTATACAAAGCTGAAAATTAAACAAATAAAGGGCATAAAATGCTGAGAATTATACAAATACAGCTCATCCTTGCCGCAAAGCAAGTACGAAATAAACAAAGTATATATGCACGTACTTTTGAGAGCATTTATAAGCTTGCAGATTATGAATTATTCCTCTTACACGGCTTTGTCTTGACTGTGTCATCTTTTCTATCTATCATGCTTCATATATCTTGTTTCTTCTCGTTTTATTTTGCACAAAGTTTATGAAACGCTTTTAAAAAAAAGTTCACGAAATGACAGTTAAATTGCTGACGTCTCATTGAAATACAAACTTTCTGTCTTAGCTAATCGGAACGTTTGTTGATTACCAGTCCTGACTCGCGCATGCGCATAACTTGGTTGGTTAGGGGCGTTTCTCATCAATCTGATTGGCCAATTCTGTAGTTTCCATGGAGAAAAAAATTCTGCTCGTTTTGGGGTTTGGTCTGCTCGTTCTGGACAGTGGTTCTGGAGGTGTGCCTATGAGCCTTCGTTTTGAGCTTTCTGGATGACTTCAGTGAAGCTTTTGCAGTCGAATACAGTTCTTTGCAACGGGTGCTATTTGTGGCACTGATAACCATTGCTGATAACATGTTGTCGAGTAATTTTGCTGCGGAGATTTGTTTTCATAATATACTCGTTTGCGTAACGAATTGAGAAATGTAATGTCAAGTGTTCTGCGCGAAGGTAAATTTAACATTCACATTTCTGTTCATGTTTATATTTTTAATCTGCAATGATACTATAAGTAAATATAAACTATAAACTATAAACCGAACGATAACATAAGCTGTATATTTTACTTGGACTTTGAAGCTGCCTTTATTAGCATTTATTTGCATTCGCCCGCCGCCGGTCAAATGTCATAAAATTATATTAATATTTAGAATTGGGAGCCGTTCCTATTATCATTTGTTGTATTGTTTATTCATATTAGCTGAGCGTGAGCTTGTGTGATATATCTGTATTATTTAAAAGTGTGATAGATTTTGAATTATGAATATGACTATTTGTAAAATCATGTTATGTCTGTATGTTTATATGTCTGCTTCATAGAAATAATATCTAGACATGTTTAATAGTATTGTATTAATGCTTTTTATGTGGCCCGCGTGCTTCTGTTAAAAACTTATAAAGCAATTTTGCTTTGACCAAGCTCAATAAAATAAAGGTGTCCTCTTACATTTCACAAGGCAATAGACAGTATGTGCTGAAAATTTCTTCACAGGTCTGTGGGAAGGCGTAAATTTCTACAAATGACATATGACAGGGATTGATGTAAATGCGTTATACAGAGCAATTTTTATCCACAAAATGTCCCTTTTTAAACTTTCTACATTTTATGTGTGCCATAGGGATGTTAGCAGACTAGCCTGGCATTGATTGAAACAGTAATTTTTCCTGTAATATCTTTCGTATGAAAATACTTATATCGAATCAGTTAGTAAGCTGTAAAACATAACTAATTTCATCAATCTAGGGGGGGGGCGACGAAAATTCTTCTTACTCTGTAAACGTGGTATTGACCGAAAATTTTGACTCACGTAAAAAAAATCCTAGATCCACCCCTGCAATAGTACTACACTGGCCGTCAAAAAGAGCTGCTCAAAACAATTATTTGCATGAGGATGGTACTCGGGAAAGGAAAGAATTTTGGTAGGATATGAAACCGAGTGGCAGCTTACCATGGCCAGCAGAAAATTTTGCTTGACCACGGCAGGATTTGAACCCACGGCCTTCGGTATACTAGTCCGATGCTCTGCCAACTGAGCTACATGGCCAACACGGGCTTTTGATATTTTGAGACAATTAACACTTATTTACTGCGAACGAAGGAAACATTATATTTTGTGGACCCGAGACCTGTCGATATTTCACGAGGCGAAGCCGAGTGAAATGTCGATGGTCGAGGGTCCACAAAACATAATGTTTTCTGAGTTATCGGTAAATAAGTTTTCTATTATATACCACTTGTCAAAGAAAAACCAAACTACAAGGTAAACGACGAAGTATATATTCATAAAAGACCATTTTTTCAAATGGATAAAAGTTGTTATTTCCCATGAGATAATACGTTATCTCACTCTGCAGGGGGTCGCGCTGGCGACATCAAAATTTCGTCACTCTCGCGTGATTCCCTCTCGACCAATGAAACGCTAAGAAAACAAAACTTTGACAAGTGGTATATAATAACACTAGTTTCTTCGATATCAGGAGCTTATCAGCTCAATAGGTGGATTAATTATTTGCATGAGTCATCAAAACAAGTTAAAAGTCATCATCAAAAGTTAAAATGCTTTTGAATGAACGTAACTGTCCCTCTAAAAATATATACGAGTAAATATAGAATAGATTACATGCTAAGCTACATAAAATATTAATATTTTGTTGGCCCTCCTTTGGCCTTATAATTGATGACGGCCTTACACCGTCGTGGTACAGCCTCGTACCCAGGCGCTTTATTGGAAAACATAAAGGTTGCATTCAGCGTAATATAGAGATCTGTGGCTGAGATGTGCGAGCGCGCAGGGGTGCTTGGGGAGGACGCGACGGGAGAACGCGCGTGTGACAGAATTGGAAAATTAAACGAGACTTACCTGTAAGTTGAAGTTGGATTGAAATTCTGTCACATGGCTGGGAGGCGAGAGAGATCACATGCCCACCCTACCCACCCTAACATATTGGAATATATTGTTGGGACACAATTGACATTGGAATTGTAGATTCTGCGCATGCTCCGTGCTATCTCATGTGATCTCCCTCGCCTCCCAGCCATGTGACAGAATTTCAATCCAACACAACTTACAGGTAAGTCTCGTTTAATTTTCCAAATCTATCATTATTCCTAAATATTTAATTGACTGATCTTGTGTTAAATGTTCATTATTGATAAGTATATTTTGTAAATTGTTATTTATTGCGCGTTGCCTGGTATGAAATATCACAAAGCTAGATTATTTTACATTAAGAGAGAGCTTATTGCTACAAAGCCAAACAAAAACCTCATTAAGTTCACTATTAAGATTTGCTTGGAAATCTGCATTATTATCCCTGTAGAATAAATTTGCATCATCTGCAAAAAGATAAAAATCTAACTTCTTGGAACATGAACTAAAATCGTTTATATAAATAAGAAATAACAACGGGCCAAGAACTGAACCCTGAGGGACACCGCATGAAATATACAATTCATCAGAAGGAATATTATCTACACAAACAAATTGTTTCCTATTTGATAAATAAGAAATAAACCACTCATAAAGGAGTCCTCGGATACCGTAAACTTCAAGTTTTTTGAGTAAAATAGTATGGTCAACTGTATCAAAAGCTTTAGATAGATCTATGAATATACCACAGGTAAAATCTCGATTTTCCATCGCTGCCTGGATTTTATCAACAATACAGGTGAGGGCATAGCTTGTAGAATATGAAGCACGAAATCCAAATTGTTTAGCATATAAAATCTGCTTTTCGGTAATATAACTATACAGTCCTTTATACATTAGCTTCTCTAAGATTTTATTAAAGACTGACAGAAGAGAAATCGGCCGATAATTTGTTAATTGTGTAGATAAACCTTTTTTAAAAACTGGTATTACTTTGGCTATTTTCAATTTTTTAGGAACAATACCAGTAGAAAAAGAGGCATTAATTATGATCTCCAGTGGCCCAGATAATAAATTTTTGGCCAATTTCAAAATAGAAGTAGGAATACTAAATGGTCCTGAGGACTTAGAATTGTTTAGATTAGAAATTTCATTTTCAATCTCTCCAGCAGTAGTTGGTGAAAGGAAAAAACTGCCCCTAGAAGGTGAACTCATATATTCCATAGGGGGATTTATGCACATTTGGAATTTTTCTTGCTAAATTAGAGCCAATTGTTGAAAAAAACTTGTTAAAAGCGTTTGCAATGGATCTAGGTTCATTCAGTTCTAAACCGTCATCATTTATAATTGTAGGAGCATGATGATTTTGAGATTTAGTTCTAACCAGATCTTTGATACCTTTCCATGTATCACGAATATTGCCAGATTTAGAAGAGAAGTAATTGTTATAATAATTTCTTTTGCTTAACTTTAGCAGATGATTCAATTTATTTCTATAAGTTTTAAATTTTATATGATAATGTATAGATTTTGTCTTAAGATATTTTTTATAGATTCTATTCTTTTTTTGAATAGATGTTCTAATTGCTGATGTTATCCAAGGTTTTGTCCTAACATTAAGTTCTTTTTTACTTAGTTGTTTTATGGGTACATGAGTATCAATAATTTGTGAAATTGTATCGTGAAAAGAATCAAACATTTCATCAGGACAAAATTCTGGGTGCAATATTTCATTCCAATTTAAGATTTGAAGGTCATTTAATAAAGTTGTTTCATCAAGATTGGAATAATCTCTCTTGTAAAATTTTTTATTTGAGGTTACAGAAGAGTATTTTTCAATAATAAGGAAATTGGGAAGATGATCAGATAAATCATAAACCAAATTACCACTAATACTACAGGGTGTATCAAAAAAAAGGTAATCCAACTTCAACACGCTATTGTACGTGAACTACTCAGTCTATGAACGAATTTTTTTCACGTTCGGAAAGATCAGGCTTTTAACTATCGGATGACAAGTTTTTAATACCAAATGGCGAAAAAGTGAGCACATACGGGGCTGATAAAAAATGTTAGTCGCAATCGCATATTTTCACCTTTGAGCCTAATTAAGGCAGTGCATAACAAAAGAAAAAAACAATTAATCACAAACATGTCACAGCTTACACTGGTTTTATGCCGCATTCCTTAGAATGTTCTCCTGATGTGATTTATTCCTACTTAATATGCATATGCGGGTAGTTTATTCAAAAGCAAAATTCTTCAATTAAGTCCTAAAGAGAGTTAATTTTCAATGGTTTTAGTCCCAACTCTCAGAGGTGAAAATATGCGATTTTGACTAACACTTTTTATCAGCCTCCTATTTGCTCATTTTTTCACCATTTGGTATCAAAAACATGTCATTCGATAGTTAAAAGCTTAACCTTTCGGAATGTGAAAAAAAATCGTTAATAGAATGAATAGTTCACGTACAATAGAGCACCAAAGTTGGATTACCTTTTTTTTGATACACCCTGTATAATGATCCAATGAATTTAGAAATATATTATCAATAAGTGTAGCTGAATGTTCTGTAATTCTAGTTGGTTGTAAAATTTGTGGTTGAAATAAGAACGAACCAAGTGAATCTAGAAAATTTTGCGTTTCCTGATGAGCTTCAAATTTAAGAAGATCTAAATTGAAATCACCTAAAATAACACAATATTTGTTTTCGTGATGAATCCTTTCAACTACCTCATTCATGTAATTCATAAAGTGTTCAATATTAGAACTAGGATGACGGTAGATGACACCACATAACATATTTCGCTCATTATTATTAACTATTTCTACCCATAGTGATTCAAAATCTGCAGTAATTGATGAGAGATCAGATCTCATTTTAAATTTTAAATTATCTCTTAAAAAGAAACCTACTCCACCAGCATTAGATAGACTAGGTTGTGATATAAAGTTATATCCAGGTAAATTAATATTTGTAATAAATTCTTTATCAATATTAATTTTGGTTTCAGACATACCTATCATAGAAAAAGGAAAATGTAACTCAGATACTAAGTTAGCTAATGAATCAAAATTAGCTGACAAACTTCGAATATTACAATTAAGAATAGAGAAACTACTATGCACACATTCCTTAATATAATTACTAGCGTGAAAATCATGAGTACTATAATAATTAAAGTCACATTCAGATGGTAATTGTAAATCAGCATCAACATCAGCGAGGTGTTTCATATTACTAACAGGAGCTTCAAGTACTAGGCGAGGCAGTAATATGTATTCTTCAACTCTATCTCTATTTGTTGTGAATAGAGCAGGATATTCTGGACAATAGCAACATGTCATCACACAACATAATTCAATTTAAATATGTCACTTATCTTATTCAAGAAGCAATAAGGATTTGTGATCTCACTGAAGCCCTTGCAAGTCCTTTGAATCTTTAATATGAACACGAGGCTTGTTTCCATCTTTTCTTAGATATATATTACCCGACTGAGTCCAAATAAATTTGTAACCATGATCTTTCTTAAATTTCAGACAGTCGCTGAACAATTGTTTATTTCTCGGACTAAGGCTCTCAATAATGAAGATCTTATTTGATATATGATATCCAAAATCAGCAGCCGTGACATTTTTCAGGTTCTTCTTAGCATGGTAAAATTTTTCCTTCATATCACGTCTTACAAATTTAACAATAATATTCTGGTTGCTCTCAGATCTTCCACTTGTAACCCTTTTTGGCAAACGATGGCTAACTGATATATCTGAAGGTGCTATAACAACGCCGATAGTCTCTGCCACTTTAATAACCAAATTATTTGTATTTTCCTGATCATCATTAACAGGAAGTCCACAAATTTCTACGCAATCTCTGCGAAGATATTGCTCTAGGTCATCAACAGTTGCTTTCAACATTTTAACTTCATTTTTTGATTCTAAGAGTTCAGCTCGAAGACTTTTATTCTCAGCGAGTAGTTTTTTCTTTTCTTCCTCGTTAACTTTCAGAAGTTTTATAATTTCATCATATTTATTACTTGTAAACTGAGTGGCTTTCGTTAATTCTTCCAATTGTTTAGTGAAAGGTTGCAAGCTTTTCGCGAGCTTTTCTTAAAACATAGACTCGATTTAATCGTATGTTACAGGCATATTTCATAAACTGAACATACAACATTTATTACAACACAAAATAACACGTATAAGAAGAGGAAATTGGACGTTTACTTGACTTTTGTTGATAATTTTAGTGGACTCAAGATTTTTGTCGCCATGGAGTGTACCTGAGAGTGTTAAAGGAGATACGAAACCCAACGGGTCGTTAATGTATCTCGTCCCTTATTCCACGCCAGTCCAAGTATGCTACTGTCTCCCATTTCTGGGGTCCCTAATTGCTGTTTCGCGTAGGTAGGATCACCATCTTGAACCTGGGTCGTTTCCAATTCTCGCTCATTCGAGTGCCATTTGTGAAGTTTAAACCCAGCATCCTCGAGGATACTTGTTGCTTTCTCTTTAACTTCTGCAGTCTTTGATACGGTTGTTGACCCTGATATTAGATCGTCCACGTACAACTCCTCACGAAGCTTTCATACTACTTCAGGCTCTCTTTCTATATGAATAAGAGTTCTCCCTTGTTCACTTTGGTGACTTCTACTGACATAGAAAATTTGCCCGATCCTCCCTTGATCTCATCTGCATATGCAGGAGGTCAACCTTTTGGTTTGTCAGGATCTGCAGCCACAAGTTCACAAGGGCAAAGGTATTATAATATGGATGAAAACAATTTTGTTTCTTTGAATGACTAAAAGCTGGATATGAGTTGTGACATATTTTTTGATATTTATTATTTGTTTTAAACTTTGTTAAAGTTGACTATTAACATGATAACGTAATTATGTTATTTATAAAGTTTTACTATAGCCTAGGGAAGCATCACATATTGTTGTTGTCCACATCATGTGGACACTTCTCTGGAGAAAATCCATATTTGACACTTTCTCCTTAATGATGATGTAACTGTTTCATACACCATTTGCGTGTGCAGCATAATTATGCAATAATGGCCTTGTTGATTGTTGAGTTGTTGTTTGGCATTGTTTGTACAATTATAACAAAATGCAAATGTTATAATATTTTATATCTTACTTATAAAATATCAAATTACTACTTTGTAACAAAAAACATTAACAGACACCATTAACATTGTCTCAGTTTTCATACTGTACATATCCATTTTCTCAAGTGATCAACCACACTATGTTAAGTGATCTGGAAGGCAGGTATAGATATAGGATGTCAACACTTTGCGAATAGTGTCACCTTCATTAGTGTTGGTAGAAAATATTGGGTCAGGTAAGTTCCTATGTTCTTCCTCATTTGCTTGCATTAAATCATATTGTGTTTGTACCTGATCTGGGTCAACATATGTGTTGTGCTTCTCACAAAAATTACGCAGTGTAAAACATGCATAAACGACAGTGGGTATTATGTTCAGTGATAAGTCCATTGTCCTTGTTAGGATTGACCAACGTGCCTTCAGACGCCCAAAGGCGCACTCAACTGGGTTTCTTGCTGATCTTAGCATTTGGTTAAAAACAACCTGTTCATTGCTTTTGCAGCTTTCATACTCTTTCATGCAAAAAGGTGTTAAAGGATATGCAGGGTCCCCTATGAGGTAGTTTGGTACAAGGTTGCAGCCAGGAACTACTGATTGAAAGGTTCTTGGGAGTTTGTTACCTTGCAGCCTATGATTAACAGAGGAATTAGCAAACACCTTGGCGTCGTGCACACTTCCGGGCCATACACATTCTATGTCCATGAATTGCCCTCTGTAATCGCAAATGGCTTGTACATTTAATGAATAAAATTGCTTATAACAAAAATAATCTTGCGAGTTTTTGTGTGGCTTTTTAATGGGTATATGTGTCCCATCTATGCAGCCCATGGCTTGAATCATTCCAAATTTGGCTTCGAATTCGGATACTTTTTTTCTCATTTCGTCACAATTGCGAGGCATGTAAATGTATTTCGGTCCAAGGTTTTCAGAAATTGCCTTGCATACTTCTCCGATGACAACAGAAGCTGTATTTATTGAAATGCCGAAAGTATTGGCCGTCATTGGAAGGGAACCAGTATCTTTGAGATAATATAAAGTCACTGCCAGTTTTTTCTCAGTGGACAATGCACGATAATTTGGCGATAAAGGATTTGGTGAAATAAACGGACGAAGCACTTCTGCCAATTCCATGAACCCTTCTCTAGGAAGTCGAAAATTTTTTTTCACGCTTCCTCCGGAGCGGTTCCACCTATCATATTCTGCCACCATTCTTCCGTCCTTCCAGCCTGAACCCAGAATCTTCTCTTCTTTCTGAACAATCTTCTTTGCCTTACATATTTTAACTTACGATAAATAAGAGAACGCCTTCTCGTAAAAAAAGCCATAATTGCATCGTTCCGATACTTGACATGTATTTTCCAAGTCAAAAGAACCATTTGCATTTGAAAAATTAGTGAAAAAATTCCACCTAATGCAGCTGCGATAGCCGGTAAAAACATGATTGTGTTTTTGAAACATCAACAACACATTTTAAATATTCCCGCGAAATAGAACACAATTACGCGCGGAAATTAATTACACTATTTCCGCCGGGCGAGCCCGCCTCATATGAATGCGAAAACAGTTTGGCCCGGCAAAAGCGGGCTACCCGGCTAAAGCGGGCTTGCCCGGCTCATATGAACAGGCCCTTATTAAGTCAATCTCCATCATATAAGAGCTCTTATGTGGACATCAGTAACTAATTCACGCGTTGGACGGTTTACTAGTACAGACCGCACAGAAATTTCTTGGCAAAAATGTATATAAAGCATTATAGAAAATAGCCGAGTGCTATACTTTTTTTAATAAACCGGCAATACAGTAATAATTAATATGGCGGAAATAATTAAAAACTGTTGTCAGCAAATGTTGTCAACAAATGTCGTCATTAAACTTAGTAAAACGGAGTGTCAAAGTACACAGGTCATTTAATAACTTCTTGCGTTTTAACAAGAGAAGAACAAATCTCAAGTAAGTACAATTTGACAAATAGCTTTCAACCTAATTTTTCTTTGTAGTTTACTCAATTTAAATTGCTGCTAAGAATGTGTGATGAATACCACTACGAGTTTTCAGTGCATGTATAAGCGTTTACAGTGTGTGAACTAATGTTTAGTGAATGTTTAGAAACTGACTGAAGGACCTTCTGTTCTTAACTGCAACATTGCTTATCAACCTTTTATCAAAAATTTGTCTTGCAAAATGTTTATAAATCTGAAGTTTTCTAATAAATAATATTAGACCTACCGGGATGTCCTATTTTGCTTGTATAATGAGGCAACATTTCACCTTTGAACGCCTGCGCCTTGTTCATTAATAGATTCCGTGATTGCGAAACTTTGTATATTCAAGTCAGTACATATATACTGTGAAACTGTAACTAAAGTTGTTTAGATCATTGTGTTAACTCATGAAATTTATATTTTGCGTTTTTTTACGTTGTAAAATGTTTTATGAGTCGTTACACCAAGGTGTTAGTACATGAATGCACCTGCTGGTGGCAAAAGTTTGTTTGTTTTCAGCCTAACGATTAAAAAAACAGTTTCGATATGAAGACAATCATCAAGCGACCTAGTCAAAACCTATTCTTGCATAGTTATGTCGGTTAGGAACACGAAGATTATCAGTTAAAAAAGTTGTCCAAAACTGCTGGCTGAGTACCTTCAACAACAAAACGCACACTAACATAAAGATTGCATCACCGTAAATGTAAACATGTATCTTGAAAATTAAATTCACACAACGTCGAACAACTATATATACTGTAAATCATTATTAGGAAATTACTACTATATATTGTATTCATTTCTAGAATATTATACAACGTATAATTATTGTATAATATAGAAATCAAATGGTAAAGTTCTGTTCAACAATCAATGGGACTTAATTGACACTTTATATCGCACTTTTGTAAACAAAAGCAAAATAATTATTTTAATTGCCTGTTCTACAAGATGTAATCGTGAGACTTGATCAATGACATCGCCTGAATAGGACAGAAATGTGCGAAAAGTAAATAAATATATTTGTTTGTTGAGAATATCAGTTATCTTGGGCATCACAATCATGTATCACGTAATATATTTCCGTAAGGGGATTTTTTACGTAAGGGACTTACTTTAAGGCGCGCTTTTTGCACGCAAGTACACGCACAAAAAAGCTTAAAACCTTCTAAGTTGTTGTATAATTAATTTCATGCCAGAAAAACATCAAATCCAACGCTCAAATGCAAAAGAGTCCAACCCTATGCATCTATTCAATTCTCGATTTCATAAATGTCGTTTAAATCGTTTTAAACTTTTACGTACGTGCAAAAACGCAACAGTGGAAAGCAATCCTAAGTCACGGGCGTAGGAACTGGAGGCGCATAGGGGGCACGTGCCCCCTCAAAATTTTTCAAGAGACCAAAGGTGCCCTTTCTGTGACGAAAAATGCCTTTTTGGAGAAGCTAATGCGACTGCTGTAAATACTATTTTAAAACGGAAGCCCTGGCTTTTTGTTTCCTATGTACGTATGCTCACTTTCACGTGACCAAATATTTTTGTACAGCATAAATATACACCGCTCGTGTTCTTGGAGCTTTGGCAATCAAACCGTCCCTATACATATTTTTAGATGCCCTTTTTATTTACCAAAAGTGCCCCGGGAAGCTGGCGGTCCCCACAATCTCTGGATGCTTCGAAGCTACGCCCCTGGTCCTAGCACTTGTTGCATAAATATATTCGCATATGCTTAAAGCTTTCGTTGATCGATACAAAAAAAATTCAAATATTCAAAATTCTTGTTAACAGGATTTTTGTGGAATGAACAAAAGTGTCGTGCTCATATTGCTCGTTGCCGTAGTCAACGCAGCACATTACAAGCATGGTCATGCTCATCACAAAATTGACGACGATAATCGAAAGCTTCGCGACGGCGCCAATCCTGATGAAGACGATTACCGCAACTTTTGCTCCAGGATCTCATCGTTTCAACCTCAGAAAGCACAGTCAGAACTGACTGAAGTTCTTCAAAGACTTCAAGATGACGGCCTCCTTCCAACGTCGAATCCTAACAAGAAAGCCGAAGAAATTTGTGAGCACCCTGGGAATTATTCCAGCCGCGTATGCTCGTACTTTCGCAAATACGAAATGATCAACAGCATTCTTCTTGATTACAATATGGTAACAACCGAGTCTGATGTCAGACCGTTCTACCTACGTATGTGGTGTAAGCATCCAGAGTGTCTAGAGTTCAAAGCACGAAACTGTAAGATCGTGTCTCACCGAAACGAGGGTCTTCCTGGCTACGTTGGTTGCACTGGTTTGCATGTAGCAGCCCTTGACCCCAAGACGAGCATCCAACTGAGAGAAGAAGTCACAAAAATTTGCAAGGTCGACAAATACGCTGGTCCATTTTGCCTGTCCGATAAAATGATTGGAATTGTTGATCGATGTTCAAGAAAAGACGAAATGAAGAGCTTTCTTGATGCAGACCAATTTAACAACGCCATTTTGCTGAACTACGCAGCGTTGAAATCAGTCGATCCTGAGAACTTCGCTGAAGTTCAACCATCGAACCAGAAAGAGCAGGAACTTTACTCTGGCAACCTTCAGGTAATATTTGATCTTTTCAACCAAGCAAAATATGCTGAGCTTGCAAAGTACATGGAATTACTGCCAGGCTCGATAGATATCGTTCCCTCGTGCACCAGCATGGCGACGGCCGGTTTTGACGAATCGAAACAGCGCGAATGTATTCTGGGAAGAACAATCGATCAAGTTAAGCAATTTTTGCAGTTATTACCGGAAAATAAACCCAGTCTGGGCGGTGAAGAGAGGAAAATTTTGAACACCAAAATTGATTACAAGGAGTATCTCAAACAAGGACAAATAGAAAGGATTCTCGATGTTGTCCAAAATCAAGAACTTACAATTTTTACCATCACCGACAACCTGAAAAAGCAGTTCGACAAAAGTGTGGGAGAAAGGTTTCAAGAAATGAAAACATACTTCAGTCAAGTAGAAGGGTTCAACAAAGAGATTGCGAAGGCCGATATTGGATATATTAGTGGAACTCTGAATACTTACGAAACCTCGATAGAGAATCTAGCCCGTGAAGTAGCAACTGGGCTTAGTGACTTACTCCTATATGCCATCGGGACATCGTCCGCAGACCTCATTCAGAAAACTGCTGTACTTGCAATGCAGATCGCAGACGCTTGTAACCCTTTAAAGACCTTGTTTGGCGGAGGTGCAGCTACAGATGTTCTCGGTGCAGCGGACGAGTTAGCACTAGCTATTGCAAATGTTGCAAAGTCAGCAAAACTGCAATCGTCATTCGGAGAGCTGATTGACAAAACTGAGAAAATTATGAATAAATTTGATGACAACAGCGAGTTCTTGAGAACGGTTAAGGAATTGTTGAAAAAAATTGATGCTGAAGAAACCTCGGATTCGTCTTTCGAGGACAATAAGATCACATTTATAGAGAAATACAACGCGTACACGCCCGGTGTAACGAAACCAGAACTCACTGAAATGACGGCCACATGGGAAACTGTTTTGGATGAGGCCTGTAACGTTATAGATGGTGCTGAAACAACCGGAGCAGCCGCCATAAAGGCGATAGTCGATGGGTTGGGGCTCTGCTGGAAAGTTAAGATTAAAGCCCAGAAAATGATTGAAACATATTGCGAAATTTACGACTTTCAATTTGATCTGATGGACGCATTGGCTGCTTATGTGCGATCAGCCACCGCCGTAAATGCTGCTAGTGATATGAACGAAAATTATGCACAAGTTGCTCAGTCCAATCCAGATGATATTCTGTACTTCTTGCAACAACTAGCGGGATTATCTTTCATTATGAACAAGATTCAAATGATGCAGACGGTGGAAGCCTACTGCGACGTTTTGGAATACAAGGAAGGAGCAGTGCGGCCCAGTGTATGTAGAGGACTGGACACTGATGTAAAAGGTCTTATAGCTCATGTTGAGAAAGAGTGTTCAAGCAAAACACTGCAATACAGGAACGTACCTATGACGCCAGCGAAAAGTGGGGACAAAGCGTTTTTGAATATTACAGAACTGTTTGCTGGAAGGCCCGTGACATTCCAAATACCCGATGGGCAGTGGTTGGTGGACAATGAATGGATTAATGAAGACGAAAAGAGTGCGGCAATTTACCTTCGGAAATTTGAGGTTTTCTTGCCAACAGAGAGCCAGACGTCACGAGATATACAAGTTGTAACAAAAATTACCGGTGGAAACTACTTGACTGATGATAAAACCGAATACCTGATCACTCCTCCTAGACCTTTAGTTTTCGACTATGCCGAGGGTCGCGACACAGTATGTCGTCAGGAAAGTATTCGCAATCCGTACACGTTGTGTGCCACTGATGCCCCAGCAGAGATATGTCCACATTCTCCAGAAACAGACTGTGTCGAGGTCCCGACAACTGTTCTCTACGGCTCAATTTTTGCACAATTGAGCGTTCGCCTTCGTGGTTATCCTTCCAGTCTACCAATTCCAGACCCAGCGACCCAAGCCTCGGTGAAAGTAGGCGTCCAACTTTGCAAGATGAGTGATTTGGTTAAAGATGCAACGGTATCACATACGAAAAAACCTGGTGTGGCGAAGAAACATTGGTCGAAGAAGTTGCGAAAAGACTCCAGTAGCAGACGGTGTTGTGGGGATGGACAGTACTGGAATGAGAAGGAGGGCTCGTGTCAATCGTGTCCGAATGGATCTGTTCGACGACTTCATGGTTACTTCTGTGACAATAACCACAAAACACTAAGTTCTTAAACTTACTTAAGCTTCATTATTTATTTGGGGAATATAGACTTTTTGGGGGAACTTGATTTACAACAACATCAAAATAAATTGTATTTGGCATTGGCAGAGGAGTGACTTTGGAAATAGTAAAGTTCTCTTGTAAGTTGTAAATATTCATTAATATCCATACAATAATTATTTGCTTAAACTTTGATTTGTGCGTTACAAGTAGCGATGAATGAAACTCAACAGGCAATGACGCAGTCTTAGGAATAAAAGGTGCAGGTATAGTGTGGTTTATTAGATCCCCTTAAAATCGTTGCCGGTTGCCATACGTATTTTTAAAAAACATCTTCTTCACCTCTTGTTCATGCACTAATTAAAACATAAGTTCAGCCATTAAATAATTTAAGTTTAAAAGGAATTCTATACGAATGAATTTTAAATGCTGGTAAAAGGCAAGAGCTAGGGCAAGCTTCCGTCCCGGTGTTTCTGACATAAATATTGCTGTTCAACAGGATTTTCAGGACACTCAACCTAATTTTACCGCTTTTTGTAGCTCTCCCTAACCTAAACAGATCCTATATACATGGTATCCAATACAAATTTCACAACGGCTTTGCTAGTTTCCAGTTTTCACTCGTCTTAAACGCAACTTTGAAAAACGTTCAATATTTATTGCATAATGGCGGACAACTTTAATTTTATATTTGCATTCCCGGGCGGAATGACACCGCAGAAATTGGTGTTTAAGACGTTTCAACCCGAAAATCTAATCGCTGGTTCACAATTGTGCATTTCTGTATCGCCCTATCAAAGAGAAACCTTTTGAATATCTTAAAAAAGTTCAATTTTTCTTCTGAATACGCATTCTGCAATCTTTTGACAGCTCATCATACACATCTGACCGCTGTGAAATGGCCATTTTGAGGCTTAAAGTATACACAAGGTTATTAATTCAGACGATTCGTTTTTACCGTGAGCAAGCTTCAAATCTTTTGTGCAAGACATATTTTCTTGAATATTTATAAATCTTTTTCCTCACCAAGTTTGAAGTCTAAGTATCGAGAATTGCGGCTAAGCCTATACCAATTTCCGCGGTGTCGGGCGGAATCAGGAAGTAGTACCGTCGCGCCGGCTCTGGGATCATAATCTTTTTTTAACTTCTCTATCGATCGAGCATCTCTAGCAAAAACCATTACTGGAAAAAAAGGGGGTTTACCGAACTCATTTGCGATTTAGAGAACCCAATTAAAATTTATTTAGTGGCCATTTTGAAACATTTTTGTTGCTATAACAACGGCAAACAGGCACGCGTTTTAAATAGGTTTTGGCCTGGATAACCTGCTTGACAGATATATGCAATTTTTGTCTTCTAGCCAAACATTTAATCGCTTAGTTTATGTCCTCCTACGTATGAATGATAATCAGGAATGGACGAATCAAAGAATAATCAGATATATAATTAGACAGTAGGTTGTTAATATAGAATCTTCAGCTCAGCACGTAATTTAGGGAAGAACAAAACAAAGATGATTAGGCAAAGTTTTGCGGGGCCACTGGCAATTAGATTTAAACAAAAGACTGCAACCAGTGCACGTTCACCCACAGACGCAAGGCAAAATCTAAAGTTATGGCGATGATGATTTCCTTTCCACCGTGCTAAGTGGAAGTTAGGCAAATACTGCTCTTTGTACTTGCACCTGTTATATATTTCTATATAGTTCAGCACATGCCAATGGGCTTCGCGTTTCGTGCCAAAATTTGACCAGTCTGATGGCAATCTGGTATCGTGTGAACTACCATCACAACTGGTCAAATTTTGAGAGGCAGTGAAGATTTTTAATATCCTAGACCTGAAATACACCAAATCTATCAAATTTATAAGCATTGCACGCTTGCTTCATAACGGCAAAATAAAGTATGATAATAATGACGAGCAAAACCAGTGCCGTGTGAACGCAGCCTTAAATATAGAAGACGATAAGTCACATAATGCAAGATGTATTTGAAGTTTACGAAACTAGTTTGATCATTTTACATGCATATTAGAGCATTATATTAATGAAATGTGAATCATTATAATCGTGCTACGCTAATTTTAATTCAATAAAAATGGGATGGTCCTTAATTAAAACAATTGTCCTCGTTCCAGTCATTCTTTTCCATTGTCCATGGTTGGTTGTTTCTTGATCTACCACCCGCTGGACTAAAAAATGATACATATAAAAATATTAGACAACAACATAGCATGACAAAACTTTTCATATCAACAACATAGGCTTAAAATTATTAGAACAGACTGAAATGAAACGCGTCGGAATAATTAATTATAAATATCCACGTGCATTATTCACGCCAACCACGATTGAAATAGGCTAGAGCATTAAAAAATATTCTACAGCAATTATAGACATAATTATAGCTAATGAAAAGTTCTTACCCCGCTACAAGTGTTATGTTTCAGCCATTCATGATAGTTCTCATAATATTTTTTCTAATAAAAAAGTACATTCAACGTTAAGCTTTTTACTTCCCTGGTATATTTTTTGAAATGAACATACGAACTCGGAAGTATTCCAAAAAGCACCCCTTTCAAACCTTCGGGACCGAAACTAGAGTGATAATTTAGGGTAGAGGTAAAAATTCATATTATATTGTGACCGAAGGATTTCTTTGGAAAACATATATACCTGCACCAGTCATAGAATGCAGCATCTTCACATCACGCCTTATTACTCTTTGATTCTAGTAGCAGAGTCAGTCTCTTCCCCCCCCCTCATCGTTACACTCTCCCCCCCGCTACATGGCTTGTATTGTACATGCATGCCACAGGAAGGGGAACCTCAAAAATTGTATCTAAGCCATGCAAGCGAGTAATGAAAATTTCCTTCTTGCAGCCGGACGACTTAGCTTCCTCATTTAAAGTAGGCCTATTAGATTCAGCTAATGAGTGCTTTGGAAACGTGTGCTTGGCGAATTATTTAAAAGAACGAGTGCGGTATTCTTATATATCGCTGAATCAAACAAAAGTGTGATGTTTCACAAATGCTTTAAGACAAGTGCAATTTCTTATCAACACAATTTCCTAATTGGAATATAATCAAAATACGTACTGCAGCAGGTATATCGTGCTCGTAGTGTTCACGAACTTCCTCCCAGGAACAACATTCGTGATAGCACTCGTGGTTTAATCCGCGCCGAACTGTCTTAAAGGATTTGGCATCCTCTTGGTTTAGCATGATTCCATCCATGACGGTATCTGCACCTGAATATCAGCATCCTAGATTAAATACATGCTAACCACGCTCACTCTTTTCAGCTACCTCAGTAGCGATGGCATTCCACCTGTATCGCAGACAACATATATATGTATATATACCCATTTGCAAAAACGTTGGCCGCAGATAGATATATAGATAGATACTCGAAATCTAATTAGAATTGCATATGTTGAGTAATATGATTGAAATCCCATGCAAATGTAATCATATGCAATTCTAATTAGACTTCGAGTATCTATCTATCTATCTATCTGCGGCCAACGTTTTTGCAAATAGGTGTATATATATATATATATATATATATATATATATATATATATATATATATATATATATATATATATATAAATTATAATGTAATCTTCTCGTTTTCAAAGAATAGAAAGTGCTCAATACAAGACAATTTTGTAGAGCATTTAATTTAATGTTTTCATTACAATTTTTGAATGAATAAGTTGCTACTTCAAGTTTCATGCAACAAGCAATCATCAGACAACATACTAATTACGGTTAAGATGTCACGTATTACTACTCGCGATGTATTTGCTAACGCGTGTTCGTTTAAACTGTCCAGCGTGGAATTTGCGCGCGCGCACACATTTTGTGAAAAGTTCACTTTTTTGTTTAAGTTAGACCTAGAATAACAATTACGTAGTATTTGCAATTTCTCCTCTAAACATAAATTACACGATTTTCCTCCAGCCTTGATTGAATTTGCTAGGGAAACGATAGACCACTTAATATTATATTGTTTTTCATTTTGTTTCAATTTCCAAACATGCTTAGATAGTTCCGTTTGTTTTTCGTATCTAATGTCGTTGAATGACCTCTTGTGATTTCTTTCTTTAAATGTTGTCGCTGTCATACCAATGTATGTTTTCGTTTCCTTCGAGTCTTCGGCTTCCACCTTGGCCTTATAAACTAGATTTTTTGTCAAGCACATCTTATTTAGCGGGCACTCGTTCATGTTCCTGCAGTTACATAGGTTTTCATTTTTGTTGCCGTTGTCGGGTTGTTGGGAATGATATTCTTTGAGCACGCGTTTATTGTGCTTTGATATGACACTTTTAATATTATTCATACAGCTATAGCTAACTTTGACAGTGTTCCTGTTTAATATTTTATGGAGGGGTGAAGATTTGGGAAAATGTTTGTCAATTAACTTCAAGAATTCCCGAGCGACATTGGTTTGTACGGTCTTACTGTATGGAAGGTTGAACCAAATGACTTTTCTGGCTCTTTTGCGCTGGGAATGGCTTTCGGTTGAGGATTTGATTTCTTGGGTTGAAAAATGGAGTTTAGAGGTGTAATTACTGTGCTTCAGGTAGTCGTTGTAAATGGGAGCAACAGATTCAAAAATTTGCTTGTTAGATGAGAGTGCTGCAATTCTGCGACTGATGGCCTCTGGGAGTTGTTTCGTGATTGACGGTGGATGGTTTGATTCTTTGTGAATGTAGAGTGGATCGTTGTTGGGCTTTCGGTAAGGTTAAGGTTATATAGGTATATATATATATATATATATATATATATATATATATATATAATATTATATATATTTATATATATATATACTACGTAATTGTTATTCTAGGTCTAACTTAAACAAAAAAAGTGAACTTTTCACAAAATGTGTGCACGCGCGCAAATTCCACGCTGGACAGTTTAAACGAACACGCGTTAGCAAATACATCGCGAGTAGTAATACGTGACATCTTAACCGTAATTAGTATGTTGCCTGATGATTGCTTGTTGCATGAAACTTGAAGTAGCAAATTATTCATTCAAAAATTGTAATGAAAACATTAAATTATATATATATATATATATATATATATATATATATATATATATATATATATATATATATATAAGTAACAAATGTCCAAGATCTGCTCAGTAGACGAAACATAGATATATCAAACACAAAGTCTACTACGAATCAAAGTATATTTGAATTTGATTCGTAGTAGACTTTGTGTTTGATATATATATATATATATATATATATATATATATATATATATATATATATATATATATATATATATATATATATATGAAAACATTAAATTATATATATATATATAATTATATATATATTATAGAATAATAGAATAAATTAATAAGTTGCGCACTTTCTCTTTCCGCATTGGCGCTGTTGTCCGCTTCCCGCACTGGCGTTAACTCTCCCTGTGAAATATATAAAGTATTAATAAGTACTTTGCAGAAAGTTTAGATTACTTTGTTTATTTGTTTCCGTAACCATGCATGCATGGCAACAGACGCTTTAACGCATGCAACGTTAGAAATATTAAGGAGTTACAAAATATAGTTTTAAGGCCTTGATACACTAGGAAATGTTTCCGAAACAAAGTTTCGGAAACAAGTTTCGGAAACAAAAGTTTCGTGTGTATCATAAAAAGTTTTCCGAAACTTTTGTTTCGGAAACTGGAAATTTTGTTTTGGAAACTTGTTTCGGGATTAGAGCAATGTTCTATTTTCTGAAACATGTTTAAGAAACTTTTCAATGATAACCAATCAAGCGAGCCATTTCAAACCACGTGACGATGCAGATTTCGGGCATTGGAATTTTATGGCGGAGCAAGATGGCCGGTGGGAAAGAGTTTTGGAATTGGGAAAAAACTGAGCAATTCATAGCATTATGGGAAAGCAAGCTATGTCTGTATGACACGACAAAAGAAGAATATCACGATCGGAATGCCAAGAAGAAAGCAAGGGAGGAAATGTCCAAATTTTGCGATTTCGTCGTCTTCTGGCTATCCTCCTCAGTATTATATTGACAATGAGAGCACCGCAAATAGCTACTAATCTTCTCTTTTTTAATTTTTGCGCAAAGAACTCCCTTTTTAACATTTTTAATCCTATTTAATGCATACTTGCAATTTTCCCGCCAAATTTAAACTGCGTAAACTATTCAAAACGTGTATATCCGATTGTTTCGGAAACTTGTGTTTCCGAAACTTGTTTCCGAAACTTTGTTTCGGAAACATTTCCTAGTGTATCAAGGCCTTTAGTGCTCACCATTTTACTGGCTGTAGAAAAAGTGGTCCATGTTAACAAGGTGACGATGAAAACTTTTACATACATGATTTTATGCCTATAAGAACATATTGAAAATTCAAATTTCAAAGGATTAAAAAGAACTAATTATGTAACTTCATATTGGAGTAGCATTGTTCGACGCTGATTGATTGAGATGAGTGCTTATTTTTCATTTACAGTTTTTTAATTCCAATTGTGCCTAATTTTGCTAAAAAATGTTGGGCTTATCTTGGGAGATATAATAAAATCCTTTATAGAATTCTTAATCATAAAATATTATACAAGAGAGTCTAATTTTTCTAGTATTTGAAACAAATATACCAATAAAAGTGAAGTAAACATGACCCGTTTTTCCGTGACATTAAGCAGACAGTTTATGGACTCTCGAAATTTGAGTTACGCGGTTAAAAATTTAACATTTATAAACAGTACAAAAATCCTCCTAAAATATAATAATTAGCTGATTGCAGCTGACCGAATATATATATATATATATATATATTATATATATATATATATATATATATATATATATATATATATATATATATTATATATATTATTATATATATATATATATTTATATATATTATTTCTCCGTCAACTTAATTGAAGAATCACTAAGCTGGAGTTAGCGTTGGGCATCCTCCTCGCCTCTTTAACTTCTTCAACAATTATAGCCTGCCTTATAAATATTTTGCACATTTGTGGAACTTCAAAGCTTCATGGCAAGAAAAATGATTTTATTCTATCTTTAGACTAAAAAACACAATGAGCTCACCTTTTTGGCGAACCAAGAAACGCATAAAATTGAATAATGGTCGCGATCAAAGTTATTAGTCTAAAACGACGCATTCAAAGTTTATACTTATTGTTTTTTTGAACAACGACAGAAGTCATTTTGCTGAAACGGAACTTATGATGGATTACGAAATACGAATATGTAAAATTTAGTACTGCCATGATAAGAGCGCGCTCTCCTCTGCACTGGCCTCTATAACATATCCTGTTTTATTTGGTGAATTTTGTTTCTACAGCTATTTCGTTGTCAGATTTTTGATATATTTTTCATGAAGTCTATATTGTGTAAGAGGATATGTGGAGATAAAAAGGATAGAAATACAACTTCATGTAAGATAGGCATGAACGCCTCGATCAAATTATAAAGGTGCGCGAAGTTACAAGTTATCGCCTCTACTATTGCCAAGTCACACGGTCAATGCCTCTACCATAACAATGTATATTTAAAAGAAAACTCTGCGGACGAGAGTGTAATAAGAACCAGGCATTTTAATATAAGTAGCAGTAAAAAAATTAAAATGACTAGAGACAGAGTACACGACGGGCATAATGTGCAAAGTTCAATTCACCGCTAGCCGTATTTGTATTATAGCTATAACACAAATAATGTGGTTAAATGTAAATGGTGCAAAAGACACCGGAAAGTTATATATTTCACTGTTCGGCAAATATTTATCAAAACAAAAGGTTTAAAAACTTTAAAAAGTATACAACGCGGGAGCACTCTGTACGTTTATCCATGCAAACAAAGTTTTGGCAAACATGATAAACATGATGGCGGGTGCTTATTTTTGGGTTGTTGATCATTATATAAAATTTCAAAAATATTTTGTGAAATGTTTTTGGAATTCCTGTTCAGACACCCTTTCGAGTACTAATAACGAAGCAGACACCACGTTGTGTTCAAGATTCGAAACTTGACAGTAATATTGTTTGTGCATGACCTAACCTCAATAGCTATAAAGTTATCGTCTTTTGTAAAATGCAACAGATTAGTAAAATTGCAAAACTATAGTAACAGCTAGAATTAATAAGATTTGAGACAAGAGAAAATAAAACTTACTTATATAATGGGGCAACTATATTATCTGACACTTTAATAAAACATATTCCATATTAATTTCGAGGCTTTTCAATTCGAGCTGCATTTCTGCCATGCATTCATCTTCTTGCGCAAGTCTGCGTTTCTAAACTAATTTCTAGCAAATTGTTGTTCGGGGCAGGATGTATATTCGAAGGAGTCAAACAACTTTCATGTACACACAAAATGACTTCCTTATAGAGATCTTTAATTACTACTAAAATATTTACCATGTCATGCATTATACCATATAATTTACTTCTCCGTAAACTTAATTGAAGAATCACTAAGCGGGTGTTAGCGTTCGGCATTCTCCTCACCTCTGTAATTCTATAACAATTATAGCCTGCCTTAAAAATATTTTGCACATTTGTGGAACTTAAATGCTTCATGGCAAGAAAAATTATTTTATTCTAGTAGACTAAAAAATACAATGAGCTTACCTCTTTGGCGAACCAAGAAACGCAGAAGATTGAATAATGGTCGCGATCAGAGTTAAGTCTGAATTAGTCTAAAACGACGCATTCAAAGCTTATACTTATTGCTTTCTGAACAACGACAGATGTCATTTTGCTGAAACGGAACATATGATGGATTATGCATGAATATGTAATTAGTACTGCCATGATAAGAGCGCGCTCTCCTTCGCACTGGCCTATATAACATATCCTGTTTTATTTGGTGATTTTTGTTTCTACAGCTACTTCTTTGCTAGATTTTTTATATATAGGGGATAAGAATACAACTTCATGTAAGATATATAGGCATGAACGCCTCGATCAAATTATAAACGTGCGCGAAGTTACAAGTTATCGCCTCTACTATTGCAAAGTCACACGGTCAATGCCTCTACCATAACAAAGTATTTAAAAGAAAACTCTGCGGATGAGAGTGTAATAAGAACCAGGCATAATAATATATATAAAAAGCAGTAAAAATTTAAATGACCAGAGACAGAGTACACGATGGCATAATGAGCAAAGTTCAATTCGCCGCTAGCCGTATTTGTATTATAGCCATAACTGAAATAAAGTGGTTAAATGTAAATAGTGTAAAAGACACCAGCACATTATACATTTCACAGTTCGGCAATCTATTTATCAAAACAAAAGAAAAGGTTTAAAAACTTTAAAAAGTATACAAAGCGGGGGCACTCTGCATGTAAGTTTATGCAAACTTAATTGTGAAACCCCTTGAAGGTGTCTGGAGTCTTTAAAAAGCTTTAACGTCAAACGACATACGAATCTCGTGAGTTTCACTATATACTATCCTGGTTAAATTGCTGAATTACTAAAATTTTTACTGCCCGTAAAACATTTCCTAAACTTGTCACGAGTTGTAAAATATCCGGCGCAGATTTAACGAGCCCTACAAATTTCATGTATGAGATTCACCAGTTGCATGCCCACGATTAATATATAATCAAGTCATGCACGTACAACTCGTAAAATACTCCTTAAAAGTTGTCATGCGAGTTGTGAAAATTCACAGATTTGACTGACTTGTTTGCAATTTTGCATGTACCAGTTGCCTACCTGCATCAATATATATATATATATATATATATATATATATATATATATATATAATATATATATAATAAATATATATATATATATATATATATATATATATATTAATATATATATATATATATATATATATATACACCCGTTTGCAAAAACGTTGGCCACAGATAGATATATATATAGATGGATACTCGAAATCTAATTAGAATTGCATATGTTGTGTAATATGATTGATATCCAATGCAAATGTCATCATATGCAATTCTAATTAGACTTCGAGTATCTATCTATCTATCTATCTGCGGCCAACGTTTTTGCAAATGGGTGTATATATATACATATTTTTATATATATATATATATATATATATATATATATATATATATATATAATCAATTATACGATTCATCGAATTCTAAGTAGTCACAAGCTACGTAGTTTAGTTTTTTTATTTTAAATTGAAATATGCCCACTTATGCCTACAAGATCTTTTTTCTGTTTCGACGATGATATACGAAATGAAATTAAACTTGCCCATGCAAGCCACGAACAAATTATAGTTACAGCGGAGCGAATAGTAATTGTGGAATAGTCTCCCTGAATACGTGCGAAAGCTTCAATTTCTTCAAAAGCTTCAACGAATGCTCTGATTAATGTGAGTTCTTATTTGAACATCAGTAGACAGTAACTTATTCACTCGTTCTTATCCATCAAAAGAGGAAAATCGCACATAAAAACGCAGCAATTGGGCCGTAAGTGGTCAGAGTTTCTTTTTGTTAAGGCATGCTCTATTATATTCCAATCCATCAACTGTATACATAAATTTAATTTAGATTTAAATTTGGTCTATAATTCCATAGATTTCATAGACAAGTGTAGCAATGATTCCCCATCAATGATAAACCAAATATGGTAACGCAAATGCAAAATATAATGTTATCCGTCCTAAATATATTATCATGTAATCGCTTATATATAGATGCAATTTTGTTTTGTATATAACAGAGTGACATAACTAACTGAGAAAGTCTTTCACACATCACTTCAATAACTTAAAAAGTCTTTTGTAAAGTTTAGCCGGTTTAAAATGGTGTGAAGTTCAAAGTTATAGGTTACAGTTGCTAATAATATAAACAAACGCCTTTTTTGTTTTGTTTGTAAAATCGTATGTTTCTGCCTTCGTTCCCCTGCAGAAAAATTGAACCCGAACAATATTAATATTCTTGCATATTTAAGTGGTTGCGTTTTTTTTAGACACACTGTACATGAAAATTCTTCTCAGCCAATCACTGAGCTCCATTTCACCGGAAGTGATGCTTGCCATATAATAATGAGCGGTGATACATTTTGACTGCTCTAGCGTGAATCGACTCCAAATTTTGCTTCCAGAATTCAACTTATATCTTTCTGAAAACTGAGAATTCGCATCGCGTTTCCGTATCGCGTCCCAAAATCCAATTTCCACATCCCTGTTTTCATGGTGAGCTGGAATAAATATGACGAATTGAATTTTTTTTCGCAAAGTGGAAACACTGGAAGCAGATTTAAAATATGTTCACACTTCAGATTTCAGAAAGAGTCACACATGTGCTATCGAAGCGGTACTGAATTCGTTGTTTTTAAAACGAAATGAATGAACGATATGTTGAAAAATACGCAAACCGAAAACTTCCAGTATTTATAAAGAAACATAATTTCAAATTTGTACCTGAAAGACAGAAAAGGCGAAGAAATATCGATCAAATTTGCACCATGTTATCCTGACCTGGCAACTCAGACCATGTAATGTGGCACAGAGATTATGGTGGAGAGTTCACTCAGTCTTTTGTCGTGGTAAGTATAACCAAGAGTTTCAGTAAATTTTGTCATCCTCGCGATAGAACATTTATTTTGATTCCTGAAACTTAGCACTTAAAGATAGCCTTACATGGAACTTCTAAAATTTAATATAAATAGTGTTGCTTGTTGGCTCTGTAGCTATAGTTCATAACCGCACTTGGTCATAGTTTTTGCCCGATGGCAATGATATATTTCCAGCATTGCTCATGAATTAACTCAATTAAGGCTGTCATATAAATGTTCTCATTATTGAAAACCAGCTCATTATAAAAATTAAACACAAAGATCATCAATTATGCAACTAACATTTTATTCAGCAACTTGATTTGCCCATGGGTTATCACTAATTGTGTCAACATTTATTTTGCATGTTGGTCAGCAAAGATTACAAAACAACATATAAAAGAACAGACTACACCTACCTTGTTGTATACAACTAGCTGACTGCAAATGCTTGGAAGTCAGACTTTCAAGCTGACCTGAATTTACTAATATGGCAGTATATCGGAAATTCAAATGTACTAATATCAATAAGGGTTCTTCACACAAGTGCTGTAAGATACCTAGGGTAAAATCTGGTAGTTAGACTGCATTTTGGTGCCTTAGAATTTAACATGGAAATAATGTGTTATGTGTACACATTTTGGGTTGGTGTGTATTTTGAAGATGTCAGTTAGTTAACAAAAATGGACTCTGTTTTATGCAATGAAATCAGGTGGAGTGTGTCAGCTTGAACCTTTTCTGAATCAACAAAATTAGTTCTCTAAGTGGCTAAACAAAGATAAGATAATTTGGCTTATGTGATGAGATTTGGTGTTACGGGATGAGATTTGGTATTCAAATTATGGTTATTTTTCTACAGAATTGTACTGTGATTTGCTTTGAATGGAAGCAATCAAACTACTGGTATATTTACCTTAAATTTTGCTGTGCTCATACAAAGGATTTCACGACTCATATTGGCGAATATTATAAATCATTGCTTAATTTATGTGGGTATTTTGAGTGAAATACACCTATTGCACTGAATTTATTTTGAGAACTTTCACACTGTAGTCGGTTATTTTGTATTTCCTACAATCTCTAACTCTCCTGAAAAGTTTTATTACATATAGCCTAAAACTGTTGTTTTGATTTTTGAATAGAAATATTTTTCACAGAATGAAAATTTGCTTCTGGGGGATATAAAAGCTGACAGATGACATGGAAATGCTATGATAAATTTATAATTTTTAACTTTCAATTACCACTAGTGATAATTAACACAATTTGATTACCACAAATTACCAAATTTCATGTAAATTATTCAGGGCTAAGGTCCTAATTTCCTCTATTTCATGGCCCCTGAGATTATAATGCCACTTGTTTCCTGGTCACTAATTAGGCATTTGGTCCAATATAATACCATCAATGATGTCTGCCTCTGAAGAAAAAAATCCTATTTTCTAGAGGCAATGAATTGAAGATAGGACTTATTCCTGTTCATTTTTTTGGCAAACAGTTGGGTCATGGTGTCCAGGTACCAATATAAATTATGATGTTGTTATCCAAGAAATGCTACTTCTCAATATAATTGACATAGTTGGCATAGAATGTAACTCAATTATACAATTTTCTTTCAGACAGGTTTATTGAATACTCCTGCTGTAAAATATCCAGCTGAAAGGATTTTTCAACAACGAAAGGTGCCTATTCTTTAAACAAATCTGGAATCAAGGTTTGAGCCATGTTCATGGAGGTAACAGATTTTTACTTCTCTTCACTGAAATAGTTCACTTGGCAATCTTGAAAATTGTGCCTGCCATTAAGCCAAAATTTATCCTTTGGCATGGTATTCTCACTATTCTATTTCCTTTATCTCTTCCATATTCTTTATTGTTCTCTAAAATGCTTTCTCTTTGCTTATTTTATGGTTTATTAGTTATTATGTGTTCATTTAAATGTATGTCCTGTCCTGTCAGTTTGTCTTGTTATCATACTGTAATATTGTTACATAGAACCAAGGTAGCCTTGGTAATTGCAACTGTAGCATTGGTAATTTCCACGAAACTAAAATTGCGGGGGCTGTCAACTAGCTGTTCAGTACGTTAGGTGCTGGTCTAGTATAGATATAAAACAGTGTTTAATTTCAATTTCTAAATTTCAATTTTAAACAAGAGGTCTTACGTGCTTAAGTTTTAACGCATTGTTGTTCTCAGACTTATCTTTTGTTGACATAACTTGCAATAAAGCTCCGCAGCTACTTTCGATTTGTAACACAAAGACACACGCACGTTGAATCCAGTTTCTAAGTGTCTTTTATTTAATTCTCGTGCTCCCTATATACCTATGCTCAAGACTGTCATATCTAATTGCAATATATAGTGCACTGTTACATTCGCCCTTCGCTTAAATTTTCGTCCCCGAACGAGGACGTATGTCTTGCTGAAGTTGATAACGTTGGGGGTCGGCTCTAGGCCTACGGGGAGGTGGTTGTTCCACGAGGTGCTCTGGCAATGCGTGAACCACTGCGAAATCACCCGACTCGCGACCAGGAGCAACGATTCGGCCGCTATCCAGTGGTATATAGCCTGTCTTAAGGTTGCCGTGATGACTACCATCATTCGAACTAATTGGATAAGTCGTCCCCATTCTCTTCATATAATTTTATTTGACGATCAAATTTGCATTTTATCCGATAACAACCAAACCCCAATTATCAATATTCCTTAGGCACGTTGGAAATAGCAGGCTATCTCCCCCACGTGACCTTCCGCCAATCAAATCAATAGTTATATATTAATTAAATGATTCAACATTCTCCCCAACAAAAAAATGTTTATGAATATTGTTCTTTAAGTCTACGAAGATCTCGTCCTTCGATTGCAGCCTTTCTCAGAGGTCGTCTCGAGTTGCTTTCTTTTTCTTTCGCCGCGACAACAGAATATTCATTCTTCTTCGTCTCTTCTCCTTCATTCTCTCCTTCGTCTACAGTAATTGAGTTAATTTTCGCGGCAATGTGATAAAATCGATAGCGCGATTACAACTAGTCCAAAGCATGAAAAGGAGCCCAAGCACATAGATAAAAAGCGCTGTTATGAGACGATTTGCCTTCGCTTCCCATTCGGTTAGCACTGAGGGAATCGTGTAGATAGCGGAGGTTTGACATGTTTCCTCGCATTTCTTAGCTACTAGACGTGATAAGACATTTGCATTTAAATGCGATTTACCTGGCCGATGTTGAACCACAAATTCGAACTCTTGCAAATCCATTAGCCATCTCGCTAAACGCCCCTTCGGTTCGATGGGATTTAGTCAACGAAGTGCATTATGATCAGTAACTATTTCGAATTTGCGCCCCATGCGGTATAGACGAAAGTATTGGGTGACATAATGAATTGCCAACGCTTCCTTTCTATTTTTCTAATTAATCTATTTTGTTGAGAGTGAATATTTCTTATTAAATTTGAAGTTTTGGTGTGTTAAATTTGCCCACCTTTTTTGTCCTGTGTTTTCCGCTTGTCCAAATATAATCTGGATCAATGCCAAACTCACTAGAAGCAGTGAGTACTTCTTTATTATCAAAGCACTGGATGATACAAATCTTTTATCTTCACGAACAAGTTGATTTATTGAGCCCCTTCTTTCTTCATTTTATCTGCTGATTTGAGCATTGGTGTTGCTTTCTTTGCTTCCTTTTCTTTTGGTACCATGTTCTTCATAATAGTCCTAGTGACAGTGATTCTTTTCTCTAGAAGGGCATCCTGAAGTTGAACACTGGTGAAATACCTGTCTACAAATAAAGAAGTATTTGGTGGGTCTGTTTGAATGAGGCGAAGTACTGCTAAACCTCCTATTGATAACTGAATATAGTGTTGGCATCAGGGAAGACATCTTTTCCCTGGAAAATCTCAAAATCTAGAGCTTCCCCACAAGATGAAGCCAAGACTAAGTTCTTCAGTCTGGATATGGTTTTCCACGCACATATTGTCGAACAGCAACATGTCCAGTGAATGGAATCATTTGTTCATCAATGCAGCAGTGTGATGGTCTTGGTCGGCTAATGCGTGTCTGCCTAACTCTATTCAATAATGGACGTACTTTCCACAGCTTGTCTTGTCGTTTCTTATCTTCTGCTACATCAGCATCAACAACAACTTTAATGTGAGATCGTAGTTTGAAGAACCGATCACGTTTCATAGCTTTCTTGATCGCTGTCACTCCAGTATTTTTACTCCAATACATCCGAATTCTTGGATATTTTTATTTTTCCCATCATGATGTTGATCCCAAAAAACTTTCGAAACTCTTCCGGTGTTGTTCCCAGAGAACGTCCAGTTTGCACTACTGACGTTTGATTTGTAGCTCGAGCAATCATGGCGTACAAATCATTGTCAACATACTGATTAAAATAATCAATTGGATTCTAATGTTTATTGATAGTATCAGCTGTGGGTAGTTGATTACGATCATCAGCATGTTGAGGAATAAATTCTAGGGTAAATGTTGTAGAATGCGACCAATCATGCAAAAGTCATTATCGATGCTTTGCACATGTCACAGTTGGCATCTGGAGTTGACATTTATTTTGCAAATGACATAAAGTATAGTAAAATGCTGAAACATGACCAAGCGAAGAGACTTTGCTATAATTGTCTTTGTCTGCCAAATGAACGCTTACCGCTGCATAACATTGTTTTCAGTGATGCAGGTTGAGTACAAGGCTTAGCGACTAATGACGTCAGTACAATGGGTCTATAATATGCATGCAGAGTTCAAATTGTTTAATTTCAATCTCTCATTACCATTCAGAAACTAATATACTATTCACTCGCAACAAATAGCGTGTCCAATTTGTTGATCAATGTAAGAATTGACGATGGGAACTTCTTACCATCGAATGTGCAGGACACATTTTTGAATGAACATGCAAAAGTTGGAGAGTGATGGAGGGTACTCGAACATAAACACATAATTCGCAGCCATGAAACCAATTGTTGCGGGAACTACTGCAAACTCGCTCGCATTTTCAATTCTTCCTCTGACCAAAATCGCTGGACATACATCATCGATGTCTTTCGTCACATTCTCGAGACGTCCGTGCTCCTATAGAAAAGATTTATTTTCACAAAACACTTCAGCCTGGTGGTACTCCACAACATGAAACTTTTTTCTCAAAAATAGCTTTTCTTTGCCCAGGACTATTGTTCTCAGTGTTTGATGACAAATGGCACAGATTTGAATCTGGTAGTTGCCATAGCAATCAAGATATTACCCCCAGCAGTGAAAAATGGTGGTTGCGCCAGTATTGCAGGACCGAATCACAAAAACAGTGAAGAAAGTTACTAATGTACAAGATCTATTTTTGGCACTAGAATGGTTGTTAAATTCTAAATCTTACTATATTTTTTGCTCAATCAATTTTTCGGTCAATTCGGAGTGACATAACCTCCCATTGTTTGTGATCTACATCAGCAATCTCTACCAATCTAGTACCAAATCCGTGAAATTTGCATTGAAATTTGCAATTAGTATTACAAGGTTTGGTGATAGAAATATGAAATGGCAGTACCTAAATTGGGTCACTATTCACCACAGGCATATGTCTTGCCCTCTTGCGTCTCTTGTTGGTCCTTCTTGGCTTTCCTCTTTGCTCTCACAATTCTTCTCACTGGATTTCACATGAGCCTTGGCGATACGTTGCTTGTCAGCTGAACTACTCCACACTAAGCAATGTTTACCTGGCCTGATGCCCATCTTCTCCAAGGTCTGACAGGAAGCACTGGAACCATTGTTAAAATTAGAAATGGCATCATACACACCCAGCTGCAACACTTCCAACTGCACAAAGACCTGTTTTGGTAGGTGATTCCAAATCATCCCATTGAGCGATTCATTCTGATTCTGGGTTTTGCAATCAAGGCATTTAGTCAGCAACTCATCAACACTCAACCTGACATAGACTGTCTTGATAGCAGTGGCAACAGGTAAAGGTAGCCCTTTACCATGCTTGTATTCCTTGGTTCCTTTAGCCTTGTGTCGCATGAAGCCACACCAACTGGATTCACCTGGTGGACAGTGGTTATGCTAGTTCTTCTCCGAAGAGGCAACATGAAACAGACTGGCCAAAATGGACTTCTTCGTGGGTACAAAGTCACCAGGATTACTCCTCACAGCAATGCCATAATAGTTTTGCAACTTATCGATAACTGTATCTGTGAGCTTGCCTTTTCCGCCCATGCCTTTGTTTTCCTTTCGAAACTTCTGTAGAGCTGTCCCAACCCTCTTTTGTACATGGCCGACACATTCCTTTTTCAATACAGAGACACCATCATTACTAATTTTGTAGACTATGGTCAGTTCTCCATGCTATGTTTTCAGGTGTTTCCTCATCATCTTCATGCTCTGTGCACTGCTTGCAAAAATCTGCTCATTACCTCAATGTCTAAAACTTCCCGCATCCATGGAAATGGTAGTTACGCACCCATGCAAGGAACAGAATCCTCGTCGTTGCCAAGTACCATTATAACCTTGCTCTGCGACGCTTATAAATTATTTTCTAGCTAAACTTTATTCACACACACAAGTATATATATAGGAGGCGGGCATCTCTTTATTGCCGTGACATCGGACATAGCATTTACATCATTTATAATACATTCATACAGTTACATAACTGCATTTAAGCTGAAACAAAAATAAAGCTTTCGTTTATCGGCTTGAGAGAATGCCTCGAATGGCAAACTATCTTATCTTACGTACTTATATGCTGCTAATTAATTAGTCTAACGGGACTAATAAAGTCTCCTCATTGTTCATTACGTAACGCTAAAAAATACATTTGCAAGAAACCCTACATCAGCAACTTCACCCTCTGCTTTTCCTTTCAATGTGGTAATTTCCTTTGCAGCCTTGCTCATGCTCTCTTCGCAAACCTCCTTGGCAGCTTTCGTCAATCCTTTGTTGTGGGCTAAATGAGGTGACGCTCTGGGGATTGGTGGCATGTTCATCAACCCACAAAACCTTTCAGCAGCAGCACTGGCATGCACAACCAACAGACCTCATTGCATACACCAATCCCCTGTTTACTTCAAAAAAGCAACTTATTTTAGATGAGGTGTAGAAATCCTGCTTCCGTGAACATGCCTGACAATGTAGTTCCAAACACATCCCTTGCGTTTTTGAAGGTTTTCGAACAATGCTAACGTGAACTGTTTACATTCTCTACAAGGCAAGGCCTTGAAAACGCCAGAAAGGATTGACAATTCCATGAATCTATAGCCCGTTGGTTCTTTTTCTGTTCCCTCAGTATTCATGGGCTCTGGTGTCTTGATTTTTCGTGCTGAGGCAAAAGGTTGTGGCGAACTTTCAGGTTCAGACATGATCTGATTTTGCATATTATCACCCGAACTCGAAGATAGCCCTGAACGTGCTGGCGCAGTTTGAACATTTTTTTCGCGTTCTTACTTTGCAATATAGCGATTGCCAGGAAACTGCCGCCGCTCTTTAACATAAGCTGAACGAACCTTTGTTATCTTACTAAAAATCGTTCAGTAATAACCAGAAAATACGAAAGTATCTCTCAAAATATAATACACTGTCACAAGATGGCTGCCGAAGTTTGTCTTTAAAAGGTACACGGATACTTCATATAAAATGCAAAAAAACCCAGACATTTCTAACATTTAAAGGAGGAGGGGTGGGAAATACGTTTCGTTGAGCAATCAGACTATAAAACATGCGTTTATTGGCGAATTTACAACAATAAATCGGTTGCTAAGGGCGTTGCTAAGCGCAAAAAAAGTAAGAAACGTATATAAAAGAGTGAATTACTCAAAAGTGAACAAAGAAAACCACAAAAACGGAGCAGATGGTAAGAGAACAATGTTCATAGAACACAAAAACACCAAATTTGAAAATTTGAAGTGGAAGTGCACCTAAATACGTCTTTGCTTTGTCCCAATTGGGTCTTTTGGTGTTGGTTGTGACCATGTTTCTTCAACATGCGTTTTTGGGCTTGTGGTTTTTTGGCCGGTGTTCCAAGGGTCTGGGGTTTCTTGGCTGGTGTTCCAAGAGACTGTGGTTTGTTGGCTGGTGTTTCAAGTTGCCCTCGTTGTTTGATCGGCAAATTAAGTCCTCGTAATTGCTTTGTTTACTTAGCAGCGATGATCAAGCTTGGAATGTTGAGGACACAAGTAAAAAGAAACTGACCTCAATAAATAGTACGAAGTCATTTTCTCCCCGTTCTTTTTCTTTTTTTCTTTATCTTCTTCCCGTCTTTCTTCTCTCCTTTGCTCTGGAGGAGGTATGGCAACACTGCCATGGCAACTTCGGAAACTTCATCTAAATATATCATATAAAAGATATTTGGCACTGATACTCCAATTTTTAAACAGCTATATTGTAGTTGATCTTACGAAGTGAACTCTCCACTTCTTCGTCATCATCGTTGATGTCTCCGTCCCACTTATTCAATAATCGTTGCACTTCCTTGCTTTTTTTGCTTCTAGCAATTTTGATGATCCCATCCACCAACTGGGCAAAGTTCGTCGTAAATGTATTCACAATACTGGTGGTTATGTTCAAAATTCTCTCAAACTCTGCGATCATCTAAAGATACAGGAGAAAGAACATTATATGTACAATAAAGATAACAGTTTCTTGATGATCATGGGGGAGGGGGGGGGTAAAAAGTGTATATAGTTAATATTTTTGTCAAAAATGTTACCAAAAATGAAGAATGAACTATTTTACCTCTTGATAATTGAAAAGAGCTGGATATTCCTCCTTTATTTTCGAAAGAGGTTTCTTTTCATTGATCATCATCCTTCTGTGAGGGAGGGTCACCTCCATTCTTTTTTTTAATTTGGCGAAGTCCGGTGACTTCTTTTTAAGCTCATTCACCATGGTTGTCCTGTGTTGCAGCATGGAATGCTCGTCTTCGCCCTCTGGGAAGGGAGGATCCCAGTTGATACCCCCTCTCTGAAGGGACTTGGCAATCTTCGTAATCTTCTTGTTTTCATTAACTGCCTTCCTTTTCTTGCTCATGACCTCCGGAACCTTTATTGTCTTCCTCTCGTTTTTAAACTTTTCGTATATTTGGGCATACCAGGAGTCCTACGTAAATTGAAATGGTAATAAAGAAAACTAACACATCAACCATGTCCATAATTAAACTTCCAGTTTTTTTAAAAATTGAACAATTTCTAACAGTTGTAAAGATATGCATCTTGATGAAAAAGGTTTATAATTAGAACGGTAATAACATGCCCTCATGAAGCCCGTATATATAACAAAGCTAGTGCATAAAACGCCTAATGTAATTAGACAATATCGGATGCTCAAGTAGTAGGAGTGATAAGAATGCATTGCTACTTGATGGGCAGTGGTAATTTACCAGGAGGTACAGTAACTGCATGAAAACAGTTTTCTTATTTTTGAAAGAAGCAAGAAACCGTTAAATGTATTATCCAAATCGGTATAATCCCAATTAAATCAGGGAACAATAATGCTATATAATTGCCAGAAATATAGATATTACGACTTAAGCAATACAACTTGCAGCAATATATATATAAACCATTTTCATGTATATCATTTTTTGGATTGTACATAAGTCTAATATATTGTGGACTCCATTGACGCATTGCATGTTGAGATGACTTTATTCAATGAGTAGTGAGATGCTTGAGTGATTAAAAACGTACAAGTTTATAATTATTTACATTTATACTAAGTCGATTTATTATTACTATTATTACTAAAGTGGAAGCCCATATTTCCTTAAGAGTTTAAGTCTCTCTTCTTCT
Organism: Dendronephthya gigantea; assembly: GCF_004324835.1. Classification (NCBI taxonomy): domain Eukaryota; kingdom Metazoa; phylum Cnidaria; class Anthozoa; order Malacalcyonacea; family Nephtheidae; genus Dendronephthya; species Dendronephthya gigantea. The sequence continues at coordinate 2,634,114 of NW_021163014.1, forward strand.
GCAATTGAACTATCTGCAGTAATTTTTTTTGGTGATGATAAATTAACCCAGTTTGGTATTCGTCTGATACAATGTACATTGATGATCACCGTCCCTGCTCATATTTAAAGCAAATTTTGGTTTTAGCTTGCTTGTTTTAAAAAACAATGATCGTGCTGCAGGCCTTTCATCATTTTCACATAGTTCTATACTTTAGCTGATAGATGATGCAGTCAATTGCATTAAATTAGTCCCTAACTTACTCCATTCCAATCGATAATCAATATGTCCAAACCAAATAAAAGGGCAGATGCAGTAATAACAGCCTTGGTTGTCATCTCATTCCGCATTCCCTTTATGGTACTATGCCAAGTGGATGGGCATTTATTTCCAAGACGAGGAAAGTCCACATCCGAGAAAAAATCTAGCAGATTTGTTTCCACCAAGTTACCAAACTATATAGAAGAAAATAAATATATACATGATTTATATTAGACTAATTAGTATAAAATATCAGGCATCATGCACTTCACACACAATATCAATATCAATACTCAATACAATAACATAAATAAGTACTTCCCCACCCTTGATATAAAGCTTAATATTGTAATCAAAAGACTTAAATCTTGTATTTTACTATTTTACTTACTTCATTCTCCACATGGACAAACTGGTTCTCAATCATAAAGCTTTCCAACATATTAATAACATCATCGACATTCATATTTAAATGCACCGCTAAACAGCTGTAAAAACAACGATTTCTCTTAATCCCGAAGGATCGTATCGTAGAACAAAGCCAGCCTTATTAGCTTTGATTAAACAGCTCATTCTTCTAAGAACCATCTATAAAAAGCAATTAATACACGCGTGGTCAGTGAAAATTATACGGTAGCATCAGGGGTTAAAATGAAAATACATATTCATTGCGCAAACCATCCCAATAATAATACATACCTTAAATAAAGAAGTATTCCGATCTCAGAAATATATCAGTAATCAAGGATTCAATTTTGTGAATTCTTTTAAATATAGCGGCCGACAGCGAGTGTTAGACAGAGAACGAGCGAGTATTTGTTTATACCGGAGAAAGATACCCGTGCCAACCGGAGAAATACACCTGTGCCAACCGGAACAATTACCCGCGCCAATTTTGTTCGACCCGCGCCAGTTTTGGTTGACCTGCGACCCGCGCCAAATAGACTATCCCTCTTAGTTCTGGGAACGTCTGACAGATGAGAAGTGCATTTCGTTTGTAGTCCCCCCTGCTGAGGAGTGCTGGTTATAACCAAATAAAATAAACGAATGGCATTGACAAGTTGCCGACATACAAGTATAACAGATGAATTCTTAATTGCTTGCTGAACAATCACAGAAAAGTTATCTGACAGATTGTTATGTCAGACATATTGTCATAGGTCCACACAGTCCTTAGCTGTCTCAAATACATAATACTATCATATTTTAATACATTCTCCATATTATTTAAGTCTCACTGCATGTTACTCGATGATATTCGTATACGTTATCAATTTTAGTTGTAAGTTAGTTTTTATCTGTCACTCGCATGATATTTTATTTATATAATTTTATTTGGTACATGGTAAATCTTACTTAATTCAGCTCAATTGCTGCAAGGTAATGAAATTAAACTATCTATCAGTATCTATCAAGAAACTCGGCGGTGAAAATGTGACGAAGCCTCTTCGAAACTAAGATAAACTCCAAAACTCTTTTACTATCTTTTACTCAAGTTATAAACAACAATAATAACCAAATATACAATCGATTTCCCCTCGTTAACTCTCCGTACACAATCTCCCATGCGGTCGGCTCTTTCTGTAAATCACATACTTCAGACACTAAAATACATTCACCGAAAGGTGCTACTCTATAGAGAAACACCAAACATGTAGATGAATTTCTTGTTCGGGTGTGCTGGTGCTAGCAACAAGAATGTCATCAATGTAAAAAAACACAAACTCGAGACCTCGCGTTACCTCATCCGTGGCACGTTGAAAAGTTTAGGCAGCGTGATTGGTTTCTTGTCGAAGCACCTTCACAAGTGAACAGCCCAAGCTTGATGTTTAAATCTTCAAACGTCTTCATATAGGATATGTCCTCGTCATTAAATTTTAGCACGGCTAAGAAAGTAGCCAAATAAAGTCTTCTGTTTCACACAAATGGTTTTGGGGCATCTCTCCCAAATTAGGCTTTTTAGACACTCGTTGATGTTTTAAGTCATACTAATTACCATGGGTGCACTTTTGCAGATGGTCAGGATTGCTCAGATCATTAAAAATTGGTTTAATAACTTCTACAATGGCATCAGCAATACCATTCATGTGTGTATAAGTTTTTTCATTTTTCTTATACCCACACCAACTATCATCTCCATCAGGACAGAGGTGGTGCTGCGGATCCGAATCTGTCGAGGCAACATGATATAGCACGGCTTAAATGGATGTGGCCATTTTGTTGATATCATCCAAATTCTCCCATACTTCTAGCCCATAATAATTTTGCAAGACGTCAATCTTCCCATCTGTCAATTTTCCTCCCACCAAAAACCTTTTCCATCACTAAGCTTCACCCCTTTACTTGTTTCTTCAACTGCCGCAATCTACTTCCAACTCTTTTTTGCACATGTCCTATGCACTCAAGCTTGTTTGGAATGCAGTCCTCACCTTAGGGTCATACAACATTATTGTATGTAAAGGAGTCTCCATCACCAAGCATCATCTGCCATGTAATATGCGCTATATATAAATTAATGAAATTATTAAAAATTAGTACCAGCTGCTGGATCTGGCTTTCCACTCTGGGTACTAGGGGTCATTCCCTTTTTTTCTCCCATTTCTGGCATACCTAAGGCCGTGTTTACATGCAGGTAGGGTGACCCTAGTGCTAGGGTTACCCTACCACTAGGGTCAAGAAATGGTGAGTGTTTACATGAGATAGGGTCACTCTATTTCCTGGAATGCCAGCAGGTTAATAGTGGGGTGGATATTAAGTTGAATATGGTGGGCGAGCTTGTGATGGGGTTCCTGACAGTGCCATTGCAAACATCTGCATACTAGATGCAATTCCTTCGCCAAGTGATGTTAGACAATTAGCCATTTTTGTTATCGACTGGTCTAGTGCCATCTTTCAAAGGAATCAACTATTTGCTTTTTCAAGATGGCATCGTCTTTTGCATGGGTGAGGAGAAGATGGTCTCTTTGTGCTTGTGAGAATTCCTTTTTATGTCTTTCCTTTTGTTGTCAACAAGCTTTGGGATTTGTGATACATTCACAATTGCTGCTAGATTTGTTTCTTTTTCTGAAAACATAAAAAGGATTATTTATACATGTGTAGAATGATACTAAATTGGTTATAATACACTCCACAAAAACAACAAGAAAGGCGTATGCCTTTATTTTGTTCCTGTGGTTCTGCATCATCATCAGACACATTGTTGGAGACGTTGGGCACGTCGATTTCTTCTTCTTTGGCTTCGTTTTTGACACCGTCAACGCCAAACGGCAAAGAGTTGTGGCCGGTGAATCTCCCCAAATGTCCGTTAGCAAGTCATAGTTCTCCTGGACAATCTTGCCGCTACCACTTTTCGTAACCTTGACCACGAAGATTTGAAAGAGGAAGACCAACTTTTTGCAACGTTCCTTCACTGTTATTCGCTAATGCTTCACCTGTAACACCTTCGCATTCTACAAATTTTATAAATTTTCGTTAATTTCTTTCTTCAAATCAACATATCGAAGGACCATGGACATTTGCTCTTTACTGCCGCAGTCTGTCCCTTCATCACCTAGTACCGAGTATATTGGACAATTGCCATTATTTATCTAAGCCACGATTAACTCGCGAATCTGTTTGCCGCAGGTCTTTAATAAGCTTGTTCTGGATTGTCTTGGAACGATATGTCGCATTCTTTTTGCCACTCTCAAAATTACGTTGAAGGGTTTCGTCTCCTGCATCGACTCAGAAATCAAGAAAGGATTGGCAGATACCGGGATTGGTGGAAAGATCATACTTGGAGTCCTCACGATGTCCTCTTAAAGCAATATTCTGTTTTCCAGCGAAAAGGATCGCTTTAGTGATGGAGGTTAGGATAGATCGGTTCTGCTAAGTACGAGTGCTTATCATTTGATCTGTTTGTTTATCAATACCCACGGCTTCGCTTGTCATAAATTTCTTGAACCGCACCATGCGAAACATAGAATTACGGTGGATCACGGAATATTTTTGATGTTGCTCAATATTTGAAGTTGCACTTTGCCGTTTAGTTAATGGTTCCTTGAACAGCTTTATTAATATGGAACCATTATGCCCAGTTTCTTTACCAAATAGAACACACGAAAGGCGAAAGGCTTCATCGAAAAGTTTGGAGTAACATAACCAAGATTACCGATTTAGCCAAGTAAGACAAAAATTTCGCCGCGAAGACGAACAAGGAAAACTAAAAGATTGGGTTGGCTTCCAATGATTCTTAATTAAATAAGCTTGGTATCATCATCAATCGATGTCACTGAAACAAACTGTCCAATATTCAATGGGTCACCATCTGAAATATCTGCCTTATTTCGCTTCAGGGATGATTCAGGAGGTACTAGGTGGATTGCGCATTTGTATATTATAATCTTCAATTTACATGCATTTTTGCTCTATGCAATTATCTGCTCAACAACCTCTGTAATTCTGGGACTCACAATAGTATTTTTCATATGACACTGTTGAGAAGATGCCAGTTCAGAAAAAAAAACTGAATAAATATTTCAAACTGAACAAAAACTTACGGTTTAGTGTGATGCTAAGCGGATCACATTTTTTTACAGTTTCGTTTGTGCTCATCCTTGTCAATAGAAGATGTTGATGAATTTTCGTCTGAATTTTGTGTCTCCTTCATACTTTGCACGGGAAGGGCGAGAAAAAAGATCGGTAATTTTTTGTTGTTGAGATTGTGAGCACTTCCTTTTTTGTTAAAACTTCAGCACCACGATGCAAAGTCTTATTGTGACGTTAATCGTTTTTCGCCCATTGTGCCTCTTATAAACGTCGTAAGTGACCGTAGTGTCGAGATAGATCTTTCGCAGCTGCATGTCGTAACAGGAAGCGTCCCAAATATGCGCATCGCCGCGAAAATGTTTGGAAAAGAAAGTGCATGAATTTCAGGCAAAAGTTGCTCAAACGATGGTGAAAGAGGGGGTTGTTGGTTAGAAAACTTGAGTCGCCACATGCGTAACTCGCATTCAAAAAAGTCGGTATCTGGTAGATCATCTTCGTATTTTTTCAAAAATCGTAAGAAATTCTCTTTCCAGTTCGGATCCGAAACGACTCAGGTCCGCATGCCGTACATCATATCCAGAATATCCAAATTTCCTTCAGAGAACCGAGCCTGTACTTGATGAAATGGATTTTTTTTAAATACTTACAAAATATTACAGTAAATAAAAAGACTTTGGTTTATAAAAGCTATGAAGTGTAGATACACTGTATCATTATAGTGAAGCAATATATCAATGTCTATATAGTGTTCAAAGTTGGTCTATGCCATGGGCTCCTGGAACCTCGCACACAGAGGATCAGAGCTCAGACCGAGCCTGTACTTCACCAAGAAGTTGATCTAAAAAAGGAATAGTGACTGGTCGTTTAAAATAATCGGATGTTGTATCTGCAGCGACGTTAACACGATACACTTGTCGATTCACCTTTTCTTCTTATTTGGATCGGATTTCACTTCTTTATATCGACAGCCATTTGATAAAAGGTACCAGGTGCTCGCTCGATTTCGGTGCGAAGCTCATCTATGGTAAGGTATAGAAGTGCAACTTCCTCGCGGGCTATAACCGCATCGAGTGAGGCAGATTGGAGTTCTAGGGTCAATGGTTTGATTGGAAGTCAATGGTCCACATCAGCGTCTTGCCTTTGGAAAACGGTGCAGTTGAACATTTTTGCTAGAGAATGCCACTTCTCTCTTAGAGCAAAGTCGTTGCTTATCGGGTAATAAGACTCAATAGCGCAATCAAGTACTGATGCTAATGCGAAAAGGCACACCATAGATGAAAACTAAAACGTTTTCCTATATAAAAATCAACTTACTGCTTTAAATTGATATTCCATTTCAAGAAAGTCTGCTGATGGCGGATTATGCAAATATTTACAATAAACTACTTAAAAATACATAATAAATAATATTAAACTATATACAATATTTACATATAGTTAACATTTGACTTCCACGGAGGTATTTGAACGTGTAGCGCAACGGCGCCTATTTAAGGATGTATAAATAAACGCCAACCGTTACAAAATGCGTTACAAAATTTGGTCATAGTCAGTTTATAACATGAAAGTTTTATTGCTGCATATTCCTTTACAACCGGGCTCATAACAGTTCTGATAGTTTAAATTTCTCCTTCTTAAGCCGGGGGTCCACCGAAAATTTTTGATGTCTTCAAATCGCTATAAAACAGTCAGTATTGATAAAAACCATGACAAACTATATAACATCAAGAAGAGTCATTTACTAAAATCTCCCCTGTTAATTTCGTTGTCATGCAATTTGAACTTCTTCGCTCTGACCTTGCTTAGAAGAGAACCTCGAGTACCAGAGAATCTTTTACCTTTACGTTTACGTCTATAACAACCTCGTTTCTTTTTTCCGACCACGATTAATGCAGAATTGAAAGGCACATTCGTATTAGGCTTCACGCAAATAAAAATGCACCAAGGTCAGCGAAAATGAAGTATGCAGCACCATACTTTATGTTAGCAACGTACAAAGTCGTCTCTTCTGGTTTGGTAACAAATACGGTGCACTGAATAAATAAGCAAAGTGAGTAAATAAATTAAGGCTAAAGCTAGCCGAGGCCGACTACTTCGTAAAGGACGTTCACAAATACTATATCATAAATTGAAGCAAACAGCCATGCATGCAGGGCTCTTTTTTAAATTAAGAGAGTTAAAGAAAAAATTGTCGTTCGTTACTTACTGACACAAATAAAAACTTTGATTTGGAAAGGTTCATCCGTAGTTTAGTTAAATTTTATTTAAGTGTTACCTTCTGAAAACTTATCAATAACTTTTTCAATATCTGGAACCACTTCTTGATGAACCTTCATAAGGGCCAAATCCACTCAAGCGTTCCTCCACCATAGTACTTCGCTGGTAATTTTTCAACGTTCTCAGGGTTGATATTGATCGTTCGCATTCACAAGACGTAATAGGGAAGTTTTTAAAATTCGAAGGATCATTTTAATGTTTTCAAAGCCCTCAAAAGTAACAGCCTTTAAGGTTGATGCAATGTTTGATGGACAGGGTCCCGTGTATGTTGTCCAATATGTGCTCCATAGAGACAAATCAGCATCTAGAGCCAAAGGATTAGGTGGTAAATCGTCGTGGTAAAAAGAAGAAACGGTCTGAAATTGCTCTTTCCAGTCAATGCCCTTGCTTATTAAGGAAATCATCTTTGGTGGCACAATACTTAGCCCTTTGACTAAATAAATAATAAATATTGACTCTTTCAACATCAAATCGTGCCTGAAGAGAAGAATTTAAATGATCAATTAGAGGAATGGTAATGGTACGTTTAAAGTACTCAGATGTGGGTGAAAAAGGATGATTAGCTCTTGAAGTTTGTCGGGTTGTAGTCCTTGGCTTTGATTCCTCAATGCCAACCTTGCTCGCCAATGCCTGAGCCTCAGTATAACGGACATCATGATATTAATCTAAAGAATTCCTTATTAAAAGTGTATTATTTTTTAAACTGTTAATCAAATGGATACCATCCATAATGTCAATGCTTTTTCCTTGCAATAATTGGGTGACAGCAAGGGTTGTCTGTTATCAAGAACATTTCTAGTAATGACAAAAACTACAACAAACTCAAAGGTAGAAATGTTTTTAAAGTGAGATAATGCATCTTGACAGTAAAGGGTTAAACTTACCCTCCTTTTTTTTTCTTTTTTTTATTTAATAACTTAGCCATACATTCTACAGGACGTGCACGGGGACAAAAAAGAAAGGGACATGGCGGGGATGCCATCACAGCTCCATAGGACGAATCCACAGAAGCCAATTACGATGGACCCTCACACAATGTACAATACAAAACATTTAAATAAGTTTAAACATTAAAAAATTGCCAATTAGGAAATGCCTATTTGCCATAGGAAAGTGTCCATACCTTGAACACGCTCCACCTACCTAGTTCTACAAACATATACTCATTTGGTTTTCTTTGTCGCTGAATCAGAACAATGGGTTTTGATACTCTCCTCAAAAGCTGTATATTTCGGGTCGGAGAAATTCTAATAAATTGGGAAACTTCATGTACGTGCTTGAGCATGTTCTTTCTTTCAACTATAGTTAAAGAATCACAAACAGAAAGATTTGGTCTGTGATTGTAACAATGGGTGTAAAGAGCCTTACTGTTTAACTTCAAGATGTGTGCTGGTAAGCCATTTATGTGCCCTGCAACTGCACCTGCCCCATCATAGCCTTGCCCACGACAATCTTTAATAGACAATCTCAAATCATTAAGAGCTTCAAGAATCGTTTACAAAGTTGTGCACACTCAATCCTCACTTACAATGAAGAAAAGCCATAAACTCGTCTCTAATGTTCATTTCCTTGTCGACAAAACGTAAAACCAAGGACAACTGCTCTTTATGAGAGGAATCTGAAGCCTCATCAGCAATTATAGAAAAACATTACTACCTTTTACCTCTTCGATGATTTTGTCCGTTATAACTTGGCCACAACATTGAATAACCTTTTTTTGCCTAATAATCACCTGCACGAACTCTGAAATTAAGTGAATCAGTAAAATTGTGCACTCCCCCCTTAGAGTAATTGCCCACTTCTGATGATATTGAGAATCATAATGGTGACCACGAAGGGGTAATCCAAGACGGCCACAAAAAAGAACAGAATCTACAACAAGTTCTAATTTTGCCGTATTTTCAGCAATCTCTTGTTTCATATTGTTATCTAACAATACCTCAATGGGTTATGCGGCTCCAGACATTTGTGCATTCAAGACTGTTAAAAGTGGAAAAGTACAAGCATGCAGTCCAATATCACTCTCTGTACCATGCCCTGCATGACGTCTAAAAGTAAAAGAAGCATTATTCCAATCGCGAAGAGGTTGAGAAAAAAGTTTTTGGATTTTTCCTGCCTTATCAGGAAATCTATCCCAATAAGAACACATGATAAACAATATGCACCATCCTCAGAGCGTGAAAATCACAACCAAAGATATAATTTCTGCCAAGAATACCTGAAACTTCTTCCATTACTAGTTTTAGGAAGAGGAATCTTTATTTTGGGTTTAACACATTTTTAATCAAAGCACAAATTTAGGAACTATCCTACCTTTTACTTTTTTTCTATAAAAAGCTATATCAAAATGATCAGTGTTATCTTTTACCTCATTTATGGTGGTGTCTTTTCGTGGTTCTGTTAAGATATTTGTCTCATCTAATGTATTAGTATGGGTGGCAAGTGAAGTAGCAGATGAGAATGTCCCATTTGGAGCTTTTGCAGTTGGTTTTGGTGCAATAGGGAAAAAATTTAAAATATTAGCATTAGTCTTATTTGGAGCCACTTTAGGAGCAACTGGAATTTGCTTTGGCTTCTTTGCAGCTGATGAAAGAGATTGAGTGGAAAAACTGGCTTTTCTTTTACTTTTCTCTGGATGAAATAGAAGAGGGTCAAAATGATTTGGCTGAAAAGTTCTACCTGATTCTACCTAGTTTTAGGAAAAGAGAAATCTTTATTGGGTTTAAACACATTTTTAAAAATCAAAGCTCAAATTTAGGAACTATCAATACCTTTTACTTTTTTCTATAAAAAGCTATATCAAATATCTGATATTGATACAATGTTGTCGGTGACAGCCCCAACCACATTGTTATTTAGGCTGTCTATCACTCTACTTAAATCCTTTGAAAGCCAGTTCGCAATATGTCCTTGTTCCTCTGTGTTAACTCCTTCCAAAAACAGAGAGTTCTGAGGTGACACAGCCATATAATTGACAACGGGTTCATTACATATGTTTGTCCATGCATCAGATGCTTTACAACTGTTTGTCCACTTGCAATTTAATCTTCGTATAGCACTCTTCAAGGAGACCCCCTGGACTGTCATCTGCCAGTTGTTTGCGGATGGAAAGTTTTGCACCAGGTCTTGCTATTTGAATTGCACGTAGAACAAACGGGTCTTCAACTCTTTAAAAGCTTGTTTCGGTGTTCTAAAAAATGCATTGCAATTTCCTGGTTAAACCTGATCTGTTCAGAGGGTTTAAAACGAGGCACAGCAAATGAGATTGCTGATGGTTGGAACTGGAGCCTATTTGAACTAAACTGTCCACTTCTGCTCAATGATGATGAATCAGATGAACTCATTAAAGTGCCATCTTTCGACTTCTTACCAAATTTATCATTCGACCACTAGTCTGGCCGATCAACTACAGCAGTATCCATCATAACTTTCTTGAATGGCTTGCACTTCTTCAAATGATTTCTCACAGCTACAGTTTTGTCGTGGTGTCGAACTGATTTTTTACAGTGCTTACATACTGCATGGTTTTGCATAAATTTTGAGTACACATTGGAACCAGTGAAAGCGTAACTCCAAACAGAGTCAACTGGAGCACCACGTTTTGAGTACCAGGATCAATGGTTTCATTGGAGGTCAATGGTCCACATCAGCGTCTTGCCTTGGAAAAACGGTGCAGTTGAACATCTTTGCTAGAGAATGCCACTCCTCTCTTTGAGCAAAGTCGTTGCAATCAAGTACTGATGCTAATGCGGAAAAGGCACATCATAGATGAAAACTAAAACGTTTTCCTATATAAAAATCAACTTACTGCTTTAAGGCCACTCTTTACCCTCCAAGACTATACTGGATGTCAGTGTATAAATCTTTTTATCATTTGTAATAGTAGTCAACCCATATATCTTTTGAAAGATAAGGGGGGGGGGGGTGCAGGCACTTAAAAATAGTGTTAATAGTCTTTAAACTCTAAAAACCTGGACAGTGTTTACTCTATAATCTTCCAATATTTGATACCAACATTTGTTCACTAATTACAAACACAACCATGATTCAAATTTTCATTAACTACTTCGTGTTGCTATGGAAACAATTGTACAATATTAGTGGAGTTCAGAAGACCCTATATAGAAAAATATGCAATAATATACAAAAACCTCTCATAGCATTTAAGAACATTCTGAGATAAGTCTGCTGTGAAAATTTGAGACCAAACGAATATGTAATGAATAGTTCCTTTACCTAAAATTGGTCACTTTTTCTTGTCTTCTTTCCTTTTTTTCTCCTTTACTGATGTTGTAGGCTGCGTAACAGACTCTTCGTTAAAAGCACCACAAGCGTATGAAGGTCCACTTTCTCTCTCACAGCATCCTGCTCCCGAACAAACTTTGCCTGTCTCTTTTTCAATTCTAACTCGTTTCTGGACTTCATCAGCTTGTCTTTAAGCATCAAATAATCTCTTCCTATCCTCTCTCTTTCACCTTTAATAGAATGATAACCACAGAGAATCTCTGCAAACGCTATCACCTCCTGACGATCCTGTTGACCACAGTCAAATTGAAGAACTGCTGACAAACCAGCCATTTCAATAGCTGTTGGCCCTTTAAATTTATGCTTTTGGTGTTTTTGACCATATCACACTGTTCAAACATTCATTCTGGTTCTGCGTGTATCCAGACAAGCAGCGAAGCAAAAGAATTCGGTCACTAAGCAGCTTAAAATAATATCGATTTCAGAAACTCCAGGAAGATGGAATCGAGACAATGACTCTTGTCTTCAAGTTTCTGTCCTGTTCTTTTGTAGCCACCAGGATTCTTCACCATCAGGACAAAACTTGTGCCTTGATTGCTCATCATCTTGAATGACTCAATGATATATCACCACACTGCAGTGCTTTTTATTTTAATAAATCTAATTAACGAAAGTTTCGTGAAGATTAATGTGGAATTAAACCCAATACACTGCAATAAAACATCACAGGAGAAGCTTATTTTTGATATGTATTTATGCCACATAAATGTGTAGAAACAAAAAAATTATCTAATTCAAATTACAATGCTCTCATTAAGCAGTAAAGTACTCAAATCATACCTCTTTGACTTCGTTGGTTGATCTGCCATTTTAGACGTGGCCAAAATCTTGTGCACTCATGCGCACTTTAGCGACGGCGTCGCAGAATTTGCTATTTCGTAAACTCGTTATTTGGAAAAAGCGTCCGCCTAATCAATCATTACATTAATCGATCATGATAATCGTGCTACCTGCATTTACGTTTACTCAGTGCGTCTGACACCCACGTGTTCTCTTCTTGACCTGAAGAAGTTTTTTCAGGTTATGTCATTATATTTTTCCATACCTTGTTGTGTGAACTACTCAATGTTACCATATAATGAAAGGAATTCAGGAACATGGGCAGGAAAGGCATGCATATATGGTTACATCATCAGTTTGATACACTAGCTGTTAGAAATTTGTTTATTCACTTTTTGATACTTAATCCAAATCTCTTCACATAATCAAGCTTCACATCCTGCTTTAGGTCGTCCGTAATGGCAGTAAAGTCATTCCAAATTTCCTGATTTTTTTCTGCATCTGAACAATTTGGCAAAAGGGATACAATGTTGACGCTCTTGTTAAATTTTTGTTTTTTTCTGGCCCAGTTAAATCTCTATATTCCAGCTGTTTTGTTGCTTTACCTACATACAATTAAAACTGGATTCCTAGACTTTGTAGGTATTCTTCATATGCGGCCATGTGTTTATACTTTTCCTTTGAAAAATTGTCTGCGAATGTTTTCTTCTTTTCAATTGCATCACATCTTTTTAGTTTAGATATAAGTGAAGTGTATCTATGACAACATCGCTTGTTGGAGAATAATGGTGCATGATTACAATTAAGTTTCTTTGTCCTAGCATCTTGCCTAATTTTTTCTATAGATCTCGCTCTAAATTTAAGGATTTAAAATTGACTAGGATTTCTGCATGTTGTGCCTTTCTTTTTTGAGACATGTGCTCCATATGCATGCATAATCTGCATTTGCACCACCAATTCCACATACACATGTCACAGATTTTCAGTTACCACCTAAAAAATACTCAAGAGGATATTCTATACCATCAACATCTATGCTTTTTTTGTTTTGCGCAAAGTTTGATATGTATAACCCTACAGAGCCTAGGATGTCTTTAATCATTTTACAAATTATTGTTTTTGGTTTCGACACGAAAAAAACAGGCTAGATAAAGTATAAAAAAGTGTTTTCGGGATTTTCAAAAAATTGGACTCGATTTGGAGTTGAGATTAACTTGTGGTTTTGACAAACATTTCTCTATTGGTGTGAAATTTGAGGAGATCCATTTGTGCTTTCTCCGGTACATTCTTCTGGAAGAATGTCTCTGATAAAGTAGCCACCCATTGACAATGGAAAGGTTGATACAATAGTACCATAATTATATGCATGTAAAACTTTGTGGAGCGCAACTTTATTCTGTATAGGGGCATCAGCATATCACACAAATCAACACCACCCATATGCTCATTATACTCCTCGACTATCTGGGGTCTTAGTATTTCAATGTGTTTCTTTTCCTTTGTTGACCATCGTTTCGCTGGTTTTCCCATTGCATTTCCCACATGGTTAGAGATCAACTGAACTAAGCCATAATGCACTATGGTGGTATTTGAATTGGCATTCGCACACCAGTCAGTAGAACCCCGTCCTTTCCTACTGAATTCTTTCTTGTTGTTTAGCACCTTTTTTGCCCCTTTCAAACGATCAGCTCTAATGGTACAGACAGCCCAGATTCTTGCTCTTTCTAGATGCTGTAGTAAATAAACCGATGAAAAATAATTGTCGAAATACACTTTGTGTCAACATTTTCTGGAAGAGAAGCACACAAATGTCTGACAACATTGCCACCAACTCCTAAGAGGGGATCACCTTCCTCTGATCTAGAACCACTTCCACTGTAGATCTGAAAGTCGTAAACTATGCCACTGACACCACATCTTGCCCACACATTTGTACCCCATTTGTGCATGGCTTTTTTGGGAGATACTGCCGTAGACCAGTCCGGCACTTGGTTGGTATGATTTGTTCATCAATGGAGTGCTTTTCCTCTTGCGGGAGTAGCTTGCACTTCTCCAAAATTGAATCAATTACTGGTCTCACTTGGAACAGTTTGTCATGATTGGTATCTTCTCTTGGCAAGTGCTTCAGTTTATCGAATCGGCCCACACTCATTGTGTCAGCAATCGATGGAATACGAGTGCCATTGCTCCAATACATTCTATATTGAGGCTCCTTGATAACACCCATTTAACAACATGGTCGAAGAAAATTCATAGCCACTACTTCGTGTAAACAAAATATAGCTATCTTTGCATGCATAATAAATTACTAGATGCTTCTCTTGATCCTACAGAAGACCCAAGAAGTTAATAGAGAAGTATTTAACCCTTAAAAGCCCAAAGGGAGAAAAACGTGAGGAAAATTCCTGAAATTTTGGATTCCTATTCAGATTGGCCACTGAATAAAATGTCAAAAATAATTTTTAAGAATTTTCACATTGTCAGTATTTGTGACAAATTTGTCACAATGGGTATTTACATATCCTATTTGCAATCAAATTGCTGAAATTAAACAACATGATACATCTGTTAGAATTTTCACTAATATAGATTAAATGGAAAATGATGCTATTTACATAACATAAATTGAATAACTGAACTCCAATAAGGTTATCCACTACCTATTTACAACACACAGGTTTGTAGTGATGAGTAAATGTCAGGTACCCGTGGAGGCAAATGTTTCAAATTCTAAACAGTTTTGAAGTATCAACTTAGTAATTAACCTCTGGTGTGATATTCTTTGTAACAGTTTCTGTCCTTATTAAAACAAAGGTAAACATTACACTTCCTACACATAGCATGAGATCGAGAGTCTTTGCACAGCTTGCATCTTTGCCTGTTGTCATTATCCCAGTCTGGCAAATGGTCAACACCATCAAATCTGACATCATCAACTGGTACTGAAGTCTGCCGCTTTCTGGGTATTGGAGGCGGGTTGTCTAAGGAGCTTTTCCTTTTTCTGGTTTTACCAGCTTTCAACAAACCTTCTGCAACTATTGCCTGAAAACAACGAAGTTTCATGTATTTACCATTCTGTTGATGCCTGCGATAAATAAGCCATGAGTTGACCATAGCAACTGTCAAGGTGTGGTACCAGATGTACAAGTACCATCTTCGAGATTTGATTGAATAGCGATACAAGGAACAGAGCATATCCATGAGATCTATGCCTCCCATAAATTTATTATATTCAGCAACAATCTTTTGCTTTTGAATATCAACATACTTCTTTTCCTTCTTATTCCATCGCCTAGCAGTTCCTACCGGATGTTCCCCACAATAACTTGACACCAGTGTCACTGCTTTTTTGTCTAGCCATCTTAGCACAATTCCTTTGTGCTGGTCAACTTTCACATCATATGCTCCACGATCTTGTGATTTCAGGGATTTTTCAGATTTTAGAGGACATCCTTTCAACCGATTGTTACGTGCAGTCCCAACATACTGAATTCCTCTCTCTTTTAGTTTTTCAACCAGTGGTAGGGATGTGAAGTAGCTGTCTGCGTAAAGTTTGATTAAAATAATACTGTCAGTCAGGAGGCAGCATTAGAAGGCGACCAAAATCACTCCTATTATAAAGATAATGTCCCCTATTATCTGATGTTGTTCCTTTCCCTTGGGTGATGTATCGCCAACAATCAAGATCAAGGTCAATGTATCCACTACCCATTGCCTTTGGTTTTAAAAGGTGCAGAATACCACAAGCAAATGCTCTAGCAGTTGATTCTAGTCTGCTCAAAGATGGTTTTGGCGGACGGTCATAATCCTTCAAAAAAACATAACAGAATAAATTAGTTCGCATATATCATGAAAAGTAGATTTTTCAGAAGCATGTTGAGTTGAGTTGCACAATGCATCAATACAACCTTTAGTATTTACTCAGATAATTTTACTTGTAAAGCGTAATGGGTTAATCCATTTAATCACATTGCAGCTCATGATGCACCCTATTGCATTTTACTCTGTTGAATGCCTGAGTATTTTATGTCTAATGCCAGACAATATTACTTGTCAAAGGGAAAGCGTTGGTAATTGGTTAAGTTGCCTGTCTGCATGCTAATGTGTGTAGTTTATCCATTAAGTTAAGATGCATCCAGATGCTCCTTACTTTAGTATTTTACCCTTTCTAACGACTAATGCCAAACGAACGGAATCAATAGATTGAAAAAATTATACTAATAGCTTTTAAAAGACATAAAGATATTTGAAATTCTTTCACAATAATTCAGGTGTATTCCCTGCTTATTTTGCAGAACTTATAAAGGCCATGGCTTTTTTGTTACATAGCTCATTAAAAAACAGTTGATAGAATATACATGGTTTGGAGACTAAATAAAAGTACAATACAACTCATTAACTATGTTATTGCCCACGTTTATGCAAAAAATGGTTCCTTTCTCGTCATGTGTCTATTGTATTTTAGCCCAATTTACCAATGGCGTTCGTCTTGCTAAGCTCATCAACCTTGACTTGAAAAATATGATTGCTATTGGTTTATTTGTGCAAAATACAATAGACGTGAGATGAGAAAGGAACAATTTTTTGCATAAATCCACCTCAACATAATCAATGAGTTGTATTGTAGTTTGATTTGGTCTCCAAACCATGTATATTCCATTAACTGTGATTAAAATAACTATTTTGGACAAAACAATGACTGACAACACACATATCATATCAAACCTTGTTATTCCTACTATCATTATCGAATATTTTGGAGAGCAACCATGCATATAATATGATATCTTGTTATTAGCATGATAAATTATTAGATGCTGGTTGTTTATTGTTATTATGCCATAAACTCTAGGTCAGATAATCTCAGAACAACAAGCGCTAAGCGATATTCGTACTTCAAATTTCATTCACTCATATCTCACATGAAGCTGTCCACCATGTGAAAACACCAAAAACGTGTCTCGTTTTTCCCCAAATGTAAATAGAAATCGTAAAATGTTATAGATTAGTCGCTGCAAAAAAAACGCTCAAAGACAAGCGATATGTTACCGTTGAAATTGTCAATGCTAACTGTTGAACTGCATGCGTCGACTTCCTCATATTCTATTCTTGTAAACGTTTAAACAAAAATAGGTTAACGGCCAAAGAAGAAAACCCAGCATGCATGTTCATCAATTTATTCTGTCGTTTTATATATGTACTCTTACGTTCGATTTAAAATTTACGTTTGTAAACGCACGTATATTGAACATGACAGTGAACATGTGATGTTTTAATTGTTCAGTGTTTCATAAACAGATGAAATAAATGTTGGACTTTATTTTCGATGGAACCGTGCAAAAAAGAATATTTCATCCATTAGATTTATAATGTTGTGTAATGTATTTTCTTATATGCGTGTGGTTTTCATGTTGTGTGTGTTTTTATATGTTTGTGCAGATAATAGAGTTTATGTTGTTTTTTGAGTTTTAGGCTCTTGACCTCTTGTGGCCTCGAATCTTTTAATGCATAACTATTCAATAATTATGACGTCTGTTCCATGTTTTTGTATAAACGTTATATTTTTTGTTTATATCAATCTTGATCTTTAAATTTTCTTTTCTGTACATTATGTTTCTTCTACAGGCACAATCTCTTTATTTTTCTTTCCACTAAATTGCCATTTTGTGACTATTCAGTTGAGATGTAATTATCAGTTCCAAATGTATTCAAACCTCACCAAGCCATTATTAAATGGATATGTTGGACACGTGTGAAATATATGTCGTCGCAAGATGTCAACTATTTTGTTGTGGTTAGCTTTTTGTCCAAGTCTATATATGCAGTTTGCAGGAGTTATATGTTGGCCAATAGCGAAGAAACGAAGTACATTGTCATTGAGGAAGTTCTCGTTATGACTGAATCCTTTATAGAACATTAAATTAACTTAGCTGAAACACTTATTATGATGCATCATCCATGCACTTAAAGCAAGAATCTAGAGGGAAAAGCTGGTTTTGAATAAAGAGGAGACAATAAAGTTGAAAGTCTGCATATCAAATTAATATATATGCTCTGAATATGTAACAAAATTTAAAAAGCTCATGTGATACGTCTTACTTCATTTGTTATTATAATATTATTTATGGCAGATATACCTAAACAGTAGGCGATTGCTTTCCCCTGATAGAGCTATCGAATTGCTGGGGAAAGTATATACTAATGTCAAATATGTTTTTGAAATTGGGAATTTCTCTCATGGTACGCTTTATCTGACATTTACATTTTCCAGCTGTATAACCGTAAATTGACAGCTAAATGTTTTTCGGAGGAGGATGTTCCAACAGGATAACACAGCGCCAAACCCCCAAAGGTCAAAAAGGGGCAAGTGAGCAAACGCTGCCCACTCCAGTTTGTGTCCTAAAACATAGGAAAGCATTGCCCGTCATCCGGACAACAAGTCCGCAGCACAACTTGTCAATTATTGTACACACGGTTTGCACATAGATACGAATCTGGTAAGACCACACTTATTCGGATTCGTTGCGTTTTCGGGCGTACACAGTATCCGCGAAAACGATACGAATCCGCTGGAATTGTTTCAGAGCATGCACTATAGCAAATGATGGGCCCGTTGTGGTCAATGGGCCCGTTAGTTGATTAAAAACAGGCGCATTTGCTTTAGTTTTTTTAAAAAAATGTTATAAGAAGGGAAGTACAGACGAGTAGGGAATGTGGTCATACCTTGCATGAAGGACGTATGTGACTATCAGATACAGTTCCCTCTATTTGATGAAATATTACCAATATAAGGTTTTCATTGTGTGGCCTAACTGCCAGCACACGGGGCTATATAGGCCTCGACTCCCTCTCCCTTTTAGTCCGCAAATGGTCGGGAGGGGGGGGGCTTTGTTTTGCACAAGATCATATTGATTAACGAAACACTTGCCATGCAGAGTCAGAAATCATCAATGTCTCCATCTCGGTTCCCATCTAGGTGCGCTTTTCTTTATACAGTAAAAACGGCCAGACCGGTACTGTTGTGTTTCCGTACAGACGGATTACTAGTACTTTAGGGTTTTTAAAGAAATCTGCATTCAAGTTTGTCGTTATTTACATATGGTTAGAACGGAAAATGCAGTTTGAACACTATATGTATCTTCGTCACCCTCGGCATCGTCACCATTTCCGACAGTCGGTGCAAGAACGCAAGTTCGTACAGTTCAGTCCAGCCTTCCTACACGAACATCACCTAGACTCGCACCCTGTTTTGCATTTGCGATGCATTGTAGCAAATAATCTGGCGCTGCGCACGCGTCATCCAAGGCTGTCCTCCAAACTACCTCCAAACATGGGATAGCTTTGTTAAAAGTTATCGCATCAAGCGAGCAAATTACCAAGCAGAGGTATGGTCACGTTGTCTTATGGCCATTCTCTTTCCAATTGGGATGGATAACGCGTCCCGCATTGCCTGAAGTGCACAGACTTCATCCCTCCACCGTTTGTGGACTTTTCAAACACTTTTTCCTCATAGCATGAGATAAAAAGTCCGGGATTTAGCCACCTCGGGAGACTATACCTCCCTCGGTGCGTAAATCACGGACTCACCTCCCTACAAGCATGTTTATTATAGTACGCAATGTTATGAACAGCTGAGAACGACAGCCCAATAATGAAATCGAAAACATCTTAAGAAATGTCTGTCAGTCTCGGTCTCATCGCGGTTAGACTTCGGTTAACCGCGGTTTTTGTTAGGTTATTTCTGGACAGTGCTGTACCTTGAGAATGCGTGGGATTATTGTTTTTGGGTTGGATTAGGTTGAAGTTGATGGGTTTTTAGTGAGAGTACTAGAAGACTGCAGACCGCAGAATTACGTTTTAAAGAAAAAGTGTGTTTTTTAAAAATGTTTCGTTCATACGACATAAATGACAATTTCTGCCCCCAAAGACCTTAATATAATATACCATGATGTATTTCGTATCCATAAGTGAAAACGATGATCAATTGTCATCCTGTTTACAATTTAATAAGTTTCGACATCCTTTTCAGCCTTGCCAGATCTCGTTAATTTATTCTATTTGTTTTTAAAGAGTTATTTCGAAAGCATGCTGTGGATCGACGATTTCTTATAAAAATGATAACAATCGCACTTACCGCATGCTGTTAGGGAAGACTTACTCTCAGTTCATTTCCTAACAGTGACATTGCCAATGGCAATGGAAATATGAAACCTATTCACAACTTGAGTATCTGTGAAATGTCAAGTTTTATCAATTTGCAAGTTAATAAAAGCCTGTAAACGTGCACGTTGTACATGTTGTTATCTAAGCATGTTTCAACCATGTCAATATTAATATATTCAATACATGCATGCAGCTATGTACCAAAAGCATAAGCAAACCTGCATTTTGAAGTTAAGCAAACCTGCGTGTTATTTTCGAATCATTGTTTTATGCGAAACGAGAAAGTTCGAGGGATATCTCTTTACAATAACCATGCAACCTAGTCAAATTTCTTTGTTAATTTAAAGTCTCAACTCTTATTAATATTTGAATTGAAATTTTCATGATCTGAAACCTGGGGAAAAGCAAATAAAGAGTGCATGTGCGGTCAAAAATATACATCTGGAATAATTTCATCTTAAAGTGTGTCTTTTCCAAAATGTATAGAAAATTATAATGATATATAAATTTCGGTTTCCAAAGCAATACGTCGGATTATAGTGCGTGCGGTACAAATTAGTATCTGTACTCATTGATCGCGTAGCGACAGCGATCTGTAGTTTCGGCTTGGTTTTTTGATCGCGTCGCGGCGTCGCGTAGCGACAGCGATCTATAGTTTCGGCTTGGTTTTTTTTTTTTATTATTTTTTTCCTCTCGGGTCGACCCCCAGCGTCGCTAGCTGCGGGCCATATCACCCTAATCGGGAACCTGCGCACAGGTAAGTTGCTAGTTATATCACGTGTTGTATTCACTTTGGGCATATTTCGTTTCACCTTCGAATTTCGAAGCAGTAAAGTAGAATCAATAAAGCGATCAAAATGCTAGCAAGTGCTATCTTTATCTTTACACTCATTACACATACAAGTAACTGCACACGCCGAGCAGAGTAAGCCTGCACTAAAGGATTTCAAGCAGTTTCGAAATGGGCTGTTGTGTGTTTCTCCTGCTTTCAACATGCGACTATAGTTCGGTATATTGTTCATTTTTATTATTAAGAACATTTACGACACAAAATTTGCATAGCTGGGCCGGCTACGCCTATCACGTGTTGTATTCACTTTGGGCATATTTCGTTTCACCTTCGAACTTCGAAGCAGTAAAGTAGAATCAATAAAACGATCAAAATGCTAGCAAGTGCTATCTTTATCTTTACACTCATTACACATACAACTAACTGCACACGCCGAGCAGAGTAAGCCTGCACTAAAGGATTTCAAGCAGTTTCGAAATGGGCTGTTGTGTGTTTCTCTTGCTTTCAACATGCGACTATAGTTCGGTATATTGTTCATTTTTATTATTTAAGAACATTTACGACACAAAATTTGCATAGCTGGGCTGGCTACGCCGCTGTGAACGACGCGATCATATAACGCCTAGTAGGCGTCTTGTTCTTTATTATTTTCCTCTCGTGTCGACCCCCAGCGTCGCTAGCTGCAGGCCATATCACCCTAATCGGGAACCTGCGCACAGCTACGTTGCTAGTTATATCACGTGTTGTATTCACTTTGGGCATATTTCGTTTCACCTTCAAAGCAGTAAAGTAGAATCAATAAAGCGATCAAAATGCTAGCAAGTGCTATCTTTATCTTTACACTCATTACACATACAACTAACTGCACACGCCGAGCAGAGTAAGCCTGCACTAAAGGATTTCAAGCAGTTTTGAAATGGGCTGTTGTGTGTTTCTCCTGCTTTCAACATGCGACTATAGTTCGGTATATTGTTCATTTTTATTATTAAGAACATTTACGACACAAAATTTGCATAGCTGGGCTGGCTACGCCGCTGTGAACGACGCGATCATATAACGCCTAGTAGGCGTCCCCTTGTGAAAATTTCCGCCACTTGGCAAAATCAATCATTGAACCAAATATGTTCCGAAGCACTTAAAGTCTGTCCAAAAGCCTACGCACAATTTTTAGGTACGCGTGCCAATAAATTGACTGTAGTGTAAACGGGGCTCTACTTACACAACGCACAATTTTTGATGCGCTACCAAAAGAATTGTATGAACTTATTGGTTGTTGTGAACAGCTCTTCGTAACATTTGGCAATTTAATCTTCGTAACAATCACCAATCTAAAAACGGCAATCAAGAGATAATTTGTCTGTAAAATTTATTTAAATTTCATCATCCGTTTCAGCTTTTGAAAATTTTTCATCATCATATCTCTGGCTAATTTCCATCATGATGTGGCTACTCTTTTAGCATAATAACATTGATTAGGTTTATCGGCACAGAAGAGTTCATTCCTGCATGGATATCGAATAGAGTATTGCCTTTTGCGATCCCAGTAAACCCCACTAAGGGTACGGTGTTAGCAAAGCAAATGTTAGAGTTAAAATCCAATAGGTATCCCTAAATTATACTCAATTCCAACATATTAATTATTATCTATTATATTAACTATATTAATGGAGGCATATAGTGCTGCTTTTGTAAGTGGTTTCAGATCACAAAAATACAATTAAGGCAGTCTGCTCATTAAGAACCGTTTAATGTTTTTTCTTTTGTATTATAAATTCTTGTGAACTAAAAATGCGGTCGAGTCATTAATTATGCATCCAGATATGAACGGATATGGTAGTACAAAATGTGAGCAAAGCGTTTGTTTGTGTTCATCGCTTGAATGGATTATTTTAAACGTTCACTTGTGCAGACGTTTATTTGTTCGGGAAACTTTCAATATTAAGTTACCGCACGTAAAACTGTCGACATTTTCCGTCGTACATTTTTGTAGCATTTTTTTGGGAACGTAAAACGGTATTGGGTGTCACCGTGGGCTACAAATACAGTTGCAGTAAAAAAATTAGTTACGAAGTCCTCCGACTCAATTCTAAAATCAAAATTTTAAGTAAACTATAATGCTTATAGTAACTATTATTGCTATTATGTTAGTTACTCATATATTTGAAATGTAAACATGCATGCAAATAAAATGTTAAAGCTAAAGGATGTTAAATTCTTTTTCGTTAAACTATAAACAGGATGACGAGACGACCAATAAACAGGAATTGGACGTTTACAGATGAAAGAGATGAAGATAATCCAAGAGACTCGAGCAAACTGTTCCACAATGTTTTCCCACGATACTAAAGGAGCGTTTAAGATAGTCAGTTCTGGGTTTGGGAACAAACAGAACAAACATACCTTGTAAATAAGTAGGAGTTAAATTTTTTATAACTTTGAACACTAAAATTGCCTTTGCATTTTACGAGCAGTACTTGGTGTAAGTCGTTCAATCAAAGTTCTTTAAGGAGATAATTTAGTGAGCATGTTATAACCCATGCGGCCTTATTTTCCCTATTTCTTGGTAACGCAACGATTTAATAGCCTTGTTTTTTAAACTTGCAGTGCCCACATTTACGCCGACTCAGACTGTCAAGACCCCAATCATTTTCAGCCTCGAACTCACGTCGTCTTCCTGTTCGGGAAGTTGACTCTCGTCTGAATCGCTTACCTCACAGCTATTGCTTGTCTTCAAGTCTAGTTCGTCTTGAATTGTTGACGCAATACTTGTATAAATCGTTATCGTGACTATTTTTCATTAAAGTGACCAAAAAGCCCGAAATCCTCATTAGATATATTAGAAATACGAAATCGCGATATGCGCTTATAAAATGATTATACTTGTTGTTTTATCTCCTATGCACCTGCATGACGTTAAAGGATCAAGTTATCAAGAAAATCGGCAGAAAATATAAAGCGCTGAAAGTACTTCGACTAAAAATACTTTTTCGGCTGAAAATACATACTCTATGAGACAACGCGAGAACAAAACAGCTCGGAAAAAAATATTGTTATGATAATTCGTAATCAAGAGGTCAAAATTAACTAAGAGCAAGAATAAACAACTAATGTCATTTAATATCAATATTTTAATAGTATTGTTATTTTTAATCTAGTCATGTTATCCCAATCCTATAACGGATGTTTAATTCGTCTTCCTTAAACCATAAACAGGATGACGAAACTACAAAAAAGGAATTAGCATAAGAAATGCGTGTGCATAAAAGTAGGAATCACAATCAGAATAATCACTCTTATCAGTGTGTTGAAAGAAATTGGAAAGAGGGTAAATCTTTTGGTTCCTATAATTACAAAAAAAAATTGACTTGTACAGAGTAAGTATTCAGCGGGCGCATTTCTATTATATCTTCATCTAAATTCAATCATAGTTATATGAGTACTGAAAGCATTTTATGCATTCCTTTTAGATGTCTTCTCTCGTGAAGTTATCTCTTGTTTTCGCTCTTGTTTTGTGTGCTGTGCTGTTCAAACCGGCCAGTGCTGGCTGCCGGGTCTCATGTGGTTGGCATTGTTCGGGCTGGAGCTGTAGCTATGGTTGTTCTCTTCAATGCAGCCGGAAAAAACGAAGTATTTCAGAGGGTAACGACGATGATGATGCAAAGCGAATGCCTTTTCCTGAGAAATTCGGTCAGTATGATCTTGACAAAAATGGTGGTATCACATTGGAAGAACTCGCGATGGCCATCAACGTGGTAAAACATGCAAAAGGAACAGAGGAAGCTTTTCGCGAAGCTGACAAAAATGGTGACGGTCAAATCAACTGCGAGGAATTCAAGAAAGCACCTTACCTATTCGCTCACCGTCCAACTTGTGATCAATAAACGAAGCTATAACGCATATCATGTAGAACACTCGTAGAACATTCATAGGAAAATAATATCAAGGGTAATTTGATTAAATATTTGTGGTTAAAAAGAAAAGAATATGTAGTACTGTATCTCTCTTACTCAATAAAGAAATCATCTAAAAATTATCGGCATTTTATTGTCAATTTGAAAAATAATGAGAACATTTAATATTGCGTCGCTTATATTGTAAATTAAGGCAAAGAAGTTAGCGCGATGAATCTTATATCCTGTTGAATATTGAAATGTTGGTGTCTTCTTTCTATATAAATCTGAAATGAGAAGCTTTCCTATTTTTCGGTTTAGCCTGGCAATATTTTTGCGTATTTTGTGAAAAACTGGGGGCATAAAATATTCAACAACAAGCAAGCACATGCATATAAAATATAATGTTAGCGATTTTGATGAAACGCCTGCATGCATGTGAACCATTCCCTTATTATAATATTAAACTAGATTTCGAGCTTCGTATTTGTTATCAGTTATGATATGCAGATTATTATGGTTAATTTTGTTAAAATACAATTTACAAAAAGTGAAGAAGCTTAATAAGAATTCAAATTTTTATGGTGCATTTCTAAACAACAAGTGTACGTTGAAACAATATTCAGTTTGATTCTAACACTAATAATGGAAATATGAAACCTATTTGGAGTGTAAGTACCTGTAAAATGTCAAGTTTCAAAGTCAGCTGAAGTTTAAAGTCTGAAAATGTGCACGTTTACAGAAATGACGTTCGCGCAGAGAAAATCTATTTATGATCT
The DNA here is from genome assembly GCF_004324835.1 of Dendronephthya gigantea. Classification (NCBI taxonomy): domain Eukaryota; kingdom Metazoa; phylum Cnidaria; class Anthozoa; order Malacalcyonacea; family Nephtheidae; genus Dendronephthya; species Dendronephthya gigantea. The sequence continues at coordinate 2,659,865 of NW_021163014.1, forward strand.
TTTTCAATTGCACGTGTATAGATATAAAGGCATAAAATCTGTGTCGTGATTTTTGCATTAATAGCCTTTGATTTTATTGCAGAATACACCCTGAATGATAGGGATTATCTGCATGGGGTATGGTTTTTGCTAAGGGGATGGACGAGAGGTAGGTGACCGTGAAAGGTCTGGGTTCAGTTGCGTGTTTATTGTGCGTTCGTGGTAAGCGCGAGAACATCTTAATGAATGGAATTATTTTTATTTTGGGATATATTTTCAAAGTCAAACTTCACGAAGTCAAAGATTCATTTAGGTTCAACTGCACAAATGAAACCAAGCGATGTTGAAATATTAGAAATATCTATATGTTATATAATCGAACATTTATGCAAGTATTTATAGGGTAAAATGTAGGATTATTGTTTTAACACGCAATGAAAAGCATGAACCGTGTGATATGGGTCTCAAATGCTTTTATTTTCTGCATGCAGTTAGAAGAAAAACATTTTTCAACAGTATCCAGTGGAATGCGCCAACAAGCAGGTACAGGAGTACTATCTGTGTACAATAACAGAGATTTATGAGTCTCAGGCTAAGGTATAAGATCATATTGTCCCTCTTTTCTTCAATAGAGTAAATTTAAAATTAAATGCAGGGGACATTAAAGATTGAGGCATTAGAGTTATTAGTTATTATTATTAGTCATTATTTCAAGCAGAAGACTGCTATTCCCCTCTTTCACTGTAATGGATCAGACGTAACGTGCGGTAGAGTTTACTAAACCGCCTGACGGGCGACGCCTCAAAACTCGCAAATCCTTGCTTTACCACGTTTATTTCAATCGGACTATTCACGTCGCCGTTCGACAGCACGTAAAAACTATACAAAGAATAAGTATGTTAAATTATATACATCGTGGAAATACATGCAATATTAAATTAAAGTTACCTCTGTCCCCGCAGATTCGTTCAATATGAAATCAAAACTAAGAATCTAGTTGAGAACTTGTAGAATCGTTATTTATACAACCATGTGGCTTTTGTACCCAGCCCACGTAATATGCTAATAATATCCTTCACACTCACTATGCTGGTGTACATTTATTATGAGGTTACATGTCTGTCAATATTACAAGAAAAAACTTGTATTATAAGCCCTGTCTACACGATGCCGGAAGAATTTGAAAACGTAAAAATTTTTATTCGTTAAAATATTTTTCCGCGTCCACACGTAAACACAAAAATAGGTACGCAGCGCGTACATGTGACTATCGCTCTGACTTTGTCATCCGAGTGGTATCATGGATTTGGCTGGTAGAATAACTAGTGCTAATAGTTGTACCCGTTTGTCTTGCATTTGGAGTTCGAAGTCGCACCATTCAGTTTACCTTTTTTCAAAGGTGACAGGTTGTGTATGTAGCCAATAACGGCCGGATTATTTCATCGCGAAGCCATGAATATCGTGTGATTAAACTGATTCACTGAATCAGCACGGTAAACTGGGTGTGACTTTTTATACTAAAGCGCGTGGTTGACACTACTGTACAGGGTGTCTCAAACAAAACACTTAAATATGCAAGAATATTAATATTGTTCGGGTTTGCACCATAGTTCAGCTAAAATGACTTTTAGCATTTTAAATGAAGGATTAAGAGCCATTTTCAATTTCCAGAGGTGCGTATCTATTGCGCTTTAGAGCTGTATTAATGTTCTGCATACTTAAGTGATTGCGTTTTTTTAAGGCACCCTGTAGTCCAAAGAATGGGCCATGTCATTACCGGAGGTCATTGGTGCATGTGTAAAATCCTTTGTCAGTCAGAAAAGAATACAATGGATCAGTGAGGATCGGCATATTATTATCACTGTTCATTGCTGATGATTAATGAAGGGTCTCATTCTTTCCTAAATAAGCAGGCTATTTTACTCACCATGCCAATAATTACCACATTCATTGATCATATTCAATGATGGCAGTAAAGCTAATGCTGAAGTGAATGACGATGCGTGACGATGTATAAAATAATTGGGATCACGTTCAGACCTGTTCGGCCGAAGCATAATTTTAGGTAGAATGACACGGCCTTTTATTTTGTGTTCCTGCCTCTACTTATGTTTACAAAAACTGATTGTGCATGTGAACTATATGCTAAAGTTTCAGCAAACAGCATTCACATCTACAAATATTACATGTTACTATTAAAGTATTGAAATTGCATTTGGTTTTGCAACGCATCCGCCGTATTGATTAACTCCAAATTTCATAAAATATGAGCGATTAGCCGTTTTCACATCAGAAGACGAATTAACAAATCGTCTATAAACAAAAAAATCGCCTGCTGTCGGCGGTCTGCAGGTGTTCTCTAAATACTGTAGCTGTTTTCACACTAGAAGACCATATGTGTCGTTTAAATATTGATTATTATATTTGAGTAAGACGTGCAAAGTTCAAACAGTTCAAAAGTGTAAGCAAAAAACGTACGTATAGAAAAGCTGTGTTGATACTAGAATAATTTGCATTTGAATTGCATATTTGATTGCACCGGAAAGGTTGGCGATAAATGGCGAAAACTGCAGAGTGTGACGTACATCAGTTGTGTGACGTAGTGCTAAGTGTGACGTCATGGTCCAAGACAAGCATTCAAGAAAGCAAGCAAGCAAGCAAGCAAGCACGCAAGCAAGCAAGCAAGCAAGCAAGCAAGCAAGCAAGCAAGCAAGCAAGCAAGCAAGCAAGCAAGCAAGCAAGCAAGCAAGCAAGCAAGCAAGCAAGCAAGCAAGCATGCAAGCAAGCAAGCATGCAAGCAAGCAAGCAAGCATGCAAGCAAGCAAGCAATCAAGCAAGCCTCTGACATAGTGGCTACCGCTTACGCGGTATTCACAAAAACGACCCGAAAACGCTAAAATTGTTTGAATACACCTGCATGTTTTCCACCCACGTGTCACAGATTGGATGTCGAATTCAAAGCGAAAATCTACCAAATCCAAAGTAAAAAACAAGAATGAGGACTTTCTTTGGACAAACGACAAGCACAAACTCATAAATATTGTTTGTTAAGTATCTATTAAATGCATGTCGTGTATAAGAAATTGTGTATAACCATACTCCGGCCTTTTGGACATTTTCTCAGGGCCGTAGCTAGAAGCTTAATTGGGGGGGGGGGGGGTGCATATTCATATATTCGTCATATGCCCAATTAAGCGGTCTAGCTACGGCATTTCTCTCGTAAAATACTTCCGCAAATGCTACAAGAATTGCCGAAGATTTTACTCACCATGAGAATAACCTAAACAAGACTTATTTGAGGCTAATATAGTAATATAAAGTTGAGCATAAGCCACCAGACTTGAAACAAGCCTCATTAATATGGAAACGACTTGATACGTGGCGTCATCGTTTTCAAATTTATCCGGCAAAGCTGTGCACACGTATCGGCTCAGCCGTCGTTTTCAAATTCTTCCACTCTGGAGAGCGTTTTCAGATTCTTCCATTTTCAGTGGGCGAAAACGCCGGATACGTGTGGACGATACGCGTAACCTTGCGCTTTCAAATTCTTCCGGCATCGTGTGGACGGAGCCTTAGACTAACTCTGTTTAACACCCACCCACACCGTTTAGTCGGGATACGCACTGGTAAGAAGGAGAACACTGGAAGCACCTACGTCACGGATATCTTAGAAACAATGCGAACATCGGAGGACACTGCTACCGTACCTCAGGACATATTAAAATTTCACATGTAAAACATACACCGGTATTTTGGTGTATTTATTTTTAGCTGGGTAATAATAAATGGGTAATAATAAATAAAACGGTCATGTGGGGTTGAAGTGCTCCCAATGATCACCTTCAGGCCCATACACTCAAATTACCTAAATGTATATATATTCAGTCGAATCGTAGGGACTGGCAAAGGGGATTATGACCTCGTGGTTCAGGTTGATGTTAGATGGGGTTGCGACCCTTCTAGCAGGACTCTATTGGGGAGTATCACCTCTATAGGGCATTCAGTCTCTCCTAGTGGGACTTATAGATACCCTAAAGGAGAAAAGCATAAGGCCTTAATGATTATTTTGGGATGTACACAGCTTTACAACAGTACAGTATGCTAATCCTGAGTACTTCACCCCCATGACCCATTCTCCCACACAAAGAATTTGCATCAGTTGTGTCTGATTTTAGCTCATAGTATGTCTCTCAAGAGCAATTGAATTATTAACTTGAATATTGATAAATCTTTTTTTCTCACCTAGTTTGAAGTCTATATAAATAAGTATTGAGAATTGCGGCTATAAGTCTATACAATTTCCACGGTGTACCTCAATATAATTTACCATGATGTATTTCGTATGCATAAGCAAAACGATAAACAGATGTAATCCTGATTACAATTTAATAAGTTTCGACATTCTTTTCAGCTTTGGCAGATCTCGTTAATTTATTCTATTTTTTTTTTAAAGATTTATTTCGAAAGCATACTGTGGATCGGCGATAATTTTCTGTGCTTTATTTCTAATAAAAATGATAACAACCGCACTTACCGCAGGCTGTTATTAAAGACTATGCCGTAAAAATTCAGTTCATGCATTTCCTAACAGTGACATGGCCAATCGCATTGGAAATATGAAACCTATTCTGAACTTGAGTATCGGTAAAAATGTCAAGTTTTATTAATTTGCAAGTTAATAAAAGCCTGTAAACGTGCACGTTGTACATGTTGTTACCTAGACATATTTCAACCATGTCAATATTAATAATATTCAATACATGCATGCAGCTATGTACCAAAAGCATAAGCAAATCTGCATGTTGAACGCTAATTATTGTTATAACACACTAAATTTAGCTTACCGACTTATTTTCAAATCATTGTTTTGTGCAATACGAGAAAGTTCAAGGGATATCTCTTTACAATAACAATGCAACCTATAGTCAAATTTCTGTGTTGATTTAAAGTCTCAAGTGAACCTGGGGAAAAGCAAATCATCAAATTAAGGACCCCTTTTGAAAATTTCCGCCCCTTGGCAAAATCAATCATTTAACCAAATATGTTCCGAAGCACTTAAAGTCTATCACAGCAGAGACGCTAGACTCATTATCCTTGCACGTTTGTGTTAAATTATAGGTCACAATATTTTTGATTTTCCAACAAATGTGTCAAAACTTTATTTTGCTGAACTAGTGTTAAAACAAGAATCTCGTCGCTGTGTGAGTTATCCCATAAGGTCCGTTTACACTACACTAAATTTATTCGCACGGCATTGGGTACGTGTACCCATTTTACGTAGGGCCTACGCATTATTTTTAGGTATGTGTGCCAATAAATTGACTGTAGTGTAAACGGGGTTCTACTTACACTACGCACAATTTTTGGTGCGGTACCAAAAGAATTGTATGAACGTATTGGTTGTTAAAACAGTTCTTCCTAACATTTCGCAATTTCAATCACCAGTTTAGAAAATGACAATCAAGAGATGATTTGTCTGTAAAATTATTTAAATTTCATCATACGTTTCCAAAGCACTTATAAGTGCTGTTCATCATACGTTAAAAAAATGCAATTTTTCGTTTCAATACGCAATCTTCAATATTTTTTCAGCTAATCATACACATCTGACCGCTTTGAAAGGAATATTAAGACTCAAAGAATACACAAGGTTATTAATTCAGACGATTCGTTTTTACCGTGTGCAAGCTTGAAATCTTTTGGGCAAGACATATTTTCTTGAATATTGATAAAAAATTTTCTCACTAAGTTTGAAGTCCAAGTATTGAGAATTGCAGCTAAGTCTATGCCAATTTCCACGGTGTCCCTCAATAACATTTACCATGATGTATTTCGTATGCTTAAGCAAAACGATCGATAAACAGATGTAATCCTGTTTACAATTTAATAAGTTTCGACCGACATCCTTTTCAGCTTTGCCAGATCTCGTTAATTTATTCTATTTGTTTTTTTAAAGAGTTATTTCGAAAGCATACTGTGGATCGACAATTTTCTGTGCTTTATTTCTAATAAAAATGATAACAACCGCACTTACCGCAGGCTGTTAGTGAAGACTCGCTATTAAAAATTCAGTTCATGCATTTCCTAACAGTGACATTGGCAATCGCACTGGAAATATGAAACCTATTCTGAATATGAGTATCGGTAAAATTGTCAAGTTTTATTAATTTGCAAGTTATTAAAAGCCTGTAAACGTGCACGTTGTACATGTTGTTACCTAGACATATTTCAACCATGTCAATATTAATAATATTCAATACATGCATGCAGCTATGTACCAAAAGCATAAGCAAATCTGCATCAGTGTTTAAGGCTAATTATTGTTATAACACACTAAATTTAGCTTACCGACTTATTTTCAAATCATTGTTTTGTGCAATGCGAGAAAGTTCAAGGGATATCTCTTTACAATAACAATGCAACCTAGTCAAATTTCTGTGTTGATTTAAAGTCTCAAGTGAACCTGGGGAAAAGCAAATCATCAAATTAAGGACCCCTTTTGAAAATTTCCGCCCCTTGGCAAAATCAATCATTTAACAAAATATGTTCCGAAGCACTTAAAGTCTGTCACAGCAGAGACGCTAGACTCATTATCCTTGCACGTTTGTGTTAAATTATAGGTCACAATATTTTTGATTTTCCAACAAATGTGTCAAAACTTTATTTTGCTGAACTAGTGTTAAAACAAGAATCTCGTCGCTGTGTGAATTATCCTATAAGGTCCGTTTACACTACACTCATTTTATTCGCACGGAATTGGGTACGTGTACCCATTTTACGTAGGCCTACGCACAATTTTTAGGTACGCGTGCCAATAAATTGACTGTAGTGTAAACGGGGCTCTACTTACACTACGCACAATTTTTGGTGCGGTACCAAAAGAATTGTATGAACGTATTGGTTGTTGTAAACAGTTCTTCGTAACATTTCGCAATTTCAATCACCAATTTAAAAAATGACAATCAAGAGATAATTTGTCTGTAAAATTTATTTAAATTTCATGATCCGTTTCAGCTTTTGAAAATTTTTCATCATCACACCCAGGTAATTCCATCATGATGTGGCAACTCTTTTACCTTAATTGAATTTATTAGGTTTATCACAAATAAGAAAAAATCAGAAACTTTCAATATTAAGTTACTGCATGTAAAACTGTCGACATTTTCTGTCGTACATTTTTGTAGAATTTTATGGGAACGTAAAACGTTATTGGGTGTCACCGTGGGCTACAAATATAGTTGCAGTAAAATAATTAGTTAGGAAGCTAGTTCTCCAATTCTATTCTGAAATCAAAATTTTAAGTAAACTCTAATGCTTCGTAACTATTATTGCTATTCTGTTAGTCAGTCATACATTTGAAGTGTAATTATGCATGCAAATTATTATGCCAAAGCTAAAGGATGTTAAATTCTTCATCGTTAAACTATAAACAGGAAGACTAGACGACCAATAAATGGGAATTGGACTTTTAAAGAAGAAAGCGATGAAGATAATCCCAGAGACTCAGGCAAACTGTTCCACAATGTTTTTCTACAATGACGAACGGAACGTTTAAGATCGTCAGGTCTGGGTTTGGGAACAAACAGAGGAAGCACAACAAACATACCTTGTAAATAAGTGGGCGTTCAATTGTTGTAAACGAAAATTGCTTTTGCATTTTGCGAACAGTATACTTGGTGTAAGTTATTCAATCAAAGTTCTTCAAGGACAGAGATAATGAGCATGTTATAACCTACACGGTCTTATTTCTCCTTGCAGTTCCCACATTTACACCAACTTAGACTCTCAAGACGCCAATAATTTTCAGCCTCGAGCTCACGTCGTCTCCCTCTTCGGCTAATTGACTCTCGTCTGAATCGCTTACCTCGCAGCTATTGCTTGTCTTCAAGTCTAGTTCGACTTGAATTGTTGGGGCAATACTTGTATGCATGGTTATCGTGACTATTTTTGATTGAATTGACCAAAAAGCACGAAATCCCTCATTAGATATATTAGAAATACGAAATCGCGATATGCGCTATTAAAATAATTATATTTGTTGTTTTATCGCCCATGCACCTGACGTTACAGGGTCAAGTTGCGAAAAGAGATTTTTTTCGAAAATCGGCTGAAAAGATATACCTCTGAAAATACTTCAACTAAAAATATTTAGTCGGCTGAAAATACTTAGTCTATGAGACAACGCGAAAAAAACACAGCTTGGGAAGAAATATTATTATCATAATTCGTAATCAAGAGGTCAAATTAACTTAGAGCAGGAATAAAAAACTAATGTCATTTAATATCAATATTTAAATAGTATTGCTATTTTTAATGCAGTCATGTTATCCCAATGCTATAACGGATGTATTACTTTTCTTCTTTGAACCATAAACAGGATGACGAAGCTACAAAAAAGGAATTAGCATAAGAAATGCGTGTGCATAAAAGTAGGAGTCAGAATTTGAATAATCACTGTTATCATTGTGTTGAAAGCATTTGGAAAGAGGGTAAATCTTTTGGTTCGTATAATTGACTTGTAGAAAGTAAGTATTCAGCGGGCGCATTGCAATTATATCTTCATCTAAATTCAATCATAGTTATATGAGTACTGAAAGCATTTTATGCATTCCTTTTAGATGTCTTCTCTCTTGAAGTTATCTCTTGTTTTCGCTCTTGTTTTGTGTGCTGTGCTGTTCAAACCGGCCAGTGCTGGCTGCGGGGTCGAGTGTGGTTGGAGTTGTTCGATCTGGAGTGGCTGTAGCTATAGTTGTTCTCTTCAATGCAGCAAGAAAAAACGAAGTATTTCAGAGGGTAACGACGATGATGATGCAAAGCGAATGCCTTTTCCTGAGAAATTCGGTCAGTATGATCTTGACAAAAATGGTGGTATCACTTTGGAAGAACTCGCGATGGCCATCAACGTGGTAAAACATGCAAAAGGAACAGAGGAAGCTTTTCGCGAAGCTGACAAAAATGGTGACGGTCAAATCAACTGCGAGGAATTCAAGAAAGCACCTTACCTATTCGCTCACCGTCCAACTTGTGATCAATAAACGAAGCTATAACGCATATCATGTAGAACACTCGTAGAACATTCATAGGAAAATAATATCAAGGGTAATTTGATTAAATATTTGTGGTTAAAAAGAAAAGAATATGTAGTACTGTATCTCTCTTACTCAATAAAGAAATCATCTAAAAATTCTCCGCATTTATTATCAATTTGAAAAAAAAGGAGAACATTGAACAATATTGCATGGCTTATAATATTGTAAATTAGGGCAAAGAGTTGGCGCGACGAATCTTATGTCCTGTTGAATCTTAAAATGTTGATGACTTCTTTCTCTATATCCGAAATTAAAAGCTTTCCTATTTTTAGACTTAGCCTGGCACTATCTTAAAAATATTTAACAGAGAGTTTTTGAAGTTAAAGCACATGCAAATGTATTAAATATTAGCGTTTTTGATGAGAGGCTTTTCAACCATACCCTCATTAATATTAGACAAGATTTCGAGCTTCGTATATTATTTATCAGTTATAAGTTTTATTTTGTAGCACAGCATGGAGATTGTGCCTGAAAGAGCCATAACAAAATTACATTCAAAAGGTAGAAAATATAATGTTTTGCCTAGAATCTTATACATCTTCACAGCAAACGAGAAACGTAGAGACAGATAAATAGGGCCGCTTGAGAAAACGTGCGCGATAACTGCTTTCACGGCCGGTATTCAGATATTATATACTCTATGCAGATTGCGAATCGCTAATCCGAAATACGCGGATGCCGGAGGAGCAAGGAAGGACACTTGAAAGTACATACAAGACAAGGTGTGAAAACTTTGGGAATTTTGTCCTTGAAGGTGGAACAACAGTCGAACCAAATACACATACAAGTTCGTGTGGAATTATTTGCTATACCACGCGTTTAAATTGGATTTACTTTGAAAGAACACGTGGGAATATTGCTTGGTTTTAGGTTTTGTTTGTGAGAATGACTGTATTACCACATAAATGTTACACGACAAGTGTGTTTCTAATGTTTCTTATGTTAATACCACGTCAATGACACTGAGTTTTTTCCATAGAAGCCTCAATACAGAATAATATCCCAAGATGCATTTTGTGTGAATAAGTGCCAACGCGAGAATTAAACGACCACCCATTGTGCAATTCAACATGTTTCGACATCCCTTTCAGCTTTTGGCAGATCTGGTTAATCTCTCACAACTATTGCATATCTTCAAGGCTATAGTTCGCACATCGCAATCCGATTACCTTTGCTTTTTTAAAGAACTATTTCGAAAGAAAGATGAACGTTCAAGTTGTTTTATTACATATATAGCCAACAATTTTGTGAAGCTAGTGATTTAGGCATTAATCCTAAAGGCGGATTTCCACTTACAGCGAAATCGTTCGCTAGCGAAATATTTGCATATTTTCTTTTTAATTTTAATAGCATAAATAAATTAGTGCGACTTGACTGTTCCCAAATCAAAAGAAAATATGCAAATATTTCGCTAGCGAGCGATTTCGCTGTAAGTGGAAATCCGCCTTAAAACGTCGCGGCATCTCGTCATGTGAAAGGTGCAGATTATGGTGGTTGATGTTGATAATGAATCTCCAAAAAGTGAAGAAGTTTGATAGGTAATCAGTTTATGCTGTATTTCTAATAAGGGAACAACCGCAGCCTATAATTTAAGACTGCAGGTCTTAAAAAATCCAGTTTGACTCATAACATTGCCAATGGAAATATGAAACGTATTCGGAAGGATGAGTATCTGTAAAATGTCAAGTCTTCGTTTCAGTGCAGGTTTAAAGTCTGGAAATGTGCACGTTTACCGAGACGACGTTCGCAGAGAATATTTATTTATGATCTTTTTCAATTGCACGTCTAGATGATTGTACCGTGATTTGTGCTATTATAACGGGCGATTTAAAATGCACGTGTAAAGGTAATTAATGGGTTTAGCGTCGCTGCTGTGACAGATTTTAAGTGCTTCGGGATATATTACGCTCAATGATTGATTTTGCCAAGGGGCGGAAGTTTTAATAAGAAGTCTCTGATGGGCACATTTTCAAAAGCTGCTTCGCCCGCGCGGGTGAAGCGGACGGCAATGAAAAATCGCCTTAACACCATCCAAATACTTATCCCCTTGCGACAAACACACATGATAGACACACAGCTACATGCACACCGGCATTTATTAAAAAAAAAACCAGACAAATCCATGCATTCAGGAAATAAAAAAATACGTTACAAATAAAGTTTAAGTACTTTTAAACATAAAATTATGCAATAAAAATTGCTGTGCTATTGTTGTGTTGGAGTTAAATCCAACCTAAATAGAATTGGTTCTTACGAGATGCCGATATCATTGCTTTTAGCATTTAAAGCGACACTAGGTAAGTTATTCTGTTAGAGTTCGTAATAGCAAAGTACGATGATGCTTAATCCATGGAAATTTTTATGCCAATGCTGTATAACGGATGTTAAATTCTTCTTCCCTGATCAACAAACAGGAAGACGAGACGACCAAAAAAGACAATAGAATACGAAATGTGTTTGTATAAAAATAAGACTCAGAATTGGAATAATTCAGTCTGAATCACCGCGTTGCTGTTGTGTTAAAGGCAATTGGAGAGAGGATAAAACCTGTGGCTCCAAAAATTACAAGAAAATTGGCTTGCACAAGGATAAGTTCTCAGTGGGCGCATTTCTATACCATTATCTAGAATTAATTAGTTATGAATACTTCTAAGAATTGGCCCCATTTGCACTACACTCAATTTATTGGCACAGCATGGCTAAAATTGTTACCCGTACCCAATTTTAATCGTGTTCAGGCTACCAAAACAAAGACCGAGGGCGAGTGCCATAGGCACGGGTACCCATTTTAGCCGTGCCGTGCCAATCAATTGAGAGTAGTGTAAACGGGGCTCTTAAAGCATTTCTTTCATTTCTTTTAGATGTCTTCTTTTTTTAAGTTATTTCTTGTTTTCCGCTTTTGTTTTGTGTGCTGCGCGGTTCAAACCCACCCATGGTATTGGTTGCAGGCTCGCATGTCGCCCAATTTGTTCATTGTGGCGTAGCTGTAAGATAAAATATTACTTTAAATGCAGCGGGAAAAAAACGAAGTATTTCGGAGATAAACGACGATGATAATTCAAAGCGGGTGCCTTTTCCTGAGAAATTTCGTCAGTATGATGTTGAAAAAAATGGTGGTGTCACATTGGAAGAACTCGCGATTGCCATCAACGTGGTAAAACATGCAAAAGGAACAGAGGAAGCTTTTCGCGAAGCTGACAAAGATGGTGACGGTCAAATCAACTGCGAGGAATTCAAGAAAGCACCGTACCTATTCGCGCACCGTCCAACTTGTAATCAATAAATGAAGCTATAACGGATATCATGTAGAACACTCGTAGAACATTCATAGGAAAATAATATCCAGGGTAATTTGATTAAATATTTGTTGTTGAAAAGAAAAAAATATGTAGTACTGTATCTCTCTTACTCAATAAATAAATCATCTAATAAAAATAAGAAGTATATATATTTAATCTTGCATGGCTTATAACTCTTTCATGGAGCCATCAAATCCAACACATTTTCACCAAAGCTTCACGAGGAATAGGAATGATGCGACGAATAAAACAGTTTGTCCCAAAATCAACTCTAATAAAAATTTATAATGCTATTGTGTTATCACACTTTGACTATTGTAGCCTTGTATGGGATAACTGTTGTGAATACTTAAAAAATAGACTTCAGAAATTGCAAAATAGAGCAGCTCGCGTCATAACTGGTAAAACATACGAAGTTAGTAGCGAAGATGTCCTAAAGGAATTGGACTGGAAGCCTTTAAATCAACGATACAATGTCAACAAAGCAATCTTTCTGCACAAAATGCGAAATCAAAAAAATCCATCATCAATTTCTAACATGTTCAAAATAAAAAGCAACGATAGATATAATCTAAGAAGCAACTATAATGATTACGATCTTGGGAAACCTAAAACAAATTTCATAAAAAAAAGTTTCAGTTACTCAGCTGCATCACTTTGGAATGGTTTATCCAATGAAGCGAAAGAATTAGGCATAAGTACTAAAAAATTTAAACGTATTCTTGACGACACTTGACCCAACACCAAATGTATATGTATAGTTATATTTGTATATTTCTGTAATGTATTTTAGTTCTTTTTAATTGCATGAGTGTGATACACGGCCCTTTGAAAATCAGGCTAACTGAAAGGTTACCGTGTTTAAATATTTTTAAATAAATAATAAAGTACTCAAACGCGGCAATTAAACGACCACCAGGTATGCAATTTAACATGTTTCGACATCCCTTTCAGCTTTTGACAAATCTGGATAATCCAATTATCTTTGCTGTTTTAAAGAACGATTTCGAAAGGAAGATGGACGTTCAAGTTGTTTTATTACCCAACAATTTTGTAGAGCTAATGATTTAAGCATTAATCCTAAAACGATAATGAATCTTCAAAAAGTGAAGAAGTTTGATAAGTAATCAGTTTATGCTGTATTTCTAAACAATGATGAAACAACCGCAGGCTATTATTCAAGACTGTATGGGCCGGTTGTTCAAAGCTAGGTTAGCGTTACCCCTTTGTTAAATCTTACTCCGCTGTTTTGGTTTATAATTATACTGTTTTGGTTTATAACCCAGGGTTAAGCTAACCGGCTTTTGACCGGTCCCAGGTCTTAAAAAAGTCAGTTTGATTCGTAACATTGCCAATGGAAATATGAAACGTATCCGGAAGGATGCATGTATCTGTAAAATGTCAAGTTTTCGTTTCAGTCTTTTCAAGTCTGGAAAAGTACACGTTTATACAGACTACGTTCCCAGAGAATATCTATTTATGATCTTTTTCAATTGCATATCTAGATGAAAATCTGTACCGTGATTTGAAGCGGATGAAGCGGACGGTAATGGAAAGCGCCTTAACTGTAGCAAGGGCGTAGGAAACATCCAGAGGTTGGGGGGGGCACCAGCTTCTAGGGGCACTTTTGGTTAATAAAAATGACGGTTAAAATGGTTAATAAAAATATATATATATATGGACGGTTTGATTCAGGGACCGCCGACAGCAGAGTATTTTCGTATTTTTTGGGCTTCGTACTGCTAGGGGGGTCCGGGGGCATGCTCCCCCGAGAAAATTTTGAGATATAGGCCTCTGAAATGGCCGCAAATCCCTCTCAATTTAAGGATTATTGGGAAATAGTAGATACTTTTTTGTTTCCTTTCGCTTCCCAAAAAGGCTTTTTTTTTCACAAAAAGGGCACTTTTTGTCCCTTGAAAAACTTTTGGGGGGGCACGTGCCCCCAGTGCCCCCCCCTTCCTACGCCACTGAACTGTAGCTTCACTGGGACAGAAATTCAATGTCAACGAGTTACCAACAAATCAACAGGGGTAGACGCGGTGCGTAGAATGAAACGAACTCGACGTAGGAATTTTGATAATTTATTAACAGGATATATACAGGTTTGGGTCGATTGAGAATATTGCGTCGGTTCGAACTAAAATATGATAAGCAGACAAACTATAGTAACCTATCACATGATATTATTACGAGTATATTTGATAATTGACATAAATGAGATATACTTATTAAACTAAGAATTAGCATGAATTATAACAACTAAACCGATTTTAGCAGCGCTTATCGAAACACTTAGCGCGACAATTGCTAACTGAAACAACGTATTATCTATTTACTTACTTTGGTTTGCAGACGCACCAACTTTAACTATCATGCGCGTAGATATAGCTTTGATCGAGGTAGAATAAAGACAGAATTTTTTGTCTCACAATGCGAATAGAATTGTAGCGTAAACCTTTGCTTTCTCGCAAGCGTCCACATTCGAGACTCAGCGTAGAATGAGTAACCTAAGCTAGGTAGGCTGTTTTTGTGTAGCATGAACCGGATTTCAAAACATAGAAACGCGGTGTGTTTGTGACGGACATAGCGTGGCTAGGCAAGGCAGCCGCATTGCGCATTTGCTAACCAAATTTACGTATTTGATGTAAATCTTTGCGCTGAAACGGAAAATAACAACTTGTTTTTGCCAGAAGGTCTTTTACAAAATAACAACTTGAACGACCTTCCGTTTCGAAACCAACATTAACATCGTTGAAACACTTATCTCTTTGCGATAAACAGGGCGTGACTAATTAGCGAAACTGCAGACCACGGAACTGCGGAGCTTGCAGAAGCTACGAAACCTGCGGAACTTTTAAAATAACATCACCTTTTTCTTGTAATTGTCAGTAGACAAACAGTATAGTGGGTATCATATAATATGTATACATATTGCGAGTCATACTCTGTGAGGGCTGAGTTGCCCTACGTGCTTTTATTCTGCAGAACTCGACGCGTGCTTAATACAACATGGCAGGTTCTTTGGAGGGATTCAAAAACAAGAGGTAAACTGTAATTTATGTTTTTTTCATATTTTTTTTCGTTAATTTGCGTATACAGGGTATCCCCCAAAGCCCCAAAACTATTGAAATCAGCTATTGTTAAAAATTGAATGACTTTTTCGCGAATTTTTGCTCGTAGGGATTAACTTATAAAGTGTTAAATAGACCTAGATTCAAAATTTAGAGAATTAAGGACATGTCGAAGGTCATGGTGCTTGAGTCAGTCTAAATTTAATTGGTAATAAAAGTAATTTGTGGGTAAACAAACAAATTTTACTGTCTTGCATCATGCATAAAAATGCCTATGTCAAACATTTATTTATATCCACTTGTGGGTCCCAATTGGGTGCATAGGCATTCAAACTCCAGCTATTACACTGTTATGGGTGATTTTAATGGTTTTTGGGGTTTTTTAGACACCCTGTACAAAAACCCTGGACTTCGTCACAACATTTTGTTCATTGATGCGAAACTAAACATTAGGCAACTATACATATAACATTAATTGACACAACAAACAAAGAAGGGTATACAGGGTGTCCCAAAAAGAACGAAAACTATTGAAATCACTCATTGTTAAAATTTGAATGCCGTGTTCACGAATTTCAGCCCGTGGGGATTTAATGCGACTTATAAAATGCTAAATGCTTTGTTTTGCTAGAGAAAGGGGACATGTCGAAGATTTTGGTCCTTGAGATGCACATTTGAATATTGGTTATCCATATTTGTAAATTATGATATTGTTAATAAATATCATTTTTGCGAACAAGCAAATTTTACTGCATCATGTGGATGCATAAAAATGAGTATGGTAAACATTAATACACCTGTGGGTCCCAACAGAGTGCTTAGGCATTCAAACTCTAACAATTGTATTGTTATGGGTGATTTCAATAGTTTTCGTTTTTTTTGGGACACCCTGTATAGAGTTGTAGAGTTTTATGTAGAAATATACAAATATTCTTAATAAGAAACAGTAACCAATAGCGTTGGCCATGTCATTCATTCCTACTTATCCTGATTCCGTCACTGGACGCAACAGAGTTTAAACAAACAAGGTCGACGCAACAGAATTTAAAACATAGTCAACAACGATTCTTGTACTCTAACCAATATATACATCTAACTGAATTTTAACGCGAACATTATATGTCGAAATAATACCCCTTTTACTAATAAAACTTCTATAGGTCGATGCAACAGAATGTGAACTATTACAGTCAAAAATGGTTCTAATACCCTTCTATACAAATCAAATACTCTAAAGCAGCAACCCGAACTGCTGCAGAAGTTCATTGGCATGGATACTGTTTATCGCCGTCTCTGAACCCAGTTGCAAAGACCGCACGTGGAGGTATGAGTGACGTGCAAGGATACAATGCATTTGACAATGGTAACTGACTTGTTCGCTTGCTTTACCCATTCCAAATAGGTAGATAATACATTAGCTTTCTCTGCTGCAGTGACTGTATGTGAGCAAACATTCGGACTGGACTTGAACATCAAACAGGTACAGGTAATCTTTCCACATTCTAAAAGGGTAGAGAATTAGGACAGGCTGATGATCGACTATGAACTGTGCATGAGAACCCTCGAACTCCGCTTTCTACAGAAGGCGCTTGGAGTACTGCGGTATCAGTAGCGAGATATTGAGAAGCCTTGTTCCATATAGACGCAAGAACAGTGCCAGGGACACTGAGCTGCGATCGTGTATAACACACGGATAGCATTGGAGTGGAAGCCTTCGATGGATCAGCACTTGTGACGTGTGAGTTTTTTTTCGAATCAAGTTCAGTTCGCATAACCTTTAAACTATGACTTTTCTTTTGATCCTGATTCATGTCGTGCATCCACTTTAACTCCGGTACTTCGAGAAAGGAAAGTTTGTTTAAATCGATACTTTCCTTTTCTTATGACCGCTCTCGTTATCTCTTGACGTTGACTTTCTGCTACGGGTTTTGAAAGGGCGATGAAGTCTGGAAGAGACATTTCTTCATATTCCGCAGCTTCTTTGAGGACATGATTAATTTTTAAGGCACTTCTTGATTCCTTTTTTCATTTATTTAGTGAATTTCACCAAAAAGGTACAAACATAAATAATTCAACGCAACGTTCCCATGCTTTCTAAGATGTACAGACAAAATAATCTGTGCATGGCCGAAGTGCATCTCCCATACGTGGATTTTTCTCAAAAATTTTGCTTTGCGGCAATTAGCCTTTCTAACGATGACGAATATGCCGCCATCTTTGGGGTACTTTTTTCAAAAACCATGAACGTAAGACTTTGTAACGGCAACTGTCTTTAATTTTAGGCTGAATTTATTCTTCAAATGGTCTGTTTATTCTAAAAAAATTGCTTTTGATGTTTAAACATGCTTTTTAAACCCATTTCAGAAAATTGAAAGTATCCAAAAACGTCATCGTTAGAAAGGCTAATTAAAAAAAGGCGGATTAAGTGTCCAGAATCTCGTAACTATATATTCCACCTTTATTAGGCCTTGTTTGGAGTATGGTCAGCGTTAACGAAGAACCAGTCGGACATGATTGAATCCATTCAAAAAAGAGCTCTACGTATCATTATCCAAGATTTGTCTTATGCAAACAAGCTGAACCATATTGGACTACAAACTTTATGGTCACGGAGAGATAATTCTTACAAATGATTTATAAATAAATTAGAATTGGATAATGTTACAATTAACCCCCTTCGCGATGCAATTGAAAGACAGACTAGCGTTTCTACCAAAGAATATAATTTTAGGTGTGAACATTACAAACAAATACAGAACGACTTAGTAATTTTATCACTGTTAAATATAATTATTAGAGTAGATTTATATAACCATGTAATTAGGTTTTAATACTGCAAGTTGGTTTTAATAAACACATTAATATTATTATTATTAAACTAAACTTAACTTTGCAATACACATGACGCTATTCATCGTCATTACTGTCACAAACATTTATCATAACACTAGAATTCGAATCACTTCGCAAACACCTCTTGCAACAAAGTCTGGAGAAACATTGAAGACAAGCCCTGCTGCACACGAAAAGAAAACGAGCGAATATCGAAATAATGGCAAAGCATACAAGAAGAACAAGAATTGCCGGAAACATCCCTAAAATAAGAACCTCCAGCCATTTGAAAGCTTTGAAAACAGACACCAAAGGTCCCTGGATGTTTTGATGAGAACTAGAAAACACGGACCTAAACAGGTTGATCAGAGCTAAAACTATCAAAGACGTCAAGGAAATGGACTCGAGGTTGTTCGAGAAAGAATTTTGAAATGGTTTAATTTTGAGATGAAGGCATAGAATGAAAAGGCAAGCAAGCGTCATGCAGAATAATCTGATGGATGGCTCGGTCACCACGCAAAAGATTACGACCAATATGAAACGACGAGCAATCAAAATGCTCTGCCAATACAAAGCTCCTTGCTTGCTCGTTTCATTTGGCTGTGCGTACGGACCTAGAAGCAACTGTTTTAAAGCGCTTAAATTTTCGCTTTCCTCTGCATGTTCGTCTTCAGATCGACAAACGATGCGGACTAGCCTTTGAAACAAGAACGACAGAGGACAAACAATAGCTAGGAGGAAATTTCTGACGGTTATTTTATCATGGTAAAGTTTGAACGGGATCCAAGCGAGAACGAATATGAATGGAACAACAAAGATGGCATTGAAAATGAATGATGCATATTGCCACCATTCGTAGCATACGACGTTTCCATTGTAAAACCATCTGAGCGTGCCTGCAACGGGGACACAGCGAATTAGGGAAATACTGACAGTAGCCAGGGTCACGTAGCCAAGGAACACTGTTTTGACGCTGGCTTGAAGATAGGGAGAAATGTCAGGTCGAAGAGAACCTCTCTTCCAACGAATGAGGACGTGGAAGGCATAGAGAAGAAAGATTGCAGCGAGCGTCCCGAAGACCGGAGCAACTTTAAAAAGAAGCTTTGTCTTTGGTGTCAGCCCTGGAATTGGGCAGACAAAACCATGATTTGTTAGACCTGGTTGAAAGTTGAAAAAGCCAAGGACTGGCATGAGAAATTCAGTTTCAAAGAATTCTGTTAGCGAGGTCGACCAGAGAAGCAATTGTGATATTTGGTAGAAATAAAAGATGATCTCTAATAAACCCGAAAATTGTCTTTTATCTTGTTTCGTTTGCTCCAATGAAGACAGCGATGCATTGTTTTGTTCAGTGTCATCCTCAGGGACCAGATCAACGTGGAGGTGTAATGCTGCTTGCATGTTCGCGAAGCGACTGCCATCTATAAACGTTTTAAACCAAAAAATCTGTCGTAAGGGATATTTTATCATTGGAGGTTTGAAGACGAGGAGAGCTGCCATTAAGAAGACATACACTAGAAATACAATCCAGAACCAATAGTCGTTGCATTCTCGTGTTAGAGTACAGTTCGTTGACCACAGAGCCTCTGAATAGCCAGATGAACACATTCCACACATAAAACCAGTACGTTTACCTTGACATGAATTGTATTCAGTGCTGTCAGATGGCGGGGACCTGCAGTAGCCAAACGGGCAAGTGATGAAAGCAAGCGTAGGTGGATTCGAACTTGTTTTATATCCCCAAAAGTTTAGCTTTGATCTAATGTATGGGACACACACTGCGCCCCGCGGGCATGGGACGCACTGGAAACTAGAGTCTACCTTCAATCCTCTCGCAGTTCCTCTTTGCAAAGAGTAGAAGTTATAGTCACATTTCCTGCATGATAGAGCGAGTGCGCTGTCATCACGGCTGTTTAGGCTGAAGTATTGATAATTAGTCTTTTCAATGGCGTGAGCCAAGGGACAGATACTTAGGGAAGAGTTCTCCAGTGATATTTGCTCTGCTTTGGGTATCAGAATTATTGGTTCGTCGACCGGTTCAGTGATGCGATTGAATGTTGTATTACATATAACCGCCTTTCCAGTGCTGTAAAATCGTAGGAAAGATGAGGCTACAAATTCCGTCCCTTCACTCGTAATGATCTTCGGAATAGTTTGCCTAAACGCACAATGATTTAAACTTAGATCCGATTGACCACGATTACCAATTTGACCGCCTTGGAACTGGGCAAAATTATTCAAAATTGTGCAATTTGTTAATTTCACTTTCCCCCCTGTCACCGCCAAAACGCTGTCGACTAAAGCGATATTTTCTTTGAACAATACATTGACAATAACAGCTGGAAAGATTCGGTCAAAACAGTTTACTTCCTCTGACTTATAACGTAACAAACCGGGAACAAATGCTATCTCTATTGCGCCTCCTGAACCGTCCAAATTCCTGTTCCGGAAAAACGAGGAATCTTCTATTCTTAGCGAGGTAGTTCCTTTCAATAAAACATAAAGTGGTCGGCAGGAGTTGTTCGTAAATGTTGTATTCGTTATCAGAATCTTTGAATTGTTCAAAAACAGCATGATTTCGGCCTTCGACGTGCAAGGAATAATCCTGTTTGAATCGATGATAGAATTTTTCCATGTCAATGAAGCTTGACCCGTGATCACTATTAATCCTAGAACGCTAAAATTCTCCCGAAATGCACAGGTATCCAGAGTTACATTATTTAATCCAGAGTTTTTTAAAGAAACAAGAATACTACTACCAGCCATATTTAGGTTCCCGAGGAAACGCGTGTTGTTTAAAGTGATGTCAACTAGTGGACAATCAAGTACCAAAGCCAATATTGCCCCTGAAGCACCATTTCCTGACAGTTTGTTTCGAACGAAGCTAACGTTGTTGGCGCGAAAATGAAAAATTTCACGAAGGACATATGCTCGAACAATACTACCATTATTAATTGCGGTATTTTCGAGAAAATTATCATTGTCAAGACGAACTGTAGCAGCATCGAAGGTATAAAAAAGCAATGCCCCGCCAATATTTCTCAGAAATGAACTGCCACGAACAGTTGCAATAAGGTTTTTGGTAAATATGGACACCGCAGCACTGGCTCCCGTTACGATTCCTGAAAACGACGAATTAATTATACTTAAAAAGACGGAATTCTTCGACTTCAGTCTGCCTAAGTTCGGTATAATACTTACTGCCCCACCGTAAATTGAAGTCGAAACGTTCTCAAAATTTGAGTTTTGGATGGTTAGCGTCGAAAGTGGGGCGACGATATATAATACACCACCCGAACCACTGTTTCTGCCATTACCAACACAAGAATCACGAATAAGTAGGTAACATTCAGAGGTGACACGCACATGAAATAAACCGCCACCGAAAATGATCGAATTGTATCCGTCGAACTGAAAGTTTGAGATGTTCATGTGCGCTGAAACTCCATTCACAGAAAGAAAAGTAGCAAATGTTTTGTAAATAAACCCGTGATCCAATGTCATTAACAATTCGTCAGTAAAAAGAGTAAACATGCTGTCATGTTCGTCGCTCGGGTTTGTGTGACTATTTTCTTCCATCCTCAGTCGATTCATTGCAAGCTTCGTCGTTCCAAGTTGGTTGATGATTAAAATCATTCCGTACCCCTCAAAGAAATTTTCCTTAAAACTGCAGTTTCTCATTTCAATGCTGACCATTGAATTTTCGCAATTTAACAAAAGAATTGACGAAGGAGAATTACCATTTTGAATGAAAGACGTATTAGTTACGTCCATAGAAACATCAATCCCAGTGACGACATCAATTCGTATGCAGGCTTTATTCTGTTGGAAGATAACAGAATCCAACGTCAGATCAAATTGCCGCAGGTTTAACACTTCAATACGCATGCTTGTAAATTTCGTCTCCGCAAATACGGTGTCCTTTGCAAATACAGAGGCGTCAAAAAAGCGAAGAGATGTATTCAAAAAGGTTAGACCGAAGAAGCCAACTTGTACACCGTTCACAAGCTTTGTTCCGTCCACAAACCAGAGGTTTCCATGGAGACACGAGATGTAAGCACGTGACCTGATGCTAAGGAATGATATGCTTTTATTAATTCGAATTTCCTGTTGTTCGGGATCTTGGCTTTCGCATTGGTACGGGTTTTTGGCAGTTTCTTTGCCATCCAGGTAGATTACTGACCCTTCTGTCAGTTGTAGAATGCCATAAGATATACTGCGACAAGGGAATATTGGAGTACCGCAATTTGTCGTATCATTCCCATTAAAACGCGATACATAGATTGATTGTTGAGATGATTCGCAACACACTGAAATAAAATGAAAGGATTAAACAAAATTAATGGTATATAATTATTTGGTAATACCTATACAGGTTGATGATACGGTTAGCACCTGCAGTATTTGAACTAAGCAAAGTGAGGCACGCGCACACCATTTGGGGAATGAAGCTGCTGCAAAATATAGTTACACAAATATATAGGAAGTTACACAATTCTATCACGTAATAGTTTTTTTTACAGAAGTCACCATGTCAACACTTTTGCTTCTTGCCTTCCTAAAATAGCCACTTTCTATTCCTGAGCCACAAGTGTCGCTCCATGGTTTATTTGTCTTTGATGTCTACAGCATTCGTTCCATAGTTCAAGTGCAAAACTATCATTTTTATTGTAGTATTGTGGTCAGAAAAGCATTGTATAGTTCATGCATCCTAACACATGCATAGTTCACGTATATAATTATGTGAAGTCTTGCTTTTATTCACCTAATACTTTTCCCATTGTCGTTCGTCTCGCTCTTGTAACCATTTAAAATGCATGCTAAATTTTTGCACGCTTATTTTTAAAATTTAGTCGGCAAATTGACGAGCGAATTCAGTCCCGAATCTTACAGTCCTCTGTCAAATAGTATGAAATCTCCAATCATCAGCTTGAAGTTTAAATGACAAGGTCGATTACTTAACATTTCGAAGTGAAATTTAAAGAAAAAAAATATTCTTACCAGATGAATATACTAAGATTGCATACAATCCTGCTAACCAGATCAACGCCATCTTCTGGTTAAAACAAGCGCAAACAATGACGCGCAATCCAAGTTAAATTTATATAACCGACAGTTCAATTGTCAAAGCGTTTCTAAGAAAGTGTAAGATTTATCATAAGCTGGACATCACAAGACAACTAAATTTCTAAAAAAAACATGCAGGAAGTCCGTTTTGCGCCAATGTTTTCAATTTTATTTTTTGCTTCGTCTCTAAGAAAGTCATCGAAAGTCGTCGTTTCTAAGAAAGTGTAAGATTTATCATAAGCTGGACATCACAAGACAACTAAATTTCTAAAAAAAACATGTAGGAAGTTCGTTTTGCGCCAATGTTTTCAATTTTATTTTTTGCTTCGTCTAAGCATTCATAATAAAGTGTTCCTTATTTAATTCAAAATTTAATTTTAAGTGTATATGTATCAGTATTCTCTTTAAAATTGACTTTTCACTAAAGATTGAATACTGTGTCTTAATATGGCGATCTTTGTTTGTAACACATGACAAAGCGATATTAAATCTTGAATAATATGGGTTATTTCACTTATTTGATAGTACACTCCCCTCATATGATCACGGAGCAACTGCGCAAAATATTATATGACTTGACTTAATTTCATTCTAAGCATGGCGCACCTAATCTACTGACAAATACGAAACCAAAACGTCGAGTTTCATTTCATATTTTAAGGCACTTGGTTGATTCTTTTATTCATTTATTTATTTGGTGAATTTCGCCAAAAACGTACAAACATAAATATTTGACGCAAGTTCTCTGTGACGCTTTCTAAGATTCACAGGCATGATTTTTCTCAAAGATCAAAACGATTTTAAAAGACGTACTGAAATCGTATAGACTTTAGTATAACAAAAAAAGACGCGCATGAAGTTTACAGTTTATAATTTGCATTCTCAGAGGGATTAATCGTAATTCTTCACAAGATTTAAGTCCAGCATTTTGTCTCGCTTCTTCTGTAAGCGAACTCTTCATCATAACATGCTTTTTATCCAGGAGTAAAACTGAGGTGAGCTTCCAAGAGGTCTGATAGCCTGCTCTCTTTCGTTCATCTCCTTTTCAAAAGACACGAGTAGGGCGTCGAAGGTTTCAGCGTCGGGTCCATCTAATAAACCTTCGTGATAGATTTCTTCAACAGATGATCAAAATTGCATCCAGTGAAGTAGCATTGATCATCGCCTTTAATACCAAGAGACTTAAGTTTCTCCAACACAGTTTTCGCGAACATGGCGACAGCAACGCAACAGGGGCATTTGAGGATAAAATACTTGAAATGCTTTAATCAGAACTGGTTCCCGATCGGTAACAACGCACTTAAGATCGCAAATTCCGTTATCGATCTCCTTTAACTTTGCAGCTAAGTGGCAAAATGCACTGTAGCAGTCACGATCTAGGGGTGTGCAGAATAAATTACACAGCTTAATTTTAAGTTTAAAACACCTTAATAACAACGCTATTGGTTACAGATTTGAAAATAATATTTTACATAAAAATCGGCCAATGTGATTTCGATTTTAAGCTGTGGTGATTTATTCTACACACCCCTATAGATCCGCCACTGCACGGTATGGCTTCTGCTCATGTGGATGTAGGCCCAACCAATGTTGGGGATTCAGTATCATCGGCTTTCTGAAGAATAAGACTCTTGTACGGAGTAGAGGTCACATAAATTCGCCGAGTTTGAAAGTTGTATCACTGCTAATGCAACTGGATAGAATTCGAGAGAATTAGAACGAAAACGCGATATATCATAAAATTGATATGGATAACCAACAATACACATTGCTTCTGGCCATGCTGTAACACCGTGGATATATTTTTCTTCCTCGTTACTTTGTTCTTCTACAGCCATGATCAACACACTGTACAACCTATCGCTTTTACTTTCGTGCACAGGAATTCCTTGATCTTGCCTCTCCTTAGATTTTAAAGAGCTGCGCATGTTAGCAATTGTTTTCACATCACGAGGAATAGCTGCGCTGCTAGTTGCATTCATCATGTTCGATTGTCGG
Organism: Dendronephthya gigantea; assembly: GCF_004324835.1. NCBI lineage: Eukaryota > Metazoa > Cnidaria > Anthozoa > Malacalcyonacea > Nephtheidae > Dendronephthya > Dendronephthya gigantea. The sequence continues at coordinate 2,685,197 of NW_021163014.1, forward strand.
TCAAGCTGCAGCAAAGCTTTCTTTGGTTTTTGGTGTTTGACCACTTCTTTTATTTTTTTCCGTGTAGTAGAATTTACGGAAAGGAAAGGAAAATTGTTGTCTTTCTTGTTACCATGTGCTGTAACAAGAAATGAACACTCTGCACCTTTGAATTGATCGATAGTGCAGTATTGCTAAGTTATTTCCAATACTGCCGTTTTGTTCTGCATATGTGATGATCTGCGTAAAATCTTCGTGGAATTTGTTCCCACGATATGTTCTCTTGCAATTGATTGTTACACAATTTCTTCTTGTTTTCAACTCATCAGGTCTCAGGGCACGCTTTGCAATCAAAGTCTTTTTGATTCTTCTATCTGTATCGCTTTCCACTTTAAATACCCGAGTGCGCATCCGTAATGACGATAAGTCCCATTGTCATCAGTAGGAAGGTCTTTCAAACTTTTATTATATGGCACGCGGTCTTGTGACTAAATGGCGTGCGCTGATTGGTTCTTCGCCGGTCTGGAACCCTCCAGTATTAGACCGTTGCCGTACATGCTTCAATGGCAGAAATTGTACAAACCCTGGTTATTTGTTTTATTGCACGTGTTCTGATCATTGTAAAGATGCGAAATTAATGGTAAGCCAGTCCGTTTCAGATAGAATTTTTCTGAAAAAAGTAATTTTCTCAGAAAATATTAAACTTAAGTAAGAAAGAGTAAGAAAAAGTTAAATTTAACAGAGAAAACAAAGAACAGATTTCGGTTTTTGAAATGAGATATATAATATATTATATATAATATAATATATATATATATATATACACCCATTTGCAAAAACGTTGGCCGCAGATAGATAGATAGATAGTTACTCGAAGTCTAATTAGAATTGCATATGATTGCATTTGCATGGGATTTCAATCATATTACACAACATATGCAATTCTAATTAGATTTCGAGTATCTATCTATCTATCTATCTGCGGCCAACGTTTTATACATATAGATATATATATATATTCAAGAGTTATATATTCAATAAAATATCTGAAAGGAAATTCAAGAATAATAATGCGATGGAGAAACGTATAATTATTCCAACTGGAGTCTTGCTGGGAAAATTTAAAGTCATGAACTACCCCTTTGTCTAAAGTGTGTTATTTTGAATAAACTATTCCACATTTTTTTGATGTTCGAATATTCGTTTGTTTCGGCATTGGCAAAGACAGCACCTATATACAGGTTAGGTAAAAAATATGTTGAAAAAACAAAACAAGGTTTCACGGCAGTCTGAAAAAACAAAATATTCATAAAACCAAGGGGGGATGCTGTTGAGTGAATGCGTACACGCGTAAAAATCACAATCTTGATGAAAGTTGTTAAAAACAGGAGTGAGCAATGTTTTGCTGCACCCTGTGAAGAGTATTGTTAACAACGTTGTTGCTACTTGTTACAACAACATTTCATCAACATTGATGATTCAACAAGGTTCAACAACATTGATAACAACACTGTTCCCAGGGTGCAGCAAAACATTGTTCACCCCTGATGCGACAAGCTGATCAATTTTTTTCGCGTACTGGGCTCAGAATTGAGCCTGGCCAGTTGTAATTACCATGGGCAAAGGGGACCAAGTGACGTCAATATGACGTCATAGACCAAAATCCGCCATATTTTTTACCCCACTTTTTGTGCTTAAAACATTAGGAGCAAGTCCTCTTATAGCTGGACATTATTAACCATGACACCAGGTATTAGACCAATCCCAATTGTGCTAGTGAATAAATAATTAGTTTAATAGTCGAGATTTTATTTAATAATTAGTGCGCAATTAGTAGTATGGATCATGTATAAGCCTAAAAGTTGCTTCCTGTTACCCAAAAAAGCAAAAGTTGCTCCAGGTAGCTGGAAAACAGAACAGTTATTCAAATTTTAAAAAGTTGCTTAAAAGTTGCCGAGCACAATCGGGAAAAGCCAGCCAGGTATGGTAATTTTTTTCCCTAGATGGACATGAACAGCCCTCTGATTTTATTTCTCCCACTCTCTCAGTCTTCTATAGCGGGTTACAGCGCCAATGCAACGAAATTTCATCCTGATATTTATGGTTGCACTGTAAAGGAAACTAATGATTAAATAAAAAACTCAAAACATAAAACTCAACTAAGACATCACACTGCATAATGAATTCGTTCATGTAGGTTTTAATACATTTCTGAAATGATCCATTCCATGTAATATATTATTTCAATGCTCAATGAAATTAACAAAAGGTAGCTACTTTTACTACATATTTCCTTTCAACCATCTTTTATGAACAGTTCTGTGACTGTCTTTATATTTCTGACGCTTGTAAATAACAGCGACACCTTTTCCTAATTTTGGAACAGGTTTTTTAATTCAAACGAGAGTTCTTCGGATGAATTTGTATTGCTACGGTCATTATATAAAATGCGTGACTTAAGACATAATAATTACGATTAAAGTCAAAGGGAATATATTCATCGTCTTCTGCACGATCCAGATGATAGATTGATTCTTTCATACATCAGTGAATGTGAACATTGATTGAGCTTCTTCTGTGAAATTCTTGACGGCTCAAACACATTTGAAAATGATAATCACAACTCAACCAATAGTTACATAATGGCAATTGTCATTACAAAGGTAATGGTGAGCAGGAAAATATAAAAAATTAAGCAAAACACACACTACAAAACATACATTTTACAAACTGTATGACACAATTGGTGAATATCGATCAAAGAAAATTAACATGAAAATAAAAGAAGTGATACGTATATATTATGCGCATAAATATAGCTATAAAAGATGTACATTTTACTTAATTGACGCGATAATTATAACATTGCTAATTTTGAAATATCGAGGTCAAAATATTTTTGAATATTGCTTAAAAAGGCTGTACCTAAATATTATGTTCCAAAACAACTGAAACAATGACAAATTGATCAACAAACGGGCAAAAGCATTCGGTAAGTTAATCTCTCAACATAGCATGCAGCATTTTTATTGAAAAAATTAAGTTTTCTAGTCACAAAGCTGGTAATGCAAGCTCGTATATAAAAGTACAAAAATGATAAACGGACATCAGCGAAGATTGCAGCGAAAAAACAGGGAAAAAAACCACGCCGTTTCGACAAATTTAGCAATTATTGATTGTAACACAGCCGGAAAATTAGTGGTCCGCCAAATTCACCTTTATTTAGCGGGATGTGTACTTTAGCGTCTGCAGTCGGGACAGTGAAGTTTTTGCTGAGGCTTTTGCATGTAACGAAACTACATGCATATTGTAAACCCTGTAAGTGTGGGGGGGGGGGAGTGGGTGGGTGCGGTGTCTCACAGTTGGTTTCGAAACGGAAGGTCGTTCAAGTTGTTACTTTGTAAAAGACCTTTTGGCAAAAACAAGTTGTTATTTTCCGTTTCAGCGCAAAGATTTACATCAAATGCGTAGATTTGGTTAGCAAATGCGCAATGCGGTTGCCTTGCCTAGCCACGCTATGTCCGTCAAAAAAACACACCGCGTTTCTATGTTTTTGAAATCCGGTTCATTCTACACAAAAACAGCCTACCTAGCTTAGGTTATGCAAACCAAAGTATGTAAATAGATAATACGTTGTTTCAGTTAGCAATTGTTGCGCTAAGTGCGTTTCAGTGACAAAAAGACTAATAATTTGCGCTTTATTTCATGCATGATTAAGAGTCTGTTGTAATCGGTATATAACTAATTTGTCTAGTGTACGCATGTAATGCAGCCTCGCGCACCAAAACCTGCGCTAAGTGTTTCGACAAGCGCTGCTAAAATCGGTTTAGTTGTTATATTGCATGCTAATTCTTAGTTTAATAAGTATATCTCGTTTATGTTAATTATCAAGTATACCCGTATTAATTTCATGTGATAGGTTACTATAGTTTATCATATTTTAGTTCCAACCGACGCAATATTCTCAGTCGACTTATTCGACCCAAACCTGTATATATCGTGTTAATAAATTATCAAATTTCCTACGTCGAGTTCGTTTCATTCTACGCACCGCGTCTACCCCTGTAGATTTTTTGGTAACTCGTTGACATTAAATTTCTGTCCCAGTGAAGCTACACTCACCCTCCAAAGTTTAAAGTCAGCAGTTTCGTCAGGTAAAACGCAGTAACGTAGTAAATAATCAATATGAGGAAACATGTTGGTGGGTTAAAGAAAGAAAATTTAGAATTGACCAAAAGAAGGCATGCACAAATAATTTTGCCAGAGAAAAATATCCACACATGACTAGATATGAAAATTACTTGCAAGACATTGGGATCAATTTTAAGTTTTATATTGCAAAGGATTAAAAAATGCTGGATTACAGAGACTTCCAGAAAAAGTCAAACTGTTTAATCAACATTTCCTATTTATTGCCTAAATAATGATTACAGATACATCATACAGGATATCTGGAATGAATCCAGCTCCATCAATAACTTTAGTAGTTTTTTTTATTTCTATTTTTACGCCCATTAATTCACAATTAACTATTCAACAAATTACTTATTATGTTTCCCTTTTGCCCACATATACATAACGTCCTAACCTTTTTCTCCAGTTGGTTTAAATTCAGACAATTGTTACAAATTAACCTATAACTATATAAGAACTACAATATGGTTCCAATTACCTATGTCAAAATATAAAATAGACATTGTGATCCCCCTATAGGGAACGGAGAGAGCGCCACCAAGCTCGGCATATTGTTTAGTTCTAGTTGTAACAATTGAATCAATCTCATACAATGAACCAGAAAACAGTCCCCCTTGTTTATTCACACACCCCTAACACACTTACTAACAAACACAACGATCACTACTTAAATGGAACTATTACTCACAAAGGATAACCTTAATTTTTAAGAAGTCCCATTTAACTCCACAAATCAAAGCAACCCGACCGAAAACCCTACCGAAAACCCAACCGACCCCCAGAATATGTCGATTGATAACCCTGACAACACAATCCCCATCCTTGACACCAACCCATGCCCAATCCAACCAAACCCCCCACCCTCACCTGACATGTCTGACGAACAGATAGATGTATTTTTACGGACTGACGACGGAGACATAACAGACTTGGACCCCTCCCTTATTTTTGGCAACAAATTGATCATATCCGATCAGGAAACTGATTCAATAATAGAAGGCCTACATAAGGAAAAACAAAAACTTTTAAACACAGAAGACGAAAACCCAGAGACAAACAACACACCCCAAATCACAACTAACCCCGAAATCACAACCAACACCACACCACACAATGACAACCACACAATCCATTCCCAACCCCAACAGCATACCACCACACCCCCTGGAAACATTCCGCATCATTAGCACAAAGAAAACCAAATTATCGAAACTCAAATGCACACTTGATGAACTGGAAGAACACAAACAAGCACAGACACTACCCCCTGGACTAGAAATCACACACAAAAGCAAACACTACCTAAACAAAGACTTACGGCAAAGATGGGAGAACATCTTAATGAATGCCACAAAAGAACTACTTACTGTAACCATTGACTATCACAAACAGGAAATTAACAAAACATCCGAAACCGCGAAGAGAATACGATTTTGGAAATACGACATCGCCAAAACTTTAAGCGGAAATGATGGATCGGAAGAAAACATGATCGGAAATGCAAAACGTGTTGCCTGACAGAATAGCTACTCTTGGCAGTCCGGTGAAACTATATGAAGCCCAGTAAGTCGCCTATGAAGTATGAAGCCCTGCCAAACTATATGAAGCCCTGCCAAAATGAGTTTGTTACCTTATTGGCCGATGATTGGCAAATCACTAATTGCGAAAGATGTTAATTCCGCTAAAATCTGTTCAGTTATGGCAGAAAATGTATATGTTCAAGTATTATATTTAAGTTACAATTCACAATGAATCAAAGTTCATATGTACTCACTCCTATTTGTCGTAATCGATATGTCCTAAGGACTGTTAAAGCTGGATGATCCGAAAAATATCAAAGTTCACATTGTCGAAATTAGACGAATTCCTAATAAAATAGAATTCAGCTCCACTGGAATGACTGCTGATCAATGGAAGAATTAGTTACTAGTATATTCGCCTTACATCTTGTCAACTGTTCTATCGAAAGCGCATTATGAGTGTTGGATGCTTTTTGTTTCAGCTTGTCGACTGATGTGCGGAAGAAAGATAAATCACAGTGAGTTGAAACAAGCGGGTGAGAGTTTAATTGCATTTTCTAAAAAGGTTGAAAGTCTTCAAGGAGGAGGAGTTTGTAACCTCAAACATGCATCTACACGGTCACCTTGCAGAATGTATTGAGCATTACGGCCCAGTCTTCCATGCTTTTTGGTGTTTTCTTTCAAAGGTACAATGGAATTCTTGGTGGATACCAGCAAAATAACAAGGCAGTTCCAGTTCAAATGATAAAAAATTTTTTGGAAGAAGGCTATCTTTCATCAGCATCAACCGCGGAAGAATATCCAATGTTCTGAGAGCACGTCGCCAACTTGGTTTGCAGAGAAAAGTGTTATCCACTGTTTTATTTCTAATAAACTATAATTTGTTATATATGTAGTATGTACATTTTTTATAATAAATTTAATTTCATTTTTAACCGTTATCAATAATATGATTATAGAAACGATATATTTACCGATAGAAACCGCAGACAACCGCAAGGAGAAAAAAATACGATCGTGGTTGCCGTTCGCCCCCGAATGGAATGTTATTTCTTAGATTTAATAATCATGTATAGGAGTATCTGCACTTGAGCAATTTTTTAAAGAAAAGTAGGGTACAACACCTGGAACAGGTTGTACTTGTATATGGGCGGAGCAATAAGGACTGCTTGCCACTGTCGTGAGTTTTTTCAGAAACGTTGAACTAAAAAGGTTACTCTTGGTTTGAAAAAATCCTGTTTGTATATCGGACGAAAGATGTCAGTCACTCCATGTATGCATGCATTGTATGCACATGTACCTGAGTTTCTAACCTTATATACAAGAACATTGAATATTTTGCACCGCAAAGCCAGGAGAACTACAATGACATTAAATCCAAAAACTTTTTTAGATTTAGTAATCATAGAGGAGTATTTGCACTTGAGCAATTTTTTTTAAAGAAAACTCCCCACCTCGGTCCTGAGAAAGCCTTCAGCTTGGGCCCCGGCCGAAAGCCAATTCCACCAAAGCTGGTCACAAAAATTCTCGAAAACAAATTTATCGAAATGGGCGATCTTCTCCCGGAGAACCTTGACGAACCCCTTTCGGACACGACCAGCTTCATCATCGAGGGCTCGTCCATCGTGCCACTTTCGAAGTCGGCCCGTGAAAAGCCTTGTTCTGTTGGCCATATCTTTTGTTCTGCCCGGGAACGTCACCCACATCGACGAAGACTGGCTATACCGTCATGAGAAGTTTGATGTCAGATGGCAAAAAGCATGAGAAGTCCAAGTCACACTTGGCTGCTTACAAGATGTGGAAAATGTATGGGATGAATGTGGGAGTGGATTCTCTTCTTTCGCAAGCAAGAAGGGGTGAAATTCAAAGGCATAACGAAGAGTTAAGACAAAATCGAGAAAGTCTTAAAACTGTTACCGAAGCAGTATTGTATTTGTCGACAAAGGAGTTGGCATTCAGAGGTCACGATGAGAAAGAAGATAGTTTAAATAAAGGTAATTATAGAGAGTTACTCGAGTCCTTTGCGAAGTTTGACTCTATATTGGAATGAACGATTACATTATAGTGATCATAATGATTGTATATATTTTGTTTTGATTTGGTTAATGGTACAACTTTGTCTTTAGTTTGTATTATTTTATTTGTTATGTGACCTATTTTATTTTAAATTTTTAAAATTTTTATTTCATTAATTTATTATTTTTTAACATATTTCAGATTATTTTTAAGTAGTCCAACTTTACTGAGGTCAGCCATGCCTGTTTACACTTTCCTCTCGATCTTCCAGAGATGCAAGACGAGACGAGACGAGATGCTACGCAACAATGAGGAGTAAAGGCAAAACAGATCATTTTTAAAAACCTTTTACTATGGTATGATGAGGGTTGAGCGTTTTATAACCATTGTTTCTTCTCTTCGCAGTGATGATAAATTTTCTGAACTATACCAAGAAGCAGTAGACAAATTGAGCCCGCCATGCAATGAGCAGAATTTAAACAAGACATAACCAAAAGCAATTTTTTTGAGATTATAGATTCAATCGTTGGTATAATGAATGTGAGATTTGAGTATGCAATTTCTTAGAGTGGGGTGGTACCCTTTGAGAAGGTACCCTTTACTCCAAGAGATGTGGGTCCCTTTATGACATCCCCATGCTTTCAACTTTCGTTTATTTACAAAGCAGAAGATTTTCATAAAAAAAGATTTATATATTTTTGAAAAGCTTAAGACCTGATCTATTATGTGACATTCTTCATTTCCCCCGAATTCATTTAAAAAAAATTTTAGGGAAAAAATTATTCTTCAACCTAAAATTACTCTTCAACCTAGTATTCGAAAAGCTATTAAAATTAATGAAAATTAACGATGCCTTATGTTGAAAGATCATTTTCCTGTTTGAAGAGGGTAAAGATCTATTGGAGAAATAGAATGAGTCAATGGCGCCTTAGTTCTATATTTGTAAAATTTCAATCCATAAAGACATCGTTTAAAAGAAAATAAAGCAAAGAAAGGTTGGATTACAACTGCGAGTGCGATGATCGACCTGACCGAAAAGCTGGTTGAAATGCAAAACTCGCAGATGAAAATAATGGAGAAGGCCCAAAAACGAAGCGAGGATCTTTTGATAAAGCTGATCAAAGAAAGCTAGATGAAGAGTGACGAAGAAGAGATGAGGAGTTTCTCTTAAGAATGGCAGAAATAATGAAAAGGTAGATGGTACCTGATAAACTGTTAAAAGAACATAAACATTTTTTTTAATTAATAAAGATCGATATATTTTGAACATGGATTATATTGTAATAATTTTAGAAAAAGTTATATCATGCGACAAAGTTATCGTAATCAGCTTGATCCAAGGGATTGACGTTCGTCCAAAAATATCACCTCAAACCAACCCAGTAGTAGTCTTTAAATCTCCCAAAATTGGCGTTGATTTATTTGACTAACAATTCTAGCAATAGCCATGCATTATTGCTAGTGTTATGGTCCGGACGTACTGAAAATACATTATTACATTCCAACACGAGATTAGCAAGGTGTTCACGCAAGTACGCTAATCCGGTGGTAATCGTCAAGCTCAAGCGCTAGTTTGACCGCGACCTTAGTGAGAAAAATCGTGGAAATACAAGATCAACAGAGCAATGCACTTTGTTGATACAACAAATTTGGAGATACAACAAATTTGTGACACCGAGCAAAAACGTGAAGAAAATTAGCGAGGCGTTAGAAAAAATTCAAGAACCGCGTTAATGTGCATTAAAATTGCTACCCTAGCTTCTTTTACACCGACGGTGAGCTCAGCGAATCCAACACTGATGGGACGCACGGTAAACCACCACTTCATCCAGTGTAATTAAATTCATTGAAATGTATCAAATTATGTGTAGATGACTAATATTAATCAAACCCAAACATTTTGAAGCCGACAGGGAAATATAGCACGCGCGCATAAGTTAAGCGTGGTTAGGAAGGAGTGGCTCAAGTTGTTAGTAGTTCAAGTAGTTCAAGTTGTTATTTTGTAAAAGACCTTCTGGCAAGAACAAGTTGTTATTTTCCGTCTCAGCGCAAAGATTTACATCAAATGCGTAAATTTGGTTAGCAAATGCGCAATGCGGTTGCCTTGCCTAACCACGCTATGTCCGTCACAAAAACACACAGCGTAAAGTGGCGTAGCTAGCGGTCCCGCTATCCCGCCCGGCGGGACGAAAAATGTCCTAAAAATTAGACTAACTAATTAAATAAAAAGTGCTTTAATTGTTTATTTAATGCATTTTACGCAATTTTGCAGCAGTCTACTTGGCTTAAGAAACAACGGAAATTGACGATTAGCTAATTTACTCGCGCGATTCTGTCCCGTGTTCCGCCGATTTTGAAATCAATTGTATTGATTCTGTTATTGATGATGTAATTATTAAGGAGATAGATGATTGTACTTTTATCGCTGTGCAGGTTGATGAGACCTGTGATGTTTCTACCAAAGAGCAGGTAAGTATAATTGGACGTTTAGATAAGGGTAGTGAAATTGTTGGAAGACAATTAGGATTTGTGGATGTGAGTATGAATAGGACTGCTCCTGCAATATCTGAAGTTGTGAAAGATAAACTTGGTCAGTTTTCTACTATGAAGGAGAAACTTATAATGCAAACTTATGATGGTGCTTCTGTCATGTCTGGCCACATTAATGGTGTTCAAACTTTGGTTCGTCAAGAGTATCCTTTTGCTCATTTTGTCCATTGTGCAGCTCAAAGGTTAAATCTTGTTTTGTGTCAGTCTGCCTCATCTATTGCCCCTGTCAATTTTTTTTTATCAATATAGGTGGCTTTTGTACTTTCAAAAGTAATGCCCCTAGAAGAAAGGCATTTCTGACCTCCCATAATCTTGAGCTCCCTAGCCCTGGTGATACCAAGGTGGTATTATCGAGCCCGTGTTGTTAAGGTTTTGTAAAATAATTATGAGAAACTTTTAGAACTTTTTGAAGGAATAACAGATCAACCTGATGGTTGGGATGATGAATCATTGAGTAAGGTTAGTGGCTTACTGCACTATCTTAAAAGTTTTCTCTTTTGTTTTTTAGTATGTGTTTTTTACAAAATTTTAGAGCAGTCTTCTATTTTGTATTCAGTGCTTCAGAGTACAGGTACAGACTTTAGCTATGGCATAAGCATGATTGAAAGTTTTAAAAATTTTGTTTCTTCTCTTCGTACCGATCGTACCAAAATCGCCGAAAATACCATTTCCGAGGGTCTGGATTCAAAAATTTTTCGCGGTAGAATCCCCCCGGACCCCCCTTTCATGTGTCGTCTCACAAAACTTCATTCTACACAAAAACAGCCTACCTAGCTTAGGTTATTCATTCTACGTTGAGTCTCGAATGTGGACACTTGTAAGAAAGCAAAGGTTTATGCTACAGTTCTATTCGCATTGCGAGACAAAAAATTCTCTCTATGTTCTACCTGATCAAAGCTATATCTACGCGTATGATAGTTAAAGTTGGTGCGTCTGCAAACCAAAGTAAGTGCATAGATAATACGTTGTTTCAGTTAGCGATTGTCGCGCGAAATGTTTCACTGACAAAAAGACTAATAATTTGCGCTTTATTTCATGCATGATTAAGAATCTGTTGTAATCGGTGTATAACTCACTTGTCTAGTGTACGCATGTAATGTACACCCTCGCGCACCAAAACCTGCGCTAAGTGTTTCGATAAGCGCTGCTAAAATCAGTTTAGTTGTTATATTGCATGCTAATGGAATCTACAAAATGATTTTTAATGGAATTTTTTTATTATTAGATAAGTTATCTGTCCACATCAAAAACGTGAAAAAAATTAGCGAGGCGTTAGAAAAAATTCAAGAACCACGCAAATGTGCATTAAAATTGCTACCCTAGCTTCTTTTACATCGACCGTGAGCTCAGCGAAACCAACACTGATGGGACGCACGGTAAACCACCACTTCATCCAGTGTAATTAAATTTATTGAAATGTATCAAATTATGTGTTGATGACTAATATTAAATCAAACCCAAACATTTTGCAAATCATTACCAAATTTTCGTGCACTCATGCAAACCATTACGCGCGCAAATAGCACGCTGTAGCACGCGCGCATAAGTTAAACGTGGTTAGGAAGGAGTGGCTAAGTAGAATTACGGTTGGTCAGAAAACAACTTAGACCGGATTGTGCGATGTAGTTCTTATTGATTTGATTCCGTTCCGCGGTGGTAGGAATTGTGACGATGGAGGCTTATGTTATGCCTGAGATTTCACGCATAAGCAACGAGCACGTTAAAGTTGTTAGGAAAAACTTCCTGCAACCTGCGAAATTTATGGTTTTCTGACGTCTGTCGAACCAAAGAGAAGTTGGAAATTGATTTGTTGATCGGTTCAGATTACTTGTGGAAATTTCAGAGGAGCTTCTGAACTTTGTTGTGACAAATTTGGAGATACAACGAATTTGTGACACGGAGCAAAAACGTCAAGAAAAATAGCGAGGCGTTAAAAAAAAAATTCAAGAACGTAAATGTGCACAAAAATTGCTACCCTTCTTTTACACCGACCGTGAGCTGAGCGAAACCAACACTGATGGGACGCACGGTAAACCACCACTTCATCCAGTGAAATTAAGTTCATTGAAATGTATTAAATTATGTGTAGATGACTAATATTAAATTAAACCCAAACATTTTGAAGCCGACAGGGAAATATATTTTCATGTCATTCGCCGCTGGTTGAAAATTTCCTGCACTCATGCAAACCATTACCAAATTTTCGTGCACTTATGCAAACCATTACGCATTTACGCGCGCATATGTTAAGCGTGGTTAGTAAGCAGTGGCTAAGTATAAGTACGGTTGGTCAGAAAACCGTTACCGATTCAACTTCTGTTCCAACGATTTTAAAGTTTATGCTGTATGCCCCAAGTGCTCGCGATATATTGCTAGGAACGATGTACTAAAAAATTGCCCAACGATCGCGTGGTGAGTAGAGCATGCTCAAACGTGTTATGGCCAAATCATGTACAGCAGGCGAAACGTGCACCGTGTCTTGACAAGAACTACTGTACTTATAAAAAAGGTCAGAGGGAAGTCTGGCAATGTCTTTTGGTACACAAAAAGGGTGTATGTTTTTCGGAGTCTGTTTTCATCTTTAAAGAACCTCATTAATAGTGACGGTTTCTTAGACAAATGCAACGAATGGAGAAATAAAAGTGGCAAAGAAACGACGGAAATGACCGATATACATGTTGAAGAGAGTCTCAAGCTCATGAAACCGGTAAACCGTTTTTAAGAAGCGAAATAATTTGGCATTGATCCTTAATGTTGACTGGTTCAACCCGCAGGTACTGTTGGAGCTGTCTATTGTGTTGTAGCCAACTTGCCATGAGAAGAAAGATGCAAGAGAGGGAGAATGTATTGCTGCTTGGTTTAATCGAAGGTTGAACCAAAACCAAATCATAAAATTATAAAACCAGGCGAGGGTACAAACTCCGCCCGGAGCTTTTAAAATGCGAAATCAAAGTTGTCCGCCATTATGCCATGGACGTTGGGCGTTTTTGTAAGTTATGCATACGCGTGAGTTTAGGCAGGTTAAAACCGCATGGTAAATAGCAAATGCTTGCAAACCTGCGATTGGCTATATTTAATTTTGGTTCGCCTCAGCAGAACTATATACGAAAAATTGATTTGTAAAATTGATTAAAAGAGAATGTAAAATATGCCTTCGCATAGAAAAAGCTTTGATTCAAATGGATTGCAAAAATCTACGATTTTGAAGATTTTTAGAGTGTTTTTGAACAGCTAAATGGGTAGATTTTGTATTTTAAAGCATGCAAGTATTTAATATTTAGATTTATCACCAAAAGGTGAATATTTTTGAAGGTGAATCTGAGTTTAAAAATGAATCGAAATTTCGCTAAAAATTGTAGTATTTAAAACTATTCGTAGTAAAATTATGATTATAGTTGAATGTGATAGCTCGAGAGTCGAGTTTATAATTGTACTTAATATAGGATTTTACTTATACGACTTCGATCATTCGGCTGAAACGAGTATTATAAAATTTCGCTGTTGGAAATATATGTCAGTAATCGCTTCAGGCGAGGGGATTTTGCATGCCTGTATTTTTATAGTATGAATTCAATACTGAAGCCCACTGTGGACGAGCTTCTACTCATTTAAAAAGGACATCGCTTTTGGCAAAAAATTACAGTTACTTTTGTTCGAGTTGCTCTTACAGTGTATATGCATGGCTTGTGATGCATGTGCCAGCAGCACGAAATTTGGTGGTTTCATGGCACACAATGCTAAATGACACACGCGCGGATGTTCAAAATGCTTGAAGAGGTTTCCAGTGTCTAAATTTGGAGAAAAACCTGATTTTTCAGGATTTGATATAAATTCTGGGCAAAACCGCGAGGACGTCAGTCATCGCAAAAACGCTTTTGAAACGCTTAAAGCAACATCTTTTAGTACGCGTCAGAAACTTGAAAGTACACTTGGAGCACGTTGTACGGATTTACTTTGTCTTCCTTATTACGACAGTGTACGATTTAGGTAGGAACTGCGAAACATCTCTTTCACAAATGGATTGATTGCTGGATGGTTTTTTTGTAGTAATGGTGGTTATGTGGACGAACAATATTATTGAATAGATTAATTGAAGCAGTCGGAGAGCCGATTCAAAAGATTTTGCCACACCGGACATGCATTTACATGGTCATCTGGCTGAGTGTATTAAGGATTTCGGCCCAATATATGTGTTCTTGTGTTTTCCTAACGGCATTTTGGTAGCGTACCAACACAATAATCGGGCTGTACCAATTCAGATGATGAGGACATTTTTGGAAGACGACTTTCTTTCCACCACCGCAGCTTATGCCGAATTACTGAGCACTTTTCCGAAATAATTTGTCAGGACAAAAGTCATCTTTCAGGAACATTGCAACAAACGTACAGCGGTAATAGCGGCTGAAGAAATCAGTTATGATGCACAGCAGATCATCACGGGAAGAAAATGTCTTCAAAGTTGAGACAGAAGAGTTTGGTGTATGGTTAGTTGTTACAAACGGGAAAAGTGAATAATTTATACAACGTTGTAATGTACATAATTTGCACATTGCACTTCGACAATTGCTGAACGTACATAAAACCCCAAGTGCGGTGTAAGCATTGCCAGAAATAAGCGACATGCGATATTGCGCAACAGGCATTTGTTCTCTTAAAATGCTTGGAAATTTATAGTAAATAGTACTAGAAATAGTGCAAAAGAATACATTTTGTTATAAGTATGAACATAGTAAATCGACTTGTAGCAAAAGCAAAAAGCAAAATATTGTGATTTCTAGAAGCCGATAAAGCTTGTCCTTGAGCGATTCAAACTTATCTACGGATTGTAGCGAATTAGACGCCATTGATCATCAATTCTCACATACTTCCCCACTAAAAGAAAGTATTTCAGGGTATTATATAATACAAATTCCAACATGCAAAGCTTGTTCTGGCAAGATGAGGTTTCGGTGGCTTCGATTAGATTCGCAAAGAGCTTTGCTTTGCTTGAAATAGCCATAATTCGGCGAGATTTTGGATGACTTCGCTTTCAAAACTATTGTTTTGAAGCTCGTCATCTTGTCTTTTCAGTTCACATGTTTCGAGATACTTAGGCGCATGTCCAGAAGCTAAACGCCGCTGAAATACCGAGCTTGCTCAGAAATGAGCCCACAAATTTCATTGTTTATCAGCGGTATGTCACAACATTGACATTACTTATTCAAATACGAGGAAACGCGGGAATTTGGGATTTTTGGCGCGGCAGTGTTGTCATGGCAGAAAATCCCAAAAAGTTCATTTCAAAAGTAAAGTTTTCTAGCAAAGCAAGCGACGTTAACTATGGGAAACAAATATCATCTTATAAAGCCTATTTCGTTCTTGAAATTCCCCAGGAAATTTTAATATACCGGAACGACCTTAAGACGAAAGATCAAGCTCATAAATATGTAAATTTGATCGCAAAAGAGCAAGTGCTTCCGTTCAAATCGTCGAAAGTTCTGCCTTAGAGAAACGAATCAATGATGCTGCCTGCTTAGCAATACGTGAATGCCGTGGGAAAAGTGGAAGGAAGAAGAATAAACTATTACAGAAAACACGTAGTATAACGATCTGGAGGAAGATGTCGAAAACGTAAGGACAGTGACTGAACTTGAAAAACCGTGCTCAGAGCTGAACTCCGAGTTGGTTGAAGCAAACGAAAGTTGTGGAAGATAAATTGAACGATTCTATTGAAGAAAAAGTTATAGAATCAAAATTATGTCCTGACTAAGAAGCTCCAAGACACTGAATCAAAATTCCATCTGCTAAAATGGTTTGGGGAGATTCCACTAATTGAAAGTGCAAGAGAGATATCAGCTTTTGTCACGTCCAAGGGTTTATATCACAAGGTGATGACATATGGCATAAAAATGCTCCAGCAACTTTCCAACGCCTAATCGGTTCACCGTCTCGTCACTGATATCCATGGTTGTGAAGCCTACATTGACGACGTTATAATTTAGAGCGATACACGGGAGACACATCTGGATACTATGCATTAAGGTACTAGCTATGCGATACTATGCGATAAACCTAACAAAGAAAAAATTCCGTTGTGGAACCATAACATACTTACGTCATATCTTAGGGAAAGTCAAACCCGTGCGTGCAAAAATCGACGTCGTCTCCATCTTTCCACCAACTTGTACAAAGAAAACAAGTAACGCGCTTATATTCGGCATGGCTGGTTACTGCCGAACGTTTTCCCGAAATTTCCCATTTCCCGAAATTTCCCGTAAGTTGGTTAACCATCCCAAAGGTGGGAGCGCGTTTTAGCAAATAATGCGCAAATTACAGTAACCACGCTATATCTGTTGCGCAAGCGCTAAGCTCTAGTTATTTTATTCCGGTGTCGTTGCGTATAAATATTGGCCAAATTTGTATTATGATTAAAACTCTTATTTGATTGCCTTGGCGCCCTATCTAGCAGACTGACAGGTAATGGAGTGCACGCAATATGGGAAAGGTGGTCAATGACCAGCAGCAAATCGAAAACTAACAAAAACCGAATACCCAAACCACAGACGGTCAGTTTAAATCATACCCACCCTGAAATAATTGTCCCCGGGGACAGGTGAATTAAAAATTTAAAAACTTGGGCAAAACAAATACTTGGGGCATGAAAATTCTACAACTGAATAGAAAATATTCTGCTCTATCTCTGCACGGAAATAATTTTGTACACATGAACGGGGTTGACCGATCTGATCAAAGTATTGCTGCTCACAAGGTTTCACGTAAATGTAAACGTTGGTGAAAGACATTATTCTACCACATGATAGAAATTGCTGTAGTAAATTCCTGTCTTCTCTTCTAGATTCATAGAAAAAAAAATTCCTAATGATTCTAACTTACATAGGCTGGGCAAATACTCTCGCTGAAATTAGGGAAGCTTTGGTTCGTCAGATGGTTGGATTGGTTGAGAAAGGTCTACCACCTGTAAATGTAAATGTCAAGCCAGTTCATACCTGAACATATGAGACTGAACATATGCCAATGACATCTGAGAGTGAAAAAAGGCAAATGGAAAGGGGCAGCTGAGAGTTTGGACATACTGTAATGGAAACCAAAGTGTCATTTCTCGCCACGAAGATCCCGTGCCTGAGCATGGCAAAAAATGCACCGACAAAAGATGAACAAGTATCAGGTGTCGCGTCACCCTGTGATTTCATAATACAAATTCCCGTGAAAATAGTGCTTCTTTTGCATTAAATTGTCTTTTTCTAGCGTAAGTTTAGACTTTCCTAAAATGTTCGCGCGGTTCTATACATTTAAGATAGCTGTCTTTCATTTGGAATAGATAGATTTTTAAAAACGCTGAAAAAAACTCAGGAAGTGGGAATCCATTCTTTGAAATTAACATAAATAGGTACAAACAGCTATTAGTATTTATATTATTATTATAATAAGTAAAAAAAGTATATATAATTTTGCATAACATGTACTATTTTGTAGTGTTGCATGTGAAAGCAATAAATAAAGCCTACTGAAAAATATTCGATTTATTTCTCTTGCTGTTTTTCCAACACAGTATAGCAGTTTGCTATTTAATAATTATTTGCAGCCGGCTACTGAACGATTTGTTTAAAGCTACGTTAAAGAAGAATGAGGAGAAAGGGTCTTGCAGTAATACTGTTGCCCTTATTGAAGAGATAGAACAGATATTTAGTCGATATAATGTTGGATCAGTTAATATCATTGAGAGAATTGTAACCCAGTTTAGAAGTAAAATTTGGAGACTGGACCAGGCTATGTTAAAAGCGAAAGGAGGAAATCAGAAGAAGAAATTATCGGAGAATTGGACCAATGGAAAGCTTTCTGTATGGAAATTAAGACTGTATTACAGTGAGGTGAATAACATTTAGACAAAGATAGAAAATGTACAACTATACGCACAAAAACGATCTTGAGACCGATCTTAATCAAATGTCTGCTAAGGCGGCAAAATTAGAAGCTGAAGTTCAGAAGGAACATGAATCTGCCTAGTCATACAAAACGAAATTCAAAAATATATGCCAGAAATTAATAAAAAATCAAAGAAAACAAAGTGGATCAAGGGGACCGAATAATGGGGAAAAATATGACATGTACACAAGAAGGCATCAAGAAAGGATATGCAAGCAGCTCACTGCTGATTGTCATGAAAGTTTGTTATTTCTTGGTTTGTATGACTTTGTACCAACTGAGGTAAACGTTTTCAACACAGCAATAGGACAGTATCAAGTTTTTCAATTGATAGATCCAGAAATTAAATTAACCCAGCCTGAAGAAGATTCAGACTCTTCTGTACACCAAAGACAGGTTTGGCATCTCCAATCAGGCTTACCATGAACTTTCAATGGTTTGTAAAGACATGCCAAGATCGTACAAAATTAAGGATGCAGGAACTTAATTCAGGAACTCAGGAACTCAATTCAGGAACTGAACAAGAAGTGGAACTTGTCCAAAACACCTGGTGATACAATTGGTGTTCAACAAAGTATTCAATCTAGACTTGAGATAAGACGAAAGGTCTTGGTTCAAAATGGTAAAATAAATGGTAATAAATTAAGGGTGAAGTTGTCTGGTGATGGCACCAACATTGGAAAACATTTGCATGTTATAAATGTAACGATTACAATTCTGGAGGAAGGTTCACAAGCAATGTCAGCAGAAGGTAACCATGTAATTGCAGTAGTGAAGATTCCTGAGAAGTATCAAAATCTGAATATATCCGAGATGAAGTTGAAAAACTAAAACACATTTCAGTTGGGCAAGAAGTTTTCCAAATTGAATGGTTTCTTGGTGGGGATTAGAAGTTCCTGGCCTGCATTTGTGGTTTTGGTGCTGCTCATGCTACAACACCATGTATTTGGTGTAAATGTCCCCTCTATAACCACTATGATGGTACAAAAACCTGGTCACTGATAGATCTTTCCAAAGGTGCTAGGACCATTGAGGAAATCCAACAGCCGATTTCTAAAAAGTTCAGGGTTCAAAGCAAAATATAAAAAATTCTCCACTATTCCCATCAATCCCACTGGATAATGTAATCAATGATCCATTGCATCTATTCCTTAGAGTATGTGATAACTTAATCAATCTACTAATCTTTCAAAGAAAGTTTACTGGAAAATGTCAGGCAACTAAAAATGGCTGGTGAACGGATGATTTTAGTTGCATTATAAAAGCCCTTAAACGGGACATAAAATTTGATGAAGTTGATCGAATCAGGATGAAAGTGACCAGTTGGCTAAAAATGTTCCTTGAAGTGTACCAAACAAAAGATGTGACGCGTTATATGCACGCTTTGCATGCTCATGTCCCTGAGTTTCTTTCACTATATGGAAATATTGAATATTTTACCCAGCAGGGAATGGAAAAATATAACGATATTAATTCCAAAAACTTCTTTCGGGCTACAAATCATAGAGGTCTTTCAGCTATTAAACAACAATTCCTGAAAAGAAAGAGAGTCCAGTACTTGGAGGCAGGTGGCTGTGAAAGGAAGAAGAGAAACTATTCCTGCTCAAATTGTCAAGGGTTAGGGCATACTATCAAGACATGCATGGCTAAACGTAACAGCTGTGAACATGTACCATACTGTGCTCATATTTCCAAAGTCAATGGAAAGTATTACCCATTGTGCAAAATATGATGCATTAAGCTTCACAATTATTGTTTTAATAACTACCCTTAATTTGGGGTGAGAACAATTCAAAACATTGTATGTTATTTTTGTTATGCACTTATGGAGTACGGAGTGGTAGGACATGGCCAGAAATCTGTGACAGTCAGCAGTTCGATGTGCGGGCGCAAATAACCAGCTGCATGGCGCACGGGCTCGGGATTTCCTATTCATAATTTTACAATACGAACAATAAATCAAATTTTGACTTTTAAATTGTCAATTGTGAGAAATGGCTAGTGGATTGAGAGATCATAGGCATAGCAATATGGAAGGAGTGTACAAGCAAATGCACAATGCATCGTCTGGGGACCTTTTGTGGGGAGGACAGAAAACGCGCGGCCTTAAACGCAAGGCGTCTACTCAATTCTACGCCGTTGAAAGGCTTGTTTCAAAGAGGACTGTGCGAAATACGGTAAGTTTATCGTGTGTTTTTTTGCCCTGAGCATGACGCATTATAATGAGTTCAGCTATTGAACCATTAGTCACTGAATAACTATATTCTTTGTTATTATTTAATATTAGGTCGAATACTTGGTGAAATGGAAAGGCTATAGTGCTTTCGACAATTGCTGGGAGCCTGAAGACAACTTAACTGCTGACCTTTTGAGGTATGTAGCTTTTCATGGCCAACTCATTGTTTTATCACATTGGTAGTACAGTATAAATATTGTCCAGTTGGCCCATTACTGCTTGACATTTCCCCACAGCAAATAAAAAAAGTTAAATTACTGCCGAACGTACATAAGACACCAAAAGCGGTATAAGTGTTTTAAAAGGATAGGTGTTTACTTTGTTTTCGTATTCGCTGCCCTGTGAGAATGCAGTTTATTTTGTATAATTTTGAGTTTAGTATGTAGATTTGGATTTTGGAAAGACATACTGTAACCATATGCGAAAAGCTATCACAACATCGCTTTAATTTCAAAGTGTTTTTGAAAGTCTAATTTTTGTAAACCGGTTGTCACAACAAAAAATTTGAGTCGACTGCAATCACAATATAAATAAAACATCCGAAATAAAACATTTGATGTTTAGTCTTTATATTTGAAGATTTTTTATTGTTCTGACGGTTTCAAACTTGGCCGGATTTTAAACATTTACTTACGCCACAAGGGTCTCTAACTACAGTACGCCCTACAGTACCGCCTATCACTATCGATCCTACAGTGAAGCGCGAGAATTGGCTGTAATTCCCTAGACTTGATATCCGACGAAGAAGAAAATATATATGTAGCGTCAGACGGCTGCTTATCGCGTCACCTATGAAAACGAACACCGATATAACTTAAGGAACATTGAACAATTTTATAGCATGATTTGCACATTAAAAAGTAATTTTAACCTGTAATAAAAACTTCAAGCTATTTTGTAAAATAGTTAAATAATTATATATATTTTAACTTTTAATATTTGTAAAACACATTGTAATTCATTTATATACGATGATGTTTTATTAAATCTCATCTTATCTTATCTGATGTACCGAATGACAGAAATATTATATAGTTATTGGTATAGACCAATTGGAGTTAAATTTAGGTGAGAAAATTTTGTGCTTGATATGAGATAGCCAGGTGTTGTGGTATGCATGTATTTCTAGTACACAAGTATTCAAGATGAGAAGGTCCTTTTCATTCGAAGGAAAAAATTTTGTAAATCCATTTTACAAAACAGAATTTTCGAGAGTGACATAAAAAACCGAGAATAATTTAAAGCCCATTAGGTTCATTTTGCATTTCGACCAGCTTTCCACATAACAGATTAATAGGTATGATATAAAATGGCTGAAGATCATAGTATAGATCCTTCTATTTTACCATACATACCAAATGCAATTGCTAATGTTTATCAATATTTTTTAACGATTTTGCAAGATTCTCTTAATATTTCATAAATTTGGGTCTTATGGTTTTTCAAGACTTGGCAATGAAGATCTTTCTATGGAAAGATCGTCTATAGCAAGATCTTATTAAAATCTTGCTTTAGCAATGTTATAATCATATACAGGGGCATAACCACTGTATATATCGTTTTAGTTATGCCAATGATTATATATGCTTGCGAAGTGCTTACTTGGGCATGCAGTAATTAATTGATGCAGTTGCAGGTATCCTACCACATTGTTTGACAGTGAAGCTATTAAATTACTAAATTACTTAGCAACAGGTATTATTTAATAGATAATTACTACATTGGAAGACATGGCAATACAGAAGACAGTACTATACACAAGAGGACAGCAGAGGAAACTTCAGTACAACACAGTACCGGTACAATAAAAGACGGTACGGCACAACACCAGGTATTACAGGAAGGATGAAGCTAAAGTTGCTCAAAAATGAAATCAAAGTTTCAACATAAGAACATTAACCTTTGTTGAAAGTTGAAACACACACAATATATTGAGAATTGCCATGTACAGTAACTATCAGAAGAGTGGCAAAAATCTTATTTCAAACTTTGTTCAAACCTTTGCTTGTAGTAATACCATCCCTGTCTTTGCATAGTCTCACAGCTAAAGATGTAAAACTTCTTCTGTGTTGAATGGAAATTGGAGGGCTGCTCTTTCCATGGGTTAATAAATTACGGCATCATATTCTGAAGAGTAATGATATAATATACATTATTATTAATAATAATAATACTGCACTCAGTATATGATGGTAACCTACTTTACTCTTCAAATTTATTGTTTTAAACTACCACTGTCAATTTACAAATGTACAACAGAAACACAGCTCAGTATGTTTAAATTACCAGTACCTTCAAAGTAGAAGCACACATTGTGGTATTTTGTTGCATATGTAAATACCAAACCAATAATGCTACAGCATCATCTAAAATTGAAAAATTGTATAATCTAGTCTTCATTGTTTCAGAAATGGTTGCAGGGTAGTTTCGTATAGGGTACAAGCAGTCAAGCACTAGTCCATTTTCAAGGATTTTAGAATGTATATCTGCCCTAAAACTGCCATGAGATGATAATGTGGCACCAAGATTGTCAGAGTCTTTGAAAAGGCAATTAACTTCCAACTGCTGCATATATTCTGTATCATTCCCCAAATTTCAACTGATACATAAAATTTGCACCCTTCCAATCTAAACTCGACAACCCATTGAGTGTTGTAAACATCAATGAGGGTTTTATAAGTTTTTACTTCAAATATTAGAGTAATAACGGCAATCTAATGGCAATCTATTTTTAATATCACTTAACTCATTAATTTGCTCTATAGACTATCATAACTCAGGTCAAATTCTAAAGTAGGAAATCTAAGTGAAAGACTAGCATCAATTTGTACTACACATAATCTATATATAATTCTTATCTCACTGTATTATTTACCAGCAGTGAAATACCAGCATGCTGAAATACCCATGTATAATACATGTATTTTAACTTTATATATCAACCTACAAATTTGTGAGCTTGCATAAATTAAATATGAAATACTAATTCTCAACGCATTCACTGCCACAAAAAGTAAATAACAAACTATAAGAAGCTGAAATTATCTACAAAAGTAGTGGTACAATTTTATTGGAAAAAAAATGGTAAATATAAAAGCAGTTAACAACAAGGTGAACAATCATACCCAGTGTCCAATGTCCATCAGCTATTAAAATCCTGTTATTTAGTAGCCATGTATAAGCAGTCGTCACAATTTAATAGTTTTAACTCTTGAGTTCCTAAAGAGGCCATTTCCTTCCATCTTTCTTCATTATAATTTCATAACCTATTTAAAAATAACGTCATACAACATGCAAAAGATAAAAAACGCAAAATAAACATGTATATTACCGTTCAAGAAAGCCGAATTTCCACATCTAAATCCGAAGACAGCCAGACCATCTGTCGGTTAAAATATAATGTTTTGGACTAGTTTTTTCGAAAATATTGTTTTCTTTTTAAAAACAATAGATTTTTATTACTTTCCATCGGTATTTATTGCAAATAAACAAAATGAGAGCTATCAAAAATGGGACATTTATGTGGCATTCTGCATATGTTGCGGACAGCGCGCACAGGAATATTCGTGATCACGTGTTTAATCACTGTTCATGCCACTGAACTCTATACAACTGGAACGATAACTCGTGACAAACATCCCTTCTCAGCTTGAAGCCAACATAGCTTTTCTGAGTTTTTAGGCGAAATACTTGACGCCAGACGTTAGGCTGTGTGTCAAATTAAAGCTATTGAAAAGTTATATTTGGTTTAAAAATATCAAGACGCAAAAATAGCGCCCCTCCGCGCTCGCACATTTTAGCCACAGATCTCTATATATCACGTTGAATGCAGCCTTTATGTTTTCCAATAAATCGCTTGGGTACGAGGCTTATAGCACCCCCCTAAGGTTATAAAAGTTTTAACATATCTAGATTCCTCGGCTAAACTCAGTTGAAAAAAATCCGTTTTAGCAACGTACCGTGTTTGCGTTTAATATGTCTTCTACCTTAGGTATATATATGTAGCGTTCGCTAATTATGGCTTTGTCTATAATCGCAGCACACTCGGATAACTCCATTTTACTTGGGACTACAACAATATTAGATACCCACTGACTAACTGGCGCTTCTTCTATAATATCTGCTAATTGTAACTCCTAAATTCCTCTAAGAGCTATGCTGCTTTGGTGTGCCGTTAACGCAATAAATTAAACTCCACTAAGTTCGCTAAACTGGCACGATGGTAAAATGACACGTGCGCGGAAAATGTATGAAGATTATTATACGGTGCGGCTGAAGATAGGGTAACTGATCGCTTGGGTAACGGAATGTTTGATAGAGTGATCGCGGCTCATTAGAGAAATATAGTGGGTAACGTTCGAACTAAAAATGCAAGAATTATCACTTAGTCATGCAATCTGGACAAATTACATACTGTATAAACAGGCTTGCACTAAATACCGAATGAATCAACCAACGTAGCTATGTTTACTAGTTATAATAACACAAAGAAAGAGTCTTACTTTAGTTGGCGCACACACCAAACTGCTGGCGAATACCGTGGATAGTGTTCAAACGTGGATGTAAGTATCCAATTGTAGAATAGACACCTTACTCTAGTTGAGAATGATACACAATGAAACACTAAACTGGGTGCTGCTGCACGTGTAGTCGCAGGAGTTAATAAAACGGAAATTAACGACATTCAATGACAATAATAACCATAAAGTTAGGATTTCAAACCTACACTAACATTTTATCAATTTCCTTGTTTAAGGCTGTTTCCACTTACGCGTATGTTATACGCACGTTAACATACGGAAAATTTTAAATGTTTTAAATTTTTATTATTTAACATCTTGGTCAACTAATGCATACTAAAATATGCAGGAAATTAGATTTTTTCGATTTATTCACTTAGTTTTTTCAAAGGTAACATGTATATAAGGATTTAGACGTACGTGTACATGCGTATGAAAAACGCGTAAGTGGAAAACAGCCTTTACTGCTTCAATTTGATTTAACAGAAATCTTCTAAGCTAGTTTGGCTTACAGACACGACCCCTGGGGCAAACTTGATAGTATGCTCATAATCGTGACCTTATACCAAACATCTTGAAATATATCACTAAATTCATGGAACAGTGACTCGATATTTTCATTTTTACATTTTTCACTAGGGTACATATTTTCCTTTTGGTTATAATTATTATTACTAAACTCGACTTTAACTTTTAATTAACGTTTAGTTGTTTCAAGATTGAAACTAGATTCCCTGCCAAGCAATGACTCGGCCTCACCCTCAATAACATGATTTATTATATGGCACGTGGTCTTGTGACTAAATGGCGCGCGCTGATTGGTTCCTTGCCGGTCTGGAATCCCCCAGTATTAGACCGTTGCCGTAGTAACGGTCCAACTCTCATATTTTTGAACAAAAACAAGCTTGCACTTTTATGTTTGACACGAAAAATATCGGGGGAGAATGGACGAAGAAGAGCATTATTTGGTACATGTGAATATTATATTTATTCATCTTTGATTTTTGTTCATATTACTGTATCCTTCTTATTTAACGAGTAAAAAACAAAGTTTTGGAAGCCACCTCAGTGCTTGCTTGGCGACTGGCTGGCGAAAAAGCTGGCAAGAATGCTGCAGCACATTGTATAGATAAATAAACTAAATACTGTATGCCATATAATAAATCCCTTATTAACCGAATACGCTCGATCCGTACTGGAAAAATATCAGACCTCGGTCTTTTATGTACGGACCTCGCTATCGCTCGCGATCGGTCCGTACTGTCAAGACCTCGGTCCTGATATTTTTCTAGTATGGACCTCAAATTCGGTTAATAAGTGGTATATATTCTAGTATTTCATTTCATTGAAAAACAGCCCAAGCAGTTCAATGGCGTTTGCTGCTCATAGGCAATGAACTTCTTATATCAGAGAAACATTATTAAAATTCCAACTCATATTAGACAACCTATTGCAGCTAACTCTACCATGTTTTATGTTGGTATAACCATTTGCAACAATGTTATTTCATGATGTGTTTCCGGGCACTGGGGCCTAGTATTCAATCCAAAAGAAGTGTCATTGGGCTTAGACCACAGACTTAGAGCGTACTCTATCTTTTTCGGTGTATGAAACTACCTCACTATATAACATTTCAAGCCGGTTGCTATCACGATTTACAACAATTTTGTTACAACAAGAATTTTGGCAGCCTGGTGGTTAGTACCCAATCCCAAAATGGAGAAAGTAGACGCTTATGAGCTTGGGTCAATTTTGCATCTTTTTCAGCGTATCAAATTGCCAATCTCTGCCAATTTTATGCTGGTATCACGATTTGCACAATTCCTGTGCTAAGCTCCCTAACTATCTAGTTGACAATGATACACAATGAAACACTAAACTGGGTGCATTCAACTACACAAGTAGTCGCAGAAAGTAATAAAACGAAAATTAACGACATGCAATAACAATATTAATCCTAAACTAGATTCTCTGTCAAACAATGACTTGGCCTCACCCTCAATAACATAATATATTCTAGCATTTACGTAATTGCTTATACCTGATTTCATTGAAGCTTGAAAAAAGCCCAAACAGTTCAATAGAGTTTGCTGCCATAAGCGATGAACTTCTTCTTCGTTGGTTTCAGCTCACAATCCCTAAACAGAGCGTTGTCAGTGAAGTCTGGATGATAAAATGTTCTGCTTGCTTCCAGTGTCCACTACAATTTTAACTTTTTGCCTGTTTATGGGACTACTTGCACACAACCATCTTTGCTGTTCAGGCGTCGACCTGAATCAAAGTCAATCAAAGTCAAAAATCGAATTTGAGCGGCAAACGCGGGCAAGGAGTCGCCGTTTTACGCATTTTCTACAATTCAGCGAGATTACTCCACACTTATCTGCAGTGTGATCATCTTTGCCCGGGCACCTGAGACAGAAAAGCCTTTCTTTGCTTCGTAATGCTTGTTTTTACCACCGGTCAAGCCCAAACGATTTAATACTTTAGGGTTTTTTCGTTCCAGTCATTAGCTGGACTTCTTGCTCGGCACTAGCTCTGTTGTTTTGGCAATGCTTTGGAAATCAAATCGCACATGGGTAAATAAGTCAGAGATTTCGAGCTGTGCACCACGACTCTTGGGAGACAAAACCGTGACGTAGATAATACGGTAACATATACTTTTCAAATATTAGTATATTTCGCGCCAAAACACGTTTGCGATGACGAAAAATAATAAAAAAAAAAACAAAACAAACGAAACATGGCATGGCAACAATGACGACTCAATATGGCCACCAACTATCATTAAATTACGATTATTTTACAAACTTTTCGATGAAATGTCTTCTTTTTCGACTGAACGTTTTGCCGGATGGTTAGTAATTGACAGGACAAGTTTAAGAAAAAGTTACAAAAAAATTAAAGTGTGAAAACCTGGTTTTATGCAATTAAAAACTACTATTTATTACTAAATACTTGTAGCAATCGCAAAAAAATAAGAAATTAACCAAAAGATTCATCAACTATTTCAATTAAATTATGATTAGCGGCCATGTTGAACCTCATTTTTTCAACTTTATTCATCTTTAGTCGACGATAATGGTGTTCATGCAGTAATTCGGTACAACAAACCAGCTATCTAGAATTTTTACCAATTTCTAGGGAGCCACCTTAAGTAACTTAATAAAAATGTTAAGTATAAAAAGTTAAAATAGAAAAACAGAAGAGAAATGTGAAAGGTCATGATGCTTGAGTTGTAATATATTGTATCCACTTTGTAAATGTACATGTATTGTTCAAAAATATCATTGGTGGGAACAAACAAATTTTACTGATTGGTTTATGGAGTCAAAATGTAAACAAATTTGCTGATTGCTGATTGTTTTAGAACGAAATTCCTTTTTGTTAATTATTGGCGTTAGGTGAACAACAATCGGCGACAGAATACGGAATAGCAAAAAAACTAGCGATGGAACTACGTCTACGTGGGGTATCGCAACCTTTCGTTGGACTAATGATCGGTTATACTTTCAGATTTAATTTACGGCAAGTATTTTCTTTTTCATATAAATCTGGACAAAACAAAGAAAAGCACAGACAAGCAATCCGTACGAGATGTCAATGACTACAATCGGGATTTTATTGAATAAGTTGCTTACAACTTTGATCTCAAAGAAATACGCCAGATTAAGCTATTTTTCTGCTAATATATGTATTATAACTCTATTGTGTCTACTTTTAATGCTTGCTTGAAATATGACAGTTTCCTTAATGCTCGGATCGGCAATTTGCTACAAAGAATAAATGGAAGTTGAATATGTTAAGAATACGTGTTGCATGAGTATAATTATAGTACATGTGTATATATATATATATTGTAACTCTGTGAGCTTAAATCGCAGAGTGCATTAAGTAGGTTTATAACTTGCTTTGGGTTAAAATAAAAAAATAAAACGAAATTTTCACGATATTCTTATAGCTATAGGTGAATGTTGCGGGTATGCACGATAACAACACCTACAGTTTATCTTAAATAAAGTAATTGCCAAGAAAAGCAATTGCTCATGTTTTCTTACCGATTTTAACATCACAGTTTCTTCCTGCCCATCCATTAGCACAAGAACAGCGATAATCAGCATTGAAATCAAAACATGTGCCACCATTATGACACGGTCTTGGTTGACATGGCCACTCTATGAAAATCATATACATATTTATTATCTGTTAATATCATTTATTATTTCCTGATTTATATTCATTATTTATTTATTTATTTATTTGTTTACACCATTGGCAGCTGTATCACAACAAACTACGAGAAATTCAACCAACATGAACCTCTGGATTCCAAATTTCAAGCTAGCATGTACCAGAAGTGGGCTGCAGTACAATGGGTCAGCTGTCTACAACATGTTGCCAAGGAAAGTCAAGATGGCCAGCACAATCAGATGTTTCAAGCATGAAACATTTAACTTTTTCTTCGAAATGTTTGTCAATAGTAATTCGTAATTTTCCTGTTTGTATTTTTGTGGTGTAAAAGCATGTTGTATACATAATATGTCATATGTTTGTAATCGTCTTCTATATAGAAGGCCTAGTGGAAGATTAGCATAGGCTAAACTGGTGTGCATGTACTATATGTATGTACTATATACCTTCTTTAAATAAAGTTTATTATTATTATTATTATTTATTTATATTTATTATTATCATTTATTATTACATATACTAATGTATTATAATTAGTATAAACGGCCCCGGCTGAAGGGCTACCGTGTTTAAATAAATTTCTAATAATAATAATATTAATATTAATAATAATAAGGTTCCAGGTTCAGCTCTAGTTGTGGGGCTAGAATTTTGCATGTAAAGAGAGGTGAAAAATAGCCCCACATGCAGGTAGGGCTGCAGTCCTCACTGTGAAGGCTCATGTAAACAGCCTATAAAAATCCTTTTCGGTGATTGTATCTTAATAATCCGAGGTTGCTCGACTAATCAGTGGCCAGAATTTTCAATATATGCTTTTGTAATTATGCTAATATATGTCAATACACGAACCTTTAAGGCAGCCGGAAAAATCAACCCTCAAAGTAATGGCGCTTGAATAGTGCACCGGGTGGATGCGTATGTACTGGGTGACGATGGCTGGAGAAACTCTTTGACGAGCAATGAGGCGATGATGTCTATTTCCTTTAAACATCTAAGGATGAAAAACACAATTGAGTGTTTGCCATGAAAGCGGTGGGAGTGACAGAAACGGACTTGCCTGCACAGTCTAAGACCTTCACCCTATTGAAAATCTGTTAGGGAATATCAAAGGGATAGTGCAACAGATGAATATATATTTATACATATATATATATATATTTATATATATATATATATATATATATATATATATATATATATATATATATATATATATATATATATATATATGTACACAACATATGCAATTCTAATTAGACTTCGAGTATCTATCTATCTATGTATCTGCGGCCAACGTTTTTGCAAATGGGTATTATTTATATATATATATATATATTATATATATTATATATAATATATATATATATATATTATATATATATATATATATATAATATAATATATATATATATATATATATTATATATATATATATATATATATATTATAATGTATATATATATATATATATATATATATATATATATATATATATATATATATATATAAATATATATATATATTTACATATATATAGTCTTAAGATTATTAGTCTAAATTTGCATACCATTGTGTATTATAGTATTTTATTTTTGATTTTTCATTTCATTTTCAGATATTTCATTTTTGAAAGGACCTAAATATTCTTGCCTAGCATTAGTTCCACTGAAGAAGCCATTTTAACGAGAGCGAAAGGAAGGGCTGTGTTCTGGCTATTGCTAAAAAGAAGTTAAAATGATATTCATAAATTTTTTTACCTTTTTACGCCCTTTCTCATGGTAGATGGTGAAACTTATGCCGTCTTTGCTGTAAGAAACGTAATAGATTGTAACAAACCAGTTGGCATTGCTGCGACCTTGCGTTAAGATTTCAGTCACAATAGCTCGACCGCCGAAATTTACTTGCAGCCATTCTCTTGTAGTGGTTCTTGGACGCCAAGCACCATATCGGTTTCCTCGAGCATTGAGGTTCAGTCTGGCATTCTCTACCCCGTAATGTGGTAATGATGATGAAGCTGTTATTTGCGTGTCCAAAATTTTGCCATTTTCCATACCAAGACGTGCCGGCTTCTTGCATTCTGATTGAAATGTTATAAAACAATGTTAGGAAACAAGTCATATGGATATTTTTTTTACTGCAAAACTTTGTCAAAGTCATAGTTCATTTTTGATGTTGTTGATTTATTGAGAGAATTTTGTATTAGTGCATTTCATGCAAATGAACTGAGCACAGCTCATACAAGACGGATTGACAATTGTAGGCTTCGTTTTGAAACAAATCTGGGCCAACATGTATACGTCTCGACGTCACTACTTTTTTACGTCTGCACGCATGAAAATACACTGGCGGTCAAAAAGAATTGCTCAAAACAAGTTAAATTGCTCTCAGATGAACGTAACTGTTCCTTTAACAATGTATATGTCTTGAGTAAATATAGACTAGTTTACATGCTAAGCTATATGAAATATAAATATTTTGTTGACCCTCCTTTGGCCTTATAATTGATTACGGCCTTACACCGGCGTGGTCATATTTTCTGTTAAGGTGGTAATCTTAACGGTCAAAAGAAATTCATCCTAGAAACAGTCTTTACAGCAACGCATAAATCATGAACGGTTTATGAATGAATTCCTTTCTTGCACCATCCCCTTGACATTGTCCCACAGATTTTCAATAGGGTTAAGGTTTTTTGACTGTGCAGGCCAATCCATTTCTGTCACCCCCTCTTTCTGAAACCATTGTTTGACTATATCTTGGAAGGGTGGCAGGTTGCATTACATTATTGAAATATTGCTTGGAATAAGAGAATTATCCAAAATGCCTATGTAGCTCTCTCCTATATTCGCTTCCTATTTATGAATTTGTATCTAAACAGTTCTTTTTGACCCCTAGTGTACAATAAAAGATAGATTGTTATGATTCATGTTACATACGATAATAGCAACATTTGAGCAGTTCTTTTTGACCGCCAGTGTATAATGATAGCGTTTTGAAATATTACTTTTGTTGCTCATTGCTTAATATAACATTAAAGTAGAATTATAAGCTTGCAATACTAATAAACTAACACAAACATTAAGAAAATAATAATATCCTTAAAATAAATTATTCAATTACCAGTTTTTTAATGTTTCTAACTATACTGCATGAAGAGCTTAATTCAGTAAACATTTGGGGGCCCCAAAGACGGCGGGGTCTCAGTTACGCCTGAATCATTAACAGCTAAGTTCGTCCCTAAGTTCAGAAAGGTGCAGGGCCGGTTGTATACGATAGCTTGATATCGTCATCCACTGCATGATAATGTTTTTTTTCAATCCCTATGAATTTATTCGTTTTTCGATATAACTTCAGTATGTATAAACCTTAGTGTTCTCAAGTTTTGGATCGTCTTTCACTCTCGCTGATTACAACTATCCAGCTTCGTACAACCGGCGCTAGAAGTTTTACTGATAATTGTATAAAAATTAGAGAATTGGCCAATACGTCTAAGTATGTCAGGCCTAATATGATTCCATCTGATGTACCTTCTTGTCTACATCTATACCCGTAATATCCGTTAAGACAAGTGCAAACGGCTCTTCCACCGACATTAGTACAATGTCCTCCATGTTGGCATGGTTCATTTGCGCATGGTTGATCTAAAAAGATTGTGTTCAATATTTGAGAAGTATACAGTCAACTTTTGAAAAGACGATTGAAGTCGTCAGTTCTTCGGAAGAATCTAATAGAATTAATTAATGAAGAATCTAATTTAGAATTAGCAGAATTAATTTATTCAAGTGGTCACAATTCAAAAATAGCGCGTTTACATGCAGAATATATTGGAATCCAAAATATTCGATTTAACAATTTATATAATCTTCGAACTTTTTTTAACCAGTATGTTTCTTCCGTATTGCAGCAAGGATACAGTTTTATTCATAATCATGAGCTTGGTATCATTCGTTGTCTCAGCCATAATTGACAATGGAAGACAGTCGCATGTATTCTTAAAGGTCACTCACATGCACTCCAAGTCCTTCTGTTGAAGACCTCAATCTCATCGTTAAGATTTCATTACGGCATTTTAACTCGAATAAGAGTTTGTGTGTGTTTCACCCAAAATGCGACATTTAACCTACAGGGTGTCTCAAAAAAGACGAAAACTATTGAAGTCACCCATAACAATGTTATTGTTAGAGTTTGAATGCCTAAGCACTCTGTTGGGATAATATCACAATAAACACTCGTTGTTCCGCGGTCAGCTGTACCATTTTCTTTCGAAGCAATAACACTCTAATCTAAATTTAATCATATTCACAATTTCAAATTTTTCGTATTTAGCATTTTATTTTTGCATTAAATCCCTACGGGCTAAAATTCGTGAACACAGCATTCTTGAGTGATTTCAATCGTTTTCCTTTTTTCTGAGACACCCTGTATATAGGCCTTAGATAAACAGCCGGGTAGAACTAATGAAGTAATGACATTCAAACAAAAGAAAACGCCAATTTACGAATGATAACTGCCATATTCATCGAAAAGAAGCATGAAACGTGCATGTTTCAAGCTTGAAACGGTTCAATTTATACTAGAGACGGGTCATCCGTTTTGACGAACTTGCCAAGCGAAAGATAGTTCGTTTTCTAGTTCATCTGTATAACATGTTCAAAATTAATATATTTTATTTACCTTGGAAGCAGCCCATGAACTCAAGTCGCAAAGCAATATGACCCTGCCATGTTTTAGGATGGATTCGGATGTACCGAGCGACGATAACGGGGTTAACTGAGCGTCGAACAATGCATCTGTCGTAATTGTTAGCTTTAAATATCTGGAAATACAGGAAATTGAAGTGTTTTTTTTAATATAGTATATACCGATAAATTATTAATACCCATGGAGCAGTTTCGACAGTTGTCTTGTGACGTGAAAAAACACAAAGTGTTTATTCATCAATGTTTGTTGCGTTGGATATGCCATGGCCATAAATAACTTGCATATTTGTCCTTATTTCTTTCAATTGCTGAACTATAAATTGTATTGCGCATTCTTGAATTCCGAAAAAATTGAGAATATCATTGAATATTTACAATTTGCCCCTGTTTGTTTCGTGTTATTCATGCGTGTCGAAGTTCCTGTGGTAATGTTTTGCTGGTATAGGTTTATTTTATATCAACTCGTTTTGCATGGCATTCAAGTGATTCAACGTGATAAACGCGGCTATAATTTTGGCTTGGAAATGCAGGCAGAATACTGATAAAAAATTTTGTTGAAAATCTACCTTAAAATAATTGCATGGAGTAACTTGTTGTGCAACTAGCAATCGAAGCAAATTACAACCGACCTACCAATAGCAATATTTTAGCGTTTTTGTACTTTTTGTTGTACAGGGGCCGGTTGTATCCGAAGCCCGTTTAGCTTAAACAGTGGATAAGCTCAAAATAGAAAGCAAGTTTATCGTTTTAATCAACAAGCAAACTAAATGTTTTTAACCATAATACAAAGATATTGTTTACAACTACATATTCAGTGCATAATATTCAAGTTCACTCATTCAAGAGAGATGTAAGAGTGTTATTTAATTTTGACTTATCCACCGTTTAAGCTAAACGGGCTTGATACAACCGGCCCCAGTTTACTATAAACTCACAAGGTTATAGTTTGACAGTGTGCATACATATGCAAATTTTGGAGGAAGTAGAATATGTTATATAATTGTGTCCGAAGTTTCTGGCTATGAACTTGCCTGCCATAATTTACTATTGAAAATGTAACATTGCAAAATATGACGTATCAAAAATAATAATACCTTAACTTTATTGCCCACTCGGTAAGGTTTAAATTTGAGACGATCATTCGAGTAGGAAACAGTGTAGCTTCGCACAAACTGGTTGTGTCTGCCACGGCCTTGAGTCAAAATATCGGTAATTGTTGCACGGAATTTGAAGTCAACCTGTACCCACTGTTGATGGTTATTATGTTTTGATAACCATGAATAGTGATATTTAGCAATATTAATGCGAGCGTTGGCAGCACGGTAGGTGTGACTATATTCCGATGATGCCGTTATTTGTGAGTCTGTGATCTTTTTACTTTCCATTCCCAATTTTCTAGAATATCCGCATCCTGAAAATTAATAGGAAAGCATGCAGCAATTGATTTAATCCACCTAAAATTCAAATCGTCTTCCTGTCTCCGCCTACGGGAGTTGCGATACTTTTGAATACCGAGGACTATGTCATGAATTTCTAACAAAAAGGAGAAGGCTAACCCATGCAGCTCCTATGCCTGTTCTTTTCATAGGTAGTTTCCTAAATATTTCGATGAATCCTGTTGAAAAATCTGCAATGCTAAGTTTGAGCTAGGCCTTTAGGCTCTCGGCATCTCGGTCCTAACCTATAAATATGGCATGTCGGTCCTAACCTATAAATATCCGCGGATCTCGGATTTTTTCCACACACCTCCTCCTACGGGCAAGTCCTCGCGCACTGTTATTAAGCAGTTGGTAAAAACATTTGAAAAAACATGATTTTATAATAATACTAATCTGTTTTTCTCATTGAATTAGTGAAAACATTTTTGAATGGGGATACATAATTACATGAAACATAACAACGCGTACATTGCATTAAACGTACAAACTTACTCCGTGATTCACACTGTCTTCCACCGTACCCAGAGGCGCATCTGCATTCATAATCGTTGCCTTGATTTATACATGTAGCTCCATTTCTACATGGACCGGATGCACATGGCGCCCCTTAAAGTCGAAGGAAAAGTGCGAGAATAGATTAGAAAATTGGCAATGATTTTATTTAATTTGCTCACGACAGGCAGTACCACGAAATTGGAAAAAATCCTATCAAAATCCATGTAGACCAAGTTTACACTGTCCTGGGGCCGGTTGTATCAAGCCCGTTTAGCTTAAACGGTGGATAAGCTCAAAATAGAAAGCAAGTTTATCGTTTTAATCAACAAGCAAACTAAATGTTTTTAACCATAATACAAAGATATTGTTTACAACTACATATTCAGTGCATAATATTCAAGTTCACTCATTCAAGAGAGATGTAAGAGTGTTATTTAATTTTGACTTATCCACCGTTTAAGCTAAACGGGCTTGATACAACCGGCCCCTGGGACACATTTCAAGTTTTGATTAGGTAGACGAACTCGTACATAGAATCTGCCAGTGCAAAGTTTCAACTTTAAATTTTATGGCAGTAACTTTACCATTGTAAAGACGGGCTTATTGAAAGAAATAACATCAATCGAACAACAAGAGAACGGAAACGATTGTCTCGTGTAAGAACCCAAAGAGATGAACTGTCATTAATTCTATACAAAAAGTATAAACTTAAATCTACATGCAGTCTGCATATATAATTAATTATATTGATATAGATGATTAAAGTAAAATTACTTACTGCACTCTGCAAATCGAGGAAGATTTCTCCAGGTGATGGGAACTCCAGCTTGGGAACACGAAGTTGCATACGCGGCAAATGATTCACACATGCATGAGGCTGGATGATTATTACAAGCACAAACATCAAATTTGCAATCTCTAATGAATTGTGAAACCCCGCGTACCGTATTGTGGCATTGTCGAAATGGTTTTTCTTTTAGTAAGTTGCATTTGTTCCTTGCTCTCAGGGCAAAGGGGCTTGCAAGAGCACATGGGTCTGGTTGCGGTTGGGTATCAGCACAACTTTTGTCTACTTTCCAAGAATCGACAAATTGAAGGATGTTACTGCTGCGTCGGGAGTGAAAATCTATGAAGTCATCGTTAGCATTACCATTGTAGTTTCCGCAAAGTCCCACTGTCTTTCCTTTGAATCGAGTAGATACTGTCACGAAAACATTATACACGCCATCATATTCTACTGAAAGACCAACATTTGTTCGAATTTTAATGGTTCTCGCACCATGCTTCGATATCGCTACACCTAAAGAATATACATATGAGATCGTTTTAGGACATTCACAAGTTAAACTAGAAAAACACAGTCACCCGCATGCCTTTCATATATACTAATATAAAATAAGGTGTACCAAAATGTTGCTCTGTTCGAAAGTTTAATATATTTGTGGGGATATAATTTATGGCTGAAAGTAAACGTATTCTGAATTCTTTATTCTCTAATAAAATAAGAGTTCCATTTCGCTTGTAAAAAACTTTGTCTGCTATAATTATTTTTTCATTTTTTTCTCTCCAGCAAGATGCCTTGGCGTACAGAGATACCAAGAAAGACAACAAAGTGCCATGTATCCACGCGTCTTCATTTCTAGGCAGGGCTAGGATTCTTGTTACCTTTTTTGAAGTAGGGTGCCAATTTACGAACTCCTGATACGAAGATGTGTCCTCCTCTGTTTATTTTAATGCTTAACTTTCCGACTCTCACAGTAACAGAGTAGACACAGCTAACACGATTGTTGTTGCAGAGCTCGTTCTTGGTTAAGACAGCGAAATGGTTGTTCACGTCCTTTGACAGCACATATTCACATTTTCCCATAAAGTCGTATTTTTCACCATCAAATGTGGTGTAATGGGGGTCACCTGTGGCACTACACTTTCCTGTTTCTAAAGCAAAAACGACACATTATTAGAATTTACAAATGGATGGTAACAATTTGCACATGACAGTCGATATAATATATCAAGTTTGAACGAATTCAAGGAATATTATGCCGAAAACAATTTTTTTCGGATAAAAAATTCAAATGCTATTTCGTTTATTCCATACCTACATGGAAGAAATTTTTACATCAGCATTCTCATCTAGATTATGCACGCAACAAAATGATTTAAACATACATTCGCAAATGTATAGCACAAGTGTCTACTAACACATCAGGAGTGTTAATATTATGGTATACCAGGTCGAAACGTCAAACTTTTGTTTTTTCTCGGCAGTTGTTACACCACATTTGATGCGGAGTTATTTGAAGACGCTGACGTGCAGCTCACTGGTTATATTGATACATGCGGGTTGCGTGATCCGGCTTGGGCGTAGTGGTATAAATTCTTTGTGATTTAGTATCCTCAGCGCTTGCGGCAAACTTCTAGCGGTCTAGACAATTACATTCGAGCTCTGCTTTGAAGCCAACAAGCTTTTATTTTGTACATCTACAAATTTGATTGACATGAGGTGTGGCGCAATAACTGCCACAATTTACAAACTTGAATATCGCCGGATAAAGAGTGAATCGAATTCGATGGAACGAATTATATTTTACACACGTATATAACTATTTGCATGCAGTTGTAGTTTGTGATGAAAAATGCGTTGATTTCAAATTTGGGCTTTGGACATCCCATTAGTAAAAACTGAAATACACAGAATAGCAATTACCTCCAATTTGGCAGTTGTCTCCGCGGTAACCTTTAGGACATGTACATTTATAATGATCGCCTCCTCTGTTCGTACAAGTGCCACCATTTAAGCAAGGAGCGGAGGAACATGGAAAGTCTAAATTAAAACAAGTGCATAGTTTGATTATCAGATTGATTATATAAACCCTAACCTGTTGGTACTTGTAATGCTGTCTTCCGTATAATGGACCACTTGCATGATCGATTAACTTTTAATTTACAGAACTGTACACAAATAACCGAACTGCGACCGAACCGCAACCACAGTGTTAGGCAGTATGCCTGTTTTATATATAGCTGTGTTGATTTATTTCCTTTTTGTTACGAAGATGGTCGACTATGCAACTGATCCATTAAGAGTAGCCAAAAATGATGTCCTTATAATATATGTGATATGATTTTATGAAAACTGGAAAAATAACACAGTGTTGAAGTGAAACCAGATTTCGAAGATTAATGTTCTTACAATCGTCTATATTCAAACTACATATTAGCTGGTTGAATAGATCTTCATTATTATTTTTACCTATCATAAGCTCGCAATTTATCAGGATAGTTTATTATCAAAGTCAATTATTGTTGCAAATGCGCTATACGTTCACTAGATTTGAAAACCTGCCAAAACAATACATGCTGCCTAAACAAGAGGGAATTTCATTTTAGACCAACCAGCAAGTTTTGTTACAATTCTTTAGCCCAATCAGAATGCATAAAATATTTAATTTTGACTGCTTACGGTAAAAAGGTGTATGATTTACAATTTTACACAAAGTGTTATAAATAGAATTCTGATTAGCTTTCATAAAAACGTAAAAAAATATGCTGATTAATTAGTTTAAAACAAAACTCCACCTTGTTTGCTGCCTATAGACAGTGTTGCCGATGACAAAACCTGAACTTACTGCAATGCCGGAATTTCGGAAGATTTTTCCATCGGATGTTGACTCCCGCAAAACCACAAGAGGTGGCGTAGGCAGCGTATTCTTCACATACACACGCCGAAGGATACTCTTCTTTGCAACCACAGGCATCATACTCGCAATTCTGGATAAAACCAGCGGTAACTTTCACTTTCTTATGGCATGTCGAAAAGGGATGCTCTTTCAGTAAAGCACAATGCTTTTTTGCGTCTCGCGCTATTTGTTTGTTAGCGGTTTGGCAAGGATTTGGCATAGGTTTCGGAGCACTGCACGAACTGTCAGTTCTCCAGGAGTTAGCAAAATCTTGAATATTTCGAGGCCTTCGATTGTGAGGTTTTCTAAGACCTTTCCGCGGGTCATAACTTCCGCAAAGACCCTCTACACTCTTGCCTAATGCCGCTGAAACTTGGATGTAAAGGTTATATACGCCATCGTAACGTACGATCAAACCCAAACTTGGAACACTGACTTTAGCGCCACGTGAGAATCTGACGATGTTCACACCTAAATATAAAACAAAATTAAATTTCATATTGGCGCAAGCTATAGCCTCGCTAAATTCATAGTAACATGGTTTTGGTCATATTTAGGAATGAATTTGTCTTCGAAGATTGCTTTTTGATTCATTACCCGTCTATTCATATTTCGGACTGTTTGTGTTTAAATGTGTATTATTATTTATTTAAAAGAATTCACGGTCTGTGATTGGCTAATAGCCATGTGTGAAATCGTCATATCCAACGCGTGACGTCATAACGTGTGATACGACTTTTTTTAGTGTGATAAATAGTCGTATCCCACGTTTGACGTCACACGAATGGCGAAGACATCAACACAATGGCTTTCCTCAAGTGAAAGGTTCGGCAACTTTGAGGAGTACATGTTCGTTCTTTTAAATAAATAATAAAACATTTATTAAATTCGGTTCTCACATGATATGAAGAATTATCAAGTTTCACTTTGTCATTATCAACCTCAGCCTTCGGCTTCGGTTGATAATGACAAACTTCGGCTTGATAATTCTTCATATCATGTTCAACCTCATTCAATAATTGCTTATAATTATATCCTTAATATTAGCCATAATGCATATGACTCTGGTGTACGTATCAAGTAAGCCCCCGTCCACACGATGCCGGAAGAATTAGAAAACGCAAGACTGATATTTTTACGATTACGCGTACTGTCCACACGTTTTCCGACGTTTTCGCCTACTGAGCGAAGACGGAAGAATGGAAAACACTTTCCCGAGTCCACAGCGCAAGAATTAGAACATGCTTGACCGCTGAGCATATGAGGGTGGCTTTGCTGGGTAAGTTTGTAAACGATATGAAAAGTGAAAACAATGACGTAATGTATCAAACTTTCCATATTAATGAGCCAACGAGGCTTGTATTAATATTTACTCATAATTTTTGTGAAAACAAGGGCAACAGTGTGACATTAATGAAGGCAACATTACAAGATAAATATAATTTTACTGAAAAAATTGAAAAACAAGTAATATACGTATAGTTATAAGAATACTTGTAATGATTATAAGGCAAACTTTCATATGTAAACATTAATGAAACACATAGCTATGTAATTTATTACAAAATTTAGTTTTAACTTGATTTAAATTTAGACTTTGATTGTCTGAAAGTTATTTCGCTGTGGAAATTCTATTGTAATCAACGACAATATATAACTCAATTTAAAAAAAATTTAATAAGGGCAAAGACAAAATCAAAACAAAATATTCCACGTACAATCCCAATAAGTTCGCCAATTTCATCCCGGCATGTACAATATTCTGTATTATTTTTATTGGCAACTCTCACTCAAATCTTCAAACATACGAATCGTATACAAGGACTTAAAATGATGATATACTTTTATTTAGTCACCAAAAAACAAAATCCTCGTATCCTGCAACATTTCCTAAGAATATTTTTTCTTAGGTTCAATCAACGAAAACGGAGAACTGTTCTGTGATTTCTGCGTAACCAATGGCCTTGTCATTGATGGAACACTTTTCCACCACAAGAAGTTACACAAAATCACATGAAAATCGTCTGATGGTGTGTTTACTATAGCTATCAAGAAAACAAGATAAACAAGATACAGGTATTCTACAAGAAAGCTGAGGAGTCAAGAAGTCAAGCATGCCTTGAATATAGAACTGGCCAACCACTATGAAGCGTTGAGTGAGCAAGATACCTTAGCCAATGATGTAAACCAAGCCTGGACTCAAATAAAGGACATATACACCACCACTTGCGAAGAAGTACTCGGCGGGACTAAGCATGAAAGAAAGGAGTGGATAAGCGAGAAGAACTGGAATCTGGTCGCGAGGAAAGACGAATGCTTAAGGCAACGGTGGATAACGCTAAGACAAGAAGCCAGAAGTTGAATGCATCAAAGGACTACTACAAGAAGAAGTAGTAAGGAGCTGTCCAAGAGATAAGAGAGAGAGGGTAGATGGGATAGCCCGGGAAGCAGAGAAGGCAGGAGAAATGAACGATATGAAGAAAGTGTATGATACAACAAAAGCACTTTGTGAGCGGATGAATAATCCAAGTAAACCAGTCAAAGACAAGAATGACACGGTGCTCACCATGCATGGGGCCATGCATGTATAAGAAGTTAGAAAATCCAGGGATTGCTGATAACCTAGTATTACTCAGTCAAAGGTCACCCATGCACGCCAGAAATTTGTGTCCCTGCAGACCGAAGCTGCTAAAGTAGAAATAAAAGTGAACGCATCGAAGACCAAAGAGATGAGGATAAACTCCTCTAGTAACACAGGAGACATCATCTGTGAAGGCCAAGCATTAGAAACCAGTACCTTTGTTAGTTCTTAATTTCTTCAGTTCCTGCAGTACACATATTTCCTGCTGCAACTTCTTTGAAATTAAATGAATGCGATGATGTAGCGTTAGTCTCAGTTAATTTAGGACTTTAAGTTTAAGCAAACCTTTGATCTTGTTCGCAAGCGTGGATCCTATTGCCTAAGCCGTGGATCCTAAGAGAGGCTATTGCCTGAAGGGTGATATTTACGATTTTCTACACAAACCTGCTAGATTATTTAAGGAAAATGGTCAGAATCATCAGTATTTTCCCCTCGAAAGAACTCCACCTCCAAATATGCCATACCCTAATAATTCTTTACCTCCGTTTTCCTTTGTTTCAAATTTTTTACTCCCACTGGTCAACTTTCGTTTTGGAAACTTCAGCAAACCAGACCCTTCCAGTACGCATTTCCACCACCACCCATGATTATCCCAACGTGTCCCCTTCGTCCCCCTCCTTTCCATTACGTTCCTTCTTTCCCATCTGATTTGACGAACGCCCTACCTAGTTCCTATTACACCCCCCTCTCCCTCCGTAACCTCGCGAATGTAAAAATTTCACTATGGATTTTAAATTGCGCAAAAATATTTATTTACCTTCCTTATTCGTAACAAATATACGATCGCTGGTAAAAAATATCGATGAATTCGATGCTGTAGCATGTTGCATTACTGAAACTGGCTTTCCGATAATAATCCAGATATGGCGGTCTCCATTCCTAATTATGTCATTTTCAGAAACGATCGATTGTTTTAAAGGGTGGAGGTGTTTGTGAATACGTAAATTCTTTTATTGAAGCCCGAAGAATTAAAGAGTTTGAAAATCCATCAATGGAGTCTTAATGGGTTTCTGTGAGGCCTATTTATCTTCCAAGAACTATTTTCTGCTTTTCATTTTGCGGTCATCTACCACACTTTTGCGTCTGGTGCTCCCGAAAACATCGAATTATATAATTTAGTTAATCGACCCTTACTAAAAGGTATAAGCAAATAAAGTAGACGAAGCGGATTCGGTTGTTTAACTCGTTTTTAAAGGTTATATTCTCGATATTATACAAACACCCCCTCTCAGAACAGCAGTCTCAACTCTCTCTCACGCACTCAGTGCATCCCTTATCTTTTAACTCCTATTGATAACAATCTAAATGTGTCAATCATGCAAATCAGCGCCCTTAATTAAAGTAATGATTAATCTCGTTGATGAATCACCAGTATTGAGTTATATATACGTATATATATATATATATATATATATATATATATATATATATATATATATTTTATATATATATAGAGAGAGAGAGTTTCCAACAATAACCATATTGAAGTAAGCGTCGATAATTTTCTTGCTAATCATCCTGAGGCTTTACTCCTTTGGTTACGGTAACAGGAGATTTTAATCCGACTAGAACCGGTTACAAAAAGCGTGTTAAAAGATTATGTGGTTAAAATCTAATTATTAATGTACCAACCAGAGAAGCTAGATAACATACTGGATTGGTGTTTGATCAATAGAAAAAACCCAACTTACAATCCCTCACATTTGCCATCTTTAGGCTCTAGTGACCACGAACCAATTTTGTCGAAAACTTAGTTACATCGTGATCAAAAACCTAACAATAATCGTGTTTTAACAACAATGTTTAACCGCGATAATGGTATAAGATCCTATGGGCAGTGGTTCACGAGTGTCGACTGGAGTGACGTTTATGAAATTCCTGACTGCGATATGAAGTATAAGGAGTTCAATGAAACATTAACTTAATCATTATCGATATCTTCTTTCAACTTAAATTTCAACAAGTCAGGAAATTTTATAAATTCTGTATGTCATCTGCCTTGAACCTTTCTATTAAGAAGCGCCAACATGCCTTACAAATGTATGGAAAGTGATACCAAGCCTATCAATTCTGGCGTAATAAAGTTCAAAGGGAAATTAAAACGGCATGTGCTAAATTCTACCAACACTCGGTCGAGAAGCTTAAAAATTCAAATCCTGCAGGATGGTGGAACGAAATTAAAGTTTTGGGTTCTCTTTCGTCGAGTGAATCGTGGTACCACCAGCTGCTGCGCGAAGATTACCTCACCTGAAAAGATCTCGCAGAGACATATAATGATTTTTTTGGTTAGCTTAACATCTTATTTTACACCCTTCAGTAATGCTGGTATGATTGAAGTAATTGACGTTCCGGATTCCTTTCTTGTTAACACTAACTCCGATTATTCATTATTACAAGCCATAAAAACCTACAAGTCTCCTGGTCCTGATTTTCTTCCTATACTAAATTATTAAAGACCTTGGTTTTTGAGTTGGCTCCGGTGATATCCGATATCTATAATTCATCGATGGTGCAGGGTATTTTTCCTCAAGATTTAAAGAGAGCACATATCGCTCTAATTCCAAAGATATAACCTTCAAGATCAATTGAAGATGACCTCAGACCCATTTCCTTACTGC
The DNA here is from genome assembly GCF_004324835.1 of Dendronephthya gigantea. NCBI lineage: Eukaryota > Metazoa > Cnidaria > Anthozoa > Malacalcyonacea > Nephtheidae > Dendronephthya > Dendronephthya gigantea. The sequence goes on from NW_021163014.1 coordinate 2,729,893, forward strand.
GTAAATTGCAAAACTAAAGGAAAGCTTAACTTAAATTCCGTCGAAAACGAATTGGAAAAGAAACAATTTGCTCGTCCTAAAAAGTCTACTACTAACGCATTAGAGTACTTGCTCCATGTTATTCATAGCAGTATTGAGAAGGGAAATTGTTCAGCTAGTTTGTTTTTTGCTGATTTTAGAAAAGGTTTTGACCTGGTTGACCTTAACGTTATCATCGCTGAACTCGGGAATCTAAACGTCCATCCAGTTATTTTACATAGGATTAAAACCTTTTTAACAGATAGAGAGCAATGAGTAAAGCTTGGTAGTGAAACGTCATCGTGGAAGAGAATTAATGGTGGTCTCAGGGCCGTAGCTAGACCGCTTGATTGGGAGGGGGGGGGTGTAAATTCATATATTCATGTTTAAATACCGTTAGAACAATAGCATACAAAACAAATCAGTCGGGCATAAGACGAATATATGAATATACTCCCCCCCAGTTAAGCTTCTAACTACGGCCCTGGGTGGTCTCCCTCTAGGCGCTAAACTTGGCTGTCTTCTCCTCGCAAGTTTTGTTAATTCCTTTCTCGAAGACTGGTTTGGTCGTATCAAATACGTGGATTATACTACGGCTATGGAGATAATTCCTCGTTGCTCCCCTGGCCTTTTACCATTGGTTGTTAACGAGATTTTCTGATTATGCTAGAAAACGGGGAATGTAATTAAATCCTGAAAAATGTAAAGAGATGCTCGTGCCTTTCTTCAAGTAAGACTCTAATACCCCTCCGTTGCACGCCGCTGGAACGGTTGTTGAATTAGAGTCGAAATATTACCTTGAATATTGTGTCTTGTTTTTTAACAACTCATATCTTGAGTTTACAAGATCTAGATGTTTATTTTCGGAGTATGTTTTCTCTTACATTTAGCTTAGGGTTCTCATGGCGTCGATTGTGTCCTTAAGAAAGCGAATTCTCGATTTTACGCTTTCCTAGGATTTTTGCAAACACTGATCGTTGTAGAAGTTGTATTACCTTTAAATATTATTAGTCAGTTGTTATATATTGTTTATTTGTAGTGTTATATATTGTTTATTTATAGTTAAAGTTGGTGCTTCCACAAACCAAAGTAAGTACATAGATAATACGTTGTTTCAGTTAGCGATTGTTGCGCTAAATGTTTCATACAAAAGGACTAATAATTTGCGCGTTATTTCATGCATGATTAAGAATCTGTTGTAATCGGTACACTTGGTAACTAATTTGTCTAATGCACGCACGTAATGTACATCCTCGCGTACCAAAACCTGTCCTAAGTGTAAAATCGGTTTATAGTGTTAATATTGCAAGCTAATTCTTAGTTTAATAAGTATATCTCATTTATGTCAATTATAAGTATATAGTATAAGTATTACATATAGTATTACATAGTATTACATAAGTATTATTATACTCATATTAATTTTATTTGATAGGTTACTATAGTTTGTCTGCTTGTCACATTTTAGTTGCAATATTCTCAATATACTGTCGACTTATTCGACGCAAACATGAGTGTATATAATTTTATAATCTTAATGAATTATCAAAATTCCTACGTCGAGTTCGTTCTATTCTACGCACCGCGTCTACCTTTGTACATTTACTGTATTGGGAACTCGTTGACATTGAATTTCTGTCCCAGTGAAGCTACAGATACAATTAACTTGCTTATAGAATGCCAGAATGGGATGTTATTTTCTCACTCCTTCAGTTTACATGCTGCTACTGTAATTTTATGCCTTTTGATTGGTTTAGCTTGCTGCGTGCAAAATGTAAAAAACGATCTTATTGCATGGTTAACGTTTTTACACTCGTTGCGGCAGTACAAAGCCACTTAGAGTGTCAAAAGTGGCATATTGACTTTGCCACCCCTCCCTTAGAGATGAATTAAGCCTAATTAAAAATCTTGGGTAGTTTGGGAGATTTTACACTGTTACATGACCAGCGTTTTTGCGGCAGCGTGGGCCGCAAAGCGTAGGCAGAAAAGCCTGGCTTACGAAGTTGTTGAACAACCGGACCATGGTGTGAATGCGTGGTAAAGAAAATTTTCAAAGACCTGAAGACACAACTATATCACAATAGAACTATGCCTCTCAAATCCAATTCAGTGCCATTGTTCGTACCTGTTACTTCTGTTCTGTAGGCGCGGATCCAGGATTTTCCAAATTTTTACTATAGCTTTGGGAAATCCTGGATGCAGATGCGCCTGACATGCAGAAGAGAAGTAACAGACACGAAACATAAGGAACTGAACTGGGTACATTAGTCATGTTACTTGGCTTTCACCTCAGTTTAATTTTTAATGCTTTGTTTTTGGAAATGCTCAATCAAGCTTGCAATTTATCAATGCTTTTCTAGGAAAAATGTCTAATAGACCTTATGCATAATGACGTAACAAGCCGTTACACCTGCAGGGATTCTGGTCTTAGTAGTCACGGCGGGTAATTATGAAGTTTGAATTTTTCGATGTGACTACTTCAACCAGATTTCCCTGCAGGCGTCACAGCTTGATATGTCATTATGGATAAGGTCTATTGGTTAATTTTACCTTTCGAGTTTAATGGCAAACCCCTGGTTATTCCATTGATGACGATTCTTCCCCCACGGTTGATCACGATGTGTAAATGTTTCACTGTCACTATGGCCGTACTTGTGCATGAAGCACGTCCACACCTCTCAGTTTTGGCAATCACAGTAAATCGCCTATGAGTATCTCGTGCCATAATGTAATGGCATACTCCTTGGAAGTCGTATCTCCTCCGATTAAAGGTACTGAAATGTGGGTCGCCTGTTGCACTGCATGTTTTCCAAGCTATTAATAAAGTATTCTAATTAAAGGTGTTATACGAGAGAGGATTTATTTCCAAATATCTCGGATCTAACATAGTGGTCGTGCACCTCTGTACATCACATTGGTATACTAGCGTAGGTTTAGTTCCTGCCTGGGAGGCCATGTATTACATATTTGACGATGTTTTTTTCTAAACTGTTCCTACAATAATATATATGTCTTGTCCAGTTTAATGATTTTGTGTTCAAAATTATTCAATTGAAAGTGTCACCATTTATATACGTATATTTTCGTACGTATATTTTCCTACAAATTATGTACCAGGCACGAGTTATTTCTACTTCGATTTCCGAAGCATCTACGGGCTATGGGTTGTTTAAAGGAAAAGAAATGCAATGCGATTTTGAAATATATTCTTGCTTGCAATGACGTAAATCATATAGTCTGTTTATTATTTGGTGCAATTCTGCAAGGTTGTTTTTGTGCTTTTCAAGAGGCTGAACTACAGCATTTTCCCTTCGTTAAAGTGCCTATATCAACCTCAGGGAAATAACCTACTTAGATAAATCAGACGATTTTAAGAACATTTGCAATATATTTAATAAGACGAAAATTTGATCTTCATGTACTTTTCGGGCCTCAAAGTTGGCTTTTTTCGTGTTTGACCGTGAGGTGCTGTGAGTGGGAACTAGTTCCCCTTTTTCACCGGAAGTGACGTACATTGGAGAACACGCTAATTTTGTAAACAAGAAACACGCTTTGAAATATAGAAATATTGCGGCAATAAAGTACGAAATCTTGTAGTATATAAACTTTTTGGTTCGTTTTTCGCTAAAACGACGTCGTCAAGTATTTCCGACAACTTAGACAGCCAACTTGATTCGGATATTTAATTCATCCCGGATTATGTATTGCCAATATTGGAAGTTGAAGACGATGCGATACTGTTGCTTCGAGAGACAGTACGCCTACACTGACGGTTTATATCAACCTTACCAAGACAAACCGATTGCTGACCGTGCCGAGTATAATGAAGACTAAAAGAGGGACGTGTACATGAAGAAAGAAGGCAGCTTCTTTTATTCGCAAAAGGGCGGACTATCCCAGTGTCAGATTGGTAAGTGAAATATATAAAGGCACTATATCATTACATATAAAGCACTACATATACTGACATTTCACCCTACTGTTTCACAATCAATATAAATATATGTTTTTGTAGGTGCAAATGTAAAAATTGCAAGATCGATCTCTTGGTAAATGAAAAACAGGAGCTTGAAGCGTTGAGTGGAGAACTTGTCTTACAAGAAGTTGGAGAGGTCCCACATTGCATAACAATGCGCCCAGGTCGTGGCGTCTGTCTCATAACATAGATGGAAGGAAGTATAAATGTGCAAGGTGATTAAAACAGGCAAGTATTCAACAATAACTAGTGGCTAATATGCATGTCCTTTAGCCATTTCAATTCAAACATGATAATTTAGAATAAGTTCTCAATACTTCACATTCATCTATATTGTACATGCTTATGATTCCATAAGACAAAAGTTTGAAGGTTTTAAAGATCTTTCCTCCAAAACTTTGTCTGGAATAGAATCATGAGCACATGCCGACAAAGGTATTCTTCTCTCTGCCAAGTAGCCATACCAATAGACCTTTTCAGCTTGTATGCAAATTAACCTATTTCAAGTCACAATTGCATGCAAGCTGAAAAGGTCTATTGGTTTATGGCTACATGGGAGAGAGAAGAACACCTTTGTTGGCATGTGCTCATAATTCCATTCCAGACAAAGTTTTGGAGGAAAGATCTTTAAAACCTTCAAACCTTTGTCTTATGGAATCATAAGCATATACAATATAGAACAATGTGAAGTATTGAGAACTTATTCTAAATTATCATGTTTGAATTGAAATTAAATGGATAAAGGACATGCATATTACTCCATCTTCTTGTAAGACAAGTTCTCCACTCAACGCTTCAAAGCTCCTGTTTTTCATTTACCAAGAGATCGATCTTGCAATTTTTACATTTGCACACAAACATATATTTATATTGATTGTGAAACAGTAGGGTGAAATGTCAGTATATGTAGTGCTTTATATGTAATGATATAGTGCCTTTATATATTTCACTTACCAATCTGACACTGGGATAGTCCGGCCGTTTTGCGAATAAAAGAAGCTGCCTTCTTTCTTCATGTACACGTCCCTCTTTTAATCTTCATTACACTCGGCACGGTCAGCAATCGGTTTGTCTTGGTAAGGTTCATATAAACCGTCATGTGTAGCCGTACTGTACTGTCTCTTGAAGCAACAGTATCGCATCGTCTTCAACTTCCAATATTGGCAATACATAGTCCGGGATGAATTAAATATCCGAATCAAGTTGGCTGTCTAAGTTGTCGGAAATACTTGACGACGTCGTTTTAGCGAAAAACGAACCAAAAAGTTTATATACTACAAGATTTCGTACTTTATTGCCGCAATATTTCTATATTTCAAAGCGTGTTTCTTGTTTACAAAATTAGCGTGTTCTCCAATGTACGTCACTTCCGGTGAAAAAGGGGAACTAGTTCCCACTCACAGCACCTCACGGTCAAACACGAAAAAAGCCAACTTTGAGGCCAGAAAAGTACATGAAGATCAAATTTTCGTCTTATCAAATATATTGCAAATGTTCTTAAAGTCGTCTGATCTATCTAAGTAGGTTATTTCCCTGAGGTTGATATAGGCACTTAAAGGGCAAAACAATATTAAGTTACCCTTATTGTATTTACTGAATAGTGCGCTTCTAATTTCAATAACAGCAATGAAATGTCAACTGGGCGTAATGAAGTTCAATAAAACAACGATTTAATTTATGCCAACTTTTAACATTCAAATGTGCGAATCAAAATAACAATAGCATGTAGGGAAGAATCATTTTTCTCTCGCCAGGCATCCTGGTAGATAGGACTGCATCAATTGAAACTATTCACAATTCTACTTAAATTTACAATGGCACGAACGGGAGTTAATTGAAAATACATTACTATTTAAATTATGTATGGGTTTACCTTATTGTTACTCGTATCGCACTAATCATTTTTCTCTCGCCAGGCATCCTGGTAGATAGGACTGCATCAATTGAAACTATTCACAATTCTACTTAAATTTACAATGGCACGAACGGGAGTTAATTGAAAATACATATTACTATTTAAATTATGTATGGGTTTACCTTATTGTTACTCGTATCGCACTAATGATTCTTCCCTACATGCTATTTTTATTTGACTCGCATATTTGAACGTTAAAAGTTGGCATGAATTAACTAGTTGTTTCATTGAACTTCCAATACGCCCAATTGACATTTTATTGCTGTTATTGAAATTAGAAGCAAACTATTAAGTATGCAATAAGCGTAACTCAGTATTGTTTTTCCCTGAATGAAGGGCAAATGCTGTACAGGGTGTCCCAAAAAAAAACGCAACCACTTAAATATGCAGAACATTAATACAGCTCTAAAGCGCAATGGATAAGCACCTCTGGGAATTGAAAATGGCTCTTAATCCTTCATTTACAATGCTAAAAGTCATTTTAGCTGAACTCTGGTGCAAACCCGAACAATATTAATATTCTTGCATATTTAAGTGGTTGCGGTTTTTTTGGGACACCCTCAAAAAAAACGAAAACTATTGAAATCACTCATTGTTAAAATTTGAATGCCGTGTTCACGAATTTTAGCCCGTGGGGATTTAATGCAACTCATATAATACTAAAAACGAAATTTTTGAAATTGTGAATATGATTAAATTTGAATTAGCCTTGTTATTGCTTCGAAAGAAAATGGTACAGCTGACCGCGGAACAACGAGTGTTTATTGCGATAAATTATACGCGCACCCAAAATACAACGGAAGTGCGAAATGCTTTTCGACGAAGGTCGACAAAGGAAATTTTACTGCATCATGCATGAAAATGCTTGTGGCAAACATTTATGCACTTGTGGGTCCCGACAGAGTGCCTAGTCATTCAAACTCAAACAATTACATTGTTATGGGTGATTTCAATAGTTTTCGTCTTTTTTTGAGACACCCTGTATAAGTTATTGCCTTTTTTCGTGCTTTTTGTTAGCTCTATAGCATTTGGTGGCCATTTAGATACCGTGGTTAGAACGATATGAACATGCAGTGCATGCATGTTTTTGAAAACAGACCATGCAGATGATTAGGAAAACAGCAAACCACGATACGATATTATCGTGAAAATACACACTTACCTTCTGTGCTTTGGACAACAATTCCTGCCAAGAACACAATACCGAGTAGGAGCTTGATCATTTTGGCCTGAACTTTGTCCTAAAATGTGTTAGAGAAATGTTTCGGGTTCAGCGTCGCCCATGATGCACGTGAAGCAAATGTAGACAACATTTACGACTGTTGCAAAGAAATTTTTCAGCAGATAGAGCCTGCATGGAGGAAGTGATCGTCCGAAAGTTTGTGCAATGAAATAATTATATATGCATGTATGTGTTGGGAGATGTTTAGATAAATGAGACAACAGAGATAATTACAAATTTATGAATACAACCCGGTAACTTAAAGTTACAGTCATGCGGTTGCAAATAATTTTACAATGTAGACACACAATAATAATTAAACCCTGAATGTGTAATCTTTTGGACTGCATGCATGCAGAGCCCTTAAAAACTTCTTGAAAACCAGTCGAGGCGTAACATTATACTTCGAAAGTTGGATGAGACGTCTAAAATAACTTACCACAACACTGACTATCTCACATATCACGTACCCTACAACCCCCCAACCTACATAAATTTTCTAACTATGTGTTACGATCCATGTGCATAAATAATTTCGTTAAACCCAATCGAGGGGCTGCTGCATGCGTGTATCTCTAGTTCAGGAAGAGTAAAACATAATGAATGCATCCTTGTATACATTTGCTTATAATAGACCCACTAGATAATTACGTCACAACATCATCGTTTTTAACAAATTAGAACCACTTTAAGGTGGCTCCATACAATTTTAAAAATATTGACAACTCGTGATTTAGATTAAAAATTTTGCTAAAGGAAATGATACTTCTCAGATATATTCACCAACTATCTAACAGTAAGAAATTGTCGATAAATATGACGTCATTTCCGTTGTCATGGTAATATTGGCGATTCAATATGGCCGACATTTGACACATTCGCGCATTTTACTCGACAAAAGTTTGGTTAGCCCATTTTTTATTTTATACATCGTTTTCTTGCAAGAAAATGGGAAAAGTCGCAGCAAAACTTCCAGGTGTAAACGAGCCGGTATATTATTTGCTTCGTGAAGACCAAGTTTCACTCTTGTCGTTTCAACTAATTGAATTCTTGAGTTGAATGATGCTTGGAGGGACTAGTTCATGCAACTGGTGTTTATTATGACAATTATGTTTTCTTTTGTTGGTTATTTTTAATAAATTTCATCCATGAAAGGCCGTTCTTGAAAGAACGGTGGTTCAAAATGAAGAATATTTCAGAGAGTGTAGTATTTCAATGATATTTTCGCGCTTGAAATACTTCGTATATAGATACATTTTCCTCGTGTATCAATCGTGTCATAAACGACATAATTATTGAAACGTTAATTTTTTCGATTATAATTTTCAGCGTTGCATTCAGGAAATTTGGAGTGTGATCAGCTTCGATATTTCAATAATTTTGTTCGCGTTTCTTCGTTAATTCCGATTGATCGAGTCATAACAATCTCGATTTCGATAACTTCTAACAGACCTGTTGCACTTTAACAGGTATAGAAATCGAGACATAAAGTATTAATGAGACGAACTAGATCGTATCGTAGAGCCGTAGGGTGGTTTGTATTTCAAAAAAGAACGTCAGCAATTTGACTGTCATTTTGGAAACAATTTTGTGAAAGTGTTAGGTGAACTTTGACCAAAATAAAATTAAATAGCTGCCAGAAAGACACAGATACAGTTCAAGAATAGCTGTAATCATTTGTAAGCTTTTAAGTGCCCTTTAAAAACATGCAGATAGGTCTCTATTTTGGTTGTTCCGCGTTTTCTGAAAATATGATATACAATTTATTTCTGTAACATGATCCGAGCATGGTATGTCGTTGAGCTAAAGCATATAACCTACATTTAAAAACTGCACCTTCGCTTCAGCCTCAAGAAGAAATTGTGTTTGTGTAATTTTATAATTTTGAAAGAACAAAATAATATAATTTAGAAAGTTTTTGAGTCGACTGCAATAACCCCAGGAATAAACAATAAAACACTGTGAAATACATCGCTTAAAAGATTAATAAACTTTATGTAATTCCATAATTCATGCATTCATGCAAGTAACTTTGATATTGTTGTATTTTTATTCTCGTTTAGCGTTACTTTATTGGAAAGAACTCCGTATCGTGGCGTAAGTTACACCAGGGAATTGTAACAACTGCCAAACAGCATGTTAACCTGTTGCATTTTGACGGGTAGAGGAATTCAAGTACTAGCTATAGCCGTAAATTATTAATTACTTGATTTTCGTCAATCCCTTGAAACAGTATGAACTTAGAGATCAATCATGAGGATAATCTACATGAATTTTCATATTATACACCTAATTATGTACATCTGGGTGGATAAAATATGGCCTTTATCGTCTTATTCTGACAGATTTCATTCTAAGAGCGACGATATAAGCGTTAGCATCCAAGTTTCAGTAGTTTCAATATAATTATAGGTGTCGTGAATTATTAAAAAACGCCAGATATTATAATCATCGGAACACACGATTTCTATTGTGATTTGCATATGTACACAATTCCTGGCTCTTATTGCTTCTTTGCAGACTTATACAATCAGATAGGAAGTTTGAAACGTAAGGTGAGAACTTCCGAGCGGACTTAATTCAGGCATATCGCAAAGAATTATTACAAAAGAAAAGGAGAAATTCCATCTTTAGAACCATTTTCGTAACGCTTCCTTGAATAATTATATCTTGCATCCTTTTCAAACAATTTGGTTAGAATTAGTAGTTTAATAAAAATAACTCACAATTTCAAATGTCTCTTTCCTCCTTGATGATTCCCGTGTTCACCGCGAAGTATCTCTGAAAAATACATATGAGTCCAGTTATTCCGTAAGGTATTATATCGCCTCTGTTCTGCTCTGGTGACCCCAACCAATGGAAGACAAAAGACGATGTTTTGGAATCAGTCATCGAACAAGTCATTAAGGGTGTCGTAAAGAAATCGTGCAAACTATTTCTGAAGAAAATACTGAAAGATCTCCTTGTTGCCTAGGTTAACCTACGACGTCGAGTTGAAATTAAATCTACTGTTTCTTAGATTTTAGTGCCAAAGGGATTGGAGAAATAAGCCCCGTTTACACTACAGTCAATTTATTGGCACGGCATGGCACGGCTGAAATGGGTACCTGTACCCAATTTTGTAAGTGTTCAGGCTACCAAAACAAATGCCGAGAACAGATGAAATGAGCAGGGGTACCCATTTTAACCGTGCCGTGCAAATAAATCATGTGTAGTGCTTTAAGTGTAAACGGGGCTTTAAGTGTAGTGTAAACGGGCCTGATATTAAATTATGCCATATAAATTTATAATGATATTGGTGTCAATAATAGGTTCGTTACTATCACATACTACAAACATCTGCGATGGTTTGTGTTTAGTTTTTATTTTTGACGATTTTTATCTTTAAGAGGTCCGTATATTGAGCAAACGTGCAGCGGAGGTTCAAATACAAATGAGGCTCAGGCCGGAATACTTATTGAAAATATTCATAGAAAAGTTTTGTCACGCCGCAACCCTTTCAGCAGTGCCGTAGCCATGCATTTTGTCCCACTATGTAAATTTCGAGTTATTACAATTATTCATTAATCGCTTCCGTTTTAACTACAAGCCCTATAGGAGGTGCCGGCGATTTCCGAGACTGGTGAGCTCTGTGTTCTGGGCAAATTAGAGGCATGCAACTGAAATAAACAATGACATTGTTTTTCAGAGTCAACGAATACCAAAATATTGGCATAGTGGACAAATCATCTGGCTTGCTACGTTACTGTCTTTTAGGATATCATGCTACGATTTAACAGGTTCAATATGTTACAACAAAGATTGTTAATTAGTTTCAAATCGTATTCCAGAGCGCATTTAGTGATTTCAACTTTGAAAATGTGCTACACACCAATAGCTCCATAGATATAACATTATAAGCTATGTTAGCACATAGCCGTCAGCGAGTTATTTATTGGCTAACTGCAAAAGCAATAAATGGAAAGATGCAAGCATTTCAGCAAATAATAAGTATATCGTAAAAATAATGAGAAAATCTATTGAAATCTTTAAACATCAAAATATTGCAGAGGGTTGGCCACTCGGTAGTACGTGGCGTCTAGGACACGCCCACTAATTAGAAATATTTCTTTTTCATAATTATTTCGTATGTGAAACCGTTTAATTAATGGCGTGAGCTAACAAATCACGACTAACGTGAGATTTAAGTGACGTGTGAATGTGTACTCAGGTAATTGCACTGATGAAGGCTCAGGTTAATCGATTGAAAGCTTTGCAGTATTAAATTCTTACGTGGTGTACCAACAAGCTAAATTACTTAAATTACTTACCAGAAGTACACAGACAGAGTTAATGAATAGCTGTAATCATGCATTTGTAAGCTTTTAAGTGTCCCTTAAAAACATGCAGATAGGTGTTTATTTTCGTTATTCTGCGTTTTCTGAAACTATGCAGTTTATTTGTGTAACATGAGCATGGTATGTCATTTGACTAAAGCACAACCTACATTGAAAGGATGCACCTTCGCTTCAACCTCAAGAAGAAATTGTGTTTCTGTAATTAAGAACAAATATATTTGAAAGAACAAATATAATTTGAAATGTTTTAGAGTCGACTGCAATAACTACACGAAGAAACATTAAAATACAGTGAAACACATTGCTTAAAAATAAACCTTATGTTCTTCCATGATTCATGTATTCATATAAAACTTTGATACTGTCGCATTTATTCTTGGTTAGCGTTATTTTATTGGAACGTACGTTAGCAACTGCAAAACTGCATGTCAACCTGTTGCATTTTGACAGGTAAAGGAATTTAAGTCGTAAATTATTAATTACCCAACTATCCCACTTGAAACAGTATGAACGTATAATTTTTATAGAGGGTAATGATGAGGATAATCTACATGAATTTGCATACTATACATCTAATCGTGTACATCTCTGTCGGCAGAATATAGATTTGACCTTTATCTCGGCAGATTTAATTCTTAATGACAATAAGCGTTAGTGTAGGCAAGTTTCAATAGTAAGAGTACAGCTATTTGCAAGTCGTCGCTAGCCGTGAAGTTTTTATCACGTTTGTTTACGTTTCAAACTTTTGTGTTTAACCGGAAACGTTGAATGTTAAACTGTAAACAAATCAAGTTACACTGTGAAATTTCGAAAGTTTTGACAGGTTCCGCCCAATGCAACTGTCGAAATATCACAGTGTAATCTGATTGGTTTATAGTTTATTTAACATTTCCGGTTAAACCCAAAAGTTTGAAACGTAAACAAACGTGATAAAAACTTCACAGTTAACGGGGGCTTGCAAATAGCTGTAATATTGTAGGTGTCATGAATTGATAAAAAAGTAACGATTGATCATCGGACATGACTTGTTATGTACACAATTCCTTGCTCTTTTTGTTTTTTTGCAGACTTATACATTCAGATAGGAAATTTGAAACGTAATGTGACTACGTCCGAGTAGCATTGAGGCATATTGCAAAAAAATAGAAAATAACTTACAATTTCAAATGTCTCTCTTTCTTCCTTGATTGTTCCCTTGTTGAATGTCAATAAATATGAGTCCAATTTCCCCGTAAGGTATTATATCCCCTTCGTTAGACAAAGGAAGAGTTCTGCTCTGGTGACACCAAACAATAGAAACCAAAATACGATGTTTTGCAATTAGTCATGGAACAGGTTGTGAAGGGTGTCTCAAACAAAGTGCAAACTGTTTCTAAAGAAAATTCTAAAAGATCTCCTAGTTGCCTAACTTTGAATTTCGGGTAAAAATCAAAACTATCGTTTCTTAAGGTATATATTATATAGATATTAAGGTATTATTCAATTTATTAACTATATTAAACTATGCATTTAGGGTTAATAATCGTTAATATTGTATTTAGGGTTAATAATAGTTTCGTTACTATCACATACTACAAACTTCATAAATATTAGCATAGCGGAAAAAACCTGGCTGGCTACGCTACAGCGGCTTTTAGGATGTCCTGCTGCGATTTAACAGGTTCAATATCTTAACAAGGATTCTAAATTACTTTCACGCCTACTTAGTTATTAGAATTTGCAAGGAAATTTTACTAGATAAGGAAATCATTTTACATTGATGATTGTTACCGTGCCATTTAGTTTTAACTTGGCACTATTTAGAATTCAAACGCGAATTACGCCATATTTTATGTTGCTGATACGATTGCGATCATAGGATTGAGTTACGTGGCCATAAAACAACTGGGAATGTATATCGTTTAGCACAACAATAGAGATATGATTAATCCTTGCTACAGCACGCCTGAGTGAACACAACTGGTAAGCGCTTTCGGCCACTGGTAAGCGTTAAATATGCTTTCCTTTTATGCATGACATTCCGTGGTAGATCTGAATATCGTAGAGATTTGCCAGACGGGAAACGAACTCTTAAGCCGTGTTTACACTACAAGCCTGAGCCTGGCCTAGGCCTGGCTTTGGCCTAGATCTTCCTAGTGTAAACACACTTTGGCCTGGCGTAAGCCTGGCCTAGGCCAGGAAATCTAGGCCCATCATAACAGGTGGCCTAGGCCGGGCCTAAGCGTGGCTTTACGGCAGTGTAAACACTTCGGTGTGGACCTAAGGCTTACTTCTATAGCAACGCTTGATACGAACTTGGGTATGAAGTTCTAGTTGGCGTTAAACATAAAATTAAGTTCTATTTTACATAAAGTAAAAATATATGCAAGCAGTGAAATGCTAGGCCAAAGTCAGGCTGTCGAAGCGTAAGTGTAAACGCTTCGTTCTAAAAAGATCTTGGATAAAGCCAGGCCTAGGCCAGGCTCAGGTTTGTAGTGTAAACACGGCTTTAGATGAATAGATACGAGAGCCTAACATATCACTTTCAACATTTAAAGACATTTAAAATAGCTTAAAATTTTTTGAGAGATTTACTGGTAACGTTTCGTCTTCAATTTAAGACATCTTCAGACTACCGATAACTACATGAAATTTGAATATATATACGATAATACGCAACTTGCATATTAGCAAATCATCATGGGTAAAGTGGTAACCTTCACTTGCGCGAAAAATGGCCGCCGCGGAGCGAGCATTTGGCGTGTGAGAAAATATCGCTTATTTTAACACTTTTTTCATAGCGTGTAAAAATTTTAAAATTAGGAATAACTTTGCAATGTTATAAAGTTTCTTTTGACGTAAGTACAGCGAAATCGATCCTAAAGTGGATGAGAAAACTACTGTAGAAGTACCGAATAAGGAACGATGCATGTGGTCATAAACACATTCCAATAGGCTAAACAACGATGACAACGATGACAGCAGAAAGGAAAAGAAAAATTAGCGGTCAGCGAGGGCTAAACTTACACAGTAAATCTAAGGAGGGCCAATGGAAACAAAGTTTGGACGTGCAGTGTAAGGAATAAATCCGTGTGTTGCATGGCTAGCGTGCTAGGAAAAGCTGATAGTTTCGTTTAAGGTTCACAGCATCATAATTATACATCCTCCACAAATGCAGCAACGGCTAGCCACTCGTATTTCGACAATGGTGAAGAAAGATGCTGCTGCTGCTGCTGCTGAAGTCTTCACAACAGCAGTTAAAGTTGTGAACAAGGTATATTCATTTTTATCATTTCCAGTTTTAGAGGCTATTATATTCGTATACATAAAGAGAGAGTATAATTATAGTATAATCATTGTTTCATGTTAGCGGGTGAGTACGATTTTTATGCGCGAGTTGTTCACAACGAGTTAATAATAAAAATCGTACAAACGAGCAAACCATGAAGTACTTTGTTTATTATAATTATGTGTATAGAGATCAAGTTGACAACGACACGCATCCTAAAAAAAAACACAGCGAGCAACAAAAATTTTATGCATTAAGACATATTTATTACCGTTCAGTCTCTTTCCAATCTTTCCAAACATGCTCGAGCTCCTGTCAAAATCCAAAAACATGGTATGTCGAACATTTAAAGTAGTTAAGCGCCATTCACCCAGTTGTTGTCCATCCATTCATTTGTGCGAAAGATTGTGTGCGGAGATTGTGTGCCGCTTGCCTTTGTACAGACGTCCAGGAAACGGAAACGTGATTACCGGAAATTATTAAATGCCATTAAAAATCAAAAGAAAGGAATCTTGAAAAGTTTGGGCGCAATGCATATGGAGGTAAATTCAGGAGATTTGTCTTGCGCCAGCTTATAAAAAGACAATGCTACAAATATTTTGTGTAGAACATCTCTGGCCCTACCTTATCGCCAAAGCAGCACATATAGCAGCTGTGTTCGAGAATCTTTCTCGAAAAGCCACCACGTCATTGTTGATGGAGTTGGTCAGGTATATACACGTGTACGTGAGAACTGGATGAAAGGTATTAAATTGGCTATATAGTATAGGTAATAACAGTATGAATATTGCCATTCTCTAGCTGACTAATATTTTTAATGGTGACCAGAGACATGGTGTGTTTTCCACCAGGCTTTCAGAACGAGCAATGATGTGGAGGAATGGCACGGCATGCAAAGCGTGGAATCTAACGTTCTATTTGATAGTGCGACTCCTCGACGAACAAGCTAAGCTTGTTGATATGCAAGTGTGACTCGTGAGTGACGAGAAGTTGAAGAGGAGAGGAAGAAATATCGGCAAGTAGAAGGTAATTTTTTTACCAATTAGTCGAAATACATTGCAGAAGAGCTGACGGTAATGAAACTATTATCAAGGCGCTTATATTGTACATGCCCTGTCTGATCAAAGATTGGTTCCACTAAAGCCCCGTTTACACTACACTAATTTATTGGCATGCATGGCTGGAGTTTCTGGGAAGGTGATTATGTAAACGAGGCGTAAGATTAGAGAAATTAAGACGCTGTTACACTATGCAATTTACTTGCAACATGAAGATTGTTCGAAATGCTATGATTGTTTGAAGTGTGCTAAGAAAACGTTAGATGATTGCAAGAAATGATCGTATGATTGAAATCGACAAAACTCGTTGCAAAATGTCTGCTGATCGTCCGGTCAGAATGGCACTCAAACGTTTGAAACGTTTTAACGCGAACTAAAACGAGTTCAAGCCGGTTTTTCCGCCCTGAAATTGTACAAACGTCAAAGACAAAACATTTTAATAGAGATTTCTTAATGGGAAGTGCTGACGTATGGTGTTTTCGTGGGCGTTAATTTGTTTTTACAAAGCGAACGAGCGAGTGTAACGAACGAGTGAACTTGTGAAAACAAATTAACAAGTGCGAAAATACCATACAAAAGCACTTCCCATTACTAAATTTGTGTATCTTATAGTTATAGATATCGAGATTTTTTATAAAAGTACAAAAAATTTTAATTTACTTGTTTTTGATAATTCAAAGATCACTCAAACTTTTAAAACTGCAACTTTTAACACTGAATTATAACAACAGCGTTAAAATTTCTATCTCGCTCACATAATTATACTCTAATTTATTAATTGTTTTCTAGGCTATAATAAAAAAAATTTATATGTTGAGATTACTTCATGGTTGGCGAGTACGTACAGTTTTTATGCACGAGTTGTGAAGGATCGCATCCCCAAACAAAGTAACAAAGCATTTCAACCAGCTTATATATCCACATTGCAAATGACTGGGACGGTGTCGCATTCCCAACAACTAGTGAATATATGATACCATTTACATGATCGCTAAACGGGCGAAACGTGAAATTAAACATGTATAAAAGTATAGTTAGTAATCACCATATATTATAGACCCAAAGCCTCCTGTGGTGAGGAAACAACGCACCAATCGAATAACAGGAAATTACCTGCTGTGATCTGTCGTTAGAGCATTCAAGTATCATTTAACAGCCTGCATTTGAATAGACTTTCAAACAGTACGGACTTGTCACTGTTCACGAGCTATTTTTGAGGTAAGGTTAAACTTATTATGTATGGCAACAGTTATTATGTATCAATAAAAACTGAGGAGGAGCTTATAACGTTGATAATGCGCCGTATAATGCATTATTGCGAATTATTGCGATAGTGCGATAGTGTCTAGTGCGTACATTTTGTCGCTCACCACAAGTCGCATGCTCGGACGCGTAAAATCGCCAAATCACTTTAGAATATACTGTGAAATGAATTCATCGACACAATGGTACTGTTATTTAAAGAGTCAGAAGTTGAAATGTTCCCAGTGAAATTCGATCAGGCAAACCAAAAAGGCAACAAACACGGAGCTGTTAAACTATTAATCGCTAGTAAATCTAGATATGCATATACACGCTAACACAATTATTTCAAGCCGTTTCATACGTTCCCTTACGAAAATTAGTAACTCAGCTCTGAATAAAATATCATACCAGGTTTAGGTTTATGTTGCATGTCATTAGAGACATTGACGTTAACAGCAAACCGCTAACCGGAAGTGGCAAAATTCAACTTATATCTGGATGTAAACCGTACAAGTGTTCGACAGTTTAGTTTATATTTCATGCTTCAATTTTCATGCTCAAGCTTTCTCATCTTCAACACCGCTAATTGTTAGATGACGAATACGAAAAATAGTTTGCGTCGGCAGTTTGCGAAAAACGTCAATCTTTAAGTACCTTTTATTAGGTGAATGACTTTGCGCATATTGCATGTCTAGAAATGTGATTGACTAATGAGACTTCAAAGAGTCTGTTATTTAGTGATGTCGATTGATGATTGGACAATAGTTTCATCATACAGAATGGGTGCAGAAATTAGCATAAACGTGAACAAAAACGTAAAACAATTAACAATGTTTTTGTCGAGCTTTCTATACAACCAGATTTATTTTCTTTTAACTATAGATAGATAGATACAAATACTTGTGACTGTCATTAAATAAAACATGTTAAAAAAAACGAAGGCGTGTTTCAAATGTAATTAGATAAACAGGAACATTGACATACAAGCAATTGGAAGTTTCCTGTCGAGCGATTCGTCAAAACAATGTTTTAATCAACAAGCGTTTTGACCGGAAATTTAATTATTTGAATTCTGAATTGTCAAATGTGTGACCGTTTTAATTTTTTTTATGCCATATTTTTAGAAATAGGATATATCCTGGTAGCACTATTAGGTAAAAAAACGAGGGACATTGTGGAGATGACGCTATCAGCCATACAATGATCCCAGAAAAGTGAATTTCAGGTTGTAATCATTATTTGGCTGTTTGCATGATTGTTTTCACGTTCAATGAACGTGAATATTATGATTCAACTTTTCTAATTAAAATGCACCATTTTGGCCAAGCGAAGATTAAATTTATCATGCTCTTTCCGGGATTTACCAACAAATGTACTACATTTTAGCCATCGCCCTCCTCGTATTCACAATACAACAGCGGCTTCTACGTATTCACCGCTAGAGAGACGGATATTGATATCGTAAGAGCCACACAACTCGTGATATTTATGGGTGAAGAAGCGGGAAAATGTTATGTCTTATAGAGCACATAAATAGATAGATAAAACTAAATTTAACCACGCTACCCTCATCACCCGTAGATGATTTTCATGAGGGGCGTCACAAAATTACATAATTATTATATAAGTGATTTAATAAAGGCGGATTTCCACTTACAGCGAAATCGTTCGCTAGCGAAATATTTGCATATTTTCTTTTGAAATGAAAACAGTCAAGTCGAACTAATTTATTTATACTGTTAAAATTTAAAAGAAAATATGCAAATATTTCGCTAGCGAACGATTTCGCTGTAAGTGGAAATCCGCCTTAAACCAGGTACCTACAATATATTAATGAAAGTATTTACATATACGTATACGCATGCAATCATTAAAAAAGTTAGAAACTACGACTAATTGATGTCTGAAAGAGAGTCGTCATGATTTTATCAAATTTTTAAAACTGCTTAAAGATTTTGTTTGCTTAGCTCGCATTGGTAAACAATTCCTGTACCCAAAGCTCTTCTGTAAGTATTCAGTATTTGCTTTGGGAAGTAAAAGATTAATGTCAGCATTTCTATGATTATAATTATTCAGATTTAAATTTTCTCTTTTACATATTTTATATAGTAAACAAGTTTTCGGTATAATAAAACCTCGCTTATAAATGCTCGTCTATAAATGATAAAAATTAATATTAGTATGACCACATGACAGGAATAAATCATTACTTTCATACGTTACATGGTTACAATATGGAATATGCAGATATACATGGACATGGAATATGCAGATTGCCGTAGCAAATTTGCATATCTGCTCAAATATTATTCGTTGCAGAACTATAAATTATATTGCGCATTCTTAAATTTCGCAAAATTTAAGAAAATTATTGCGTCTTTGCAATTTGCCCTGGTTGTTTCTTGTAATAAGACTCTGAGGTAATATTTTGCTGGTAAAGGTTTATGTCGGCTCTGCATTTTTATTTTATTTCTACGCTATTACGGTTTTCGTTTTATATGGTATTCAACGTGATAAATGACCAAAACTTTGTTTTGAAAATGCAGGATGAATACTGATAAAACATTTTGAAATACTATATAAAAATATTAAGATTAACTTGCTCCGCAACGAGCAATTAAGGCAAATTATAATCGACCTACCTAAAGGTGTATTTTTAGCGTTTAGTATTGTGCACTTTACAGTTTACTATAAACTCAAGAAGCTTTATTTTGACATCATATGCAAATTTAGGCGGAAGTAGAATGTTAATTATGTCCGAATTTTCTGGCAATGAGATATCTACCATGTTGATATTAATTCGCAGTTTTCCCGAGTCTAGCAGAAATGCATGTATTCGATCGACGTAAATGCTCCTGAAATGTCAATATGGCGTTAAATTAAACTTATTAAAGTCTCGATATCCGTTAGTCTATGCAGCACAAATTAATTTACTCTAATTTATATCTGATTGCAGATTAATCACCTAAACCGCGTTGAAAAAGAGAACCGAAAATGGCAGACGTATCGAAACTGCGCCTCAACTTTGTCCAGGGCCAGGACTATGGCAGTAACCAAGGAGAGTACTCACGCAATAGCAAGCAAGTAAGAGGTAAAGAAATTTGGGTAGCTCAAAGCATCAATCGAATGATATTCTATGCAGGCAACGCCTGGGTTGTTACCAGCACTGACTACATGCAACAGGTTCTTACTGGTGGAGCTACTGGAGGTTTAGCATCGTCCAACCGTGCAGGGGACACACCATACGAGGCCGATTGGGGTCCAACTTATGAAGTGAAAGATGTATACCTAACGAGTCAACAACGATGGGTGCCTACCACAGAGGTGTTCCTCTCTCCTTCTGTTCACATTTCATGGTCAGCTCCCTCGAATCCTCAAGGCATTACTTGGTTTTACACCGAAGTAAAAGTGACGGACACCGCGCCAAACACTTACTATATGACCAATGGCTTTTATGGCGGATACATGGGCATCCAAGATCGCACTCCAAAATGGGTTATCTTCTCAATATGGGACAAGACCTCAACGGACGACGATCCTAATGCATCGCCTGACGACCTGGTTAAACTCATTGCCAAAGGTGCAGGGGTGACGGTCACTCGTTTTGGTGGAGAGGGTACGGGAGGCAAAAGCTATCTTGAATACAATTGGAGCGTGGGAAATACCTACCAACTGATGGTTAACGTGCGACCAAGTCCCGAACCAGACAAAGCCATCTTCACTGGTTGGTTTCGTATACCAGAGTTAAACATCTGGCGAATGTTGGCATCATTTCAGGTACGACCATTGGAGACGAGCATGAAGTTGACTGGTCTTTACTCCTTTATCGAAGACTGGATTGGAAACGGCTTCCGGCGCCAAGGAGAATGGGGACCAACATGGATCAAGACAGACACTGGTTCCTGGGTACAGGCGACCAAAGGAAGCGGTACAACCACCAATCAAAGTGCAAAAAACCGAAATCTGTTCTTGTCCAATGATCAAAAGCGAATCGGGATGACGACTGGGGGCCCCGCATTGGAGGATACGTCTTTAGGTCCATATACATGCTCTAATAGCTCTCTTCCATCTGTTTTGTCACTGAACCCTCTTCCAAGTAATGACGGTGACCCAGCAAGAGCGTGATTTTCTTGACATGAAGAACTTTCAATGACTTTTTGCAATTAAATTTTTGGAAAATTCACAATTCTGTTGTTAGGCGGTTCATCAAGAAAAATTAGAACACTTGCATGTTTGAAAAATCAACTGAGATGACTGATATTATTCATAAATTACACCTCACTAGTTATTTGAAATTTTTAGTAATCAATATCATTGTAAGCAAAAGGGCAAGTTCAATAAATTTTTGAAATATTGTGTTTGGGTTGATCAAACGACAAAGATTCGAATAAATTTGATAATGTAGCACGCCACGTTGAGTGGCGATAGAGAATGACAAATCGAGAAAAGGAACATTGTAAACTAAATTTTAGACAATTCCTAAATAATGCTTATTTCATTATACGCAAGTTTATAACCTCTCTAAAAATTATATTTTATGAAAGGTGAGGTTTTAATCCGCTAAACTCTATTCTTTTTCAGTCGCAACTTTGATGTACGAGAAAATTTCGAGCTAGCTGTGACATGTGATGTCGGCCTCCAAGCTGACTTTAAAATGGCGACTAAGTCAGCGTTTCAGAGGCATTAAATATTAAATTTACTTATAAAAGCAGCCTTCCTACCCCATGTTGAGTGACAGTCCATATATATATATACATATATATATATATATATATATATATATATATATATATATATATATATATATATATATACACCCATTTGCAAAAACGTGCAATGCTCTAACATACTCAGAACGGAATATACGAAGCTAACCGATAATTGGGGAGAGGATAAATATTCATAGAGATTTTTATGTTATGTTCTGTCAGAAGGATATACATAACTGAAGGAGAAACAGTAGGGCGGACTGAATATATGAATATTTTTGAAAAAATTGTTCACATAATGTTTCTCCCCTTGCTTTTAGTAAAGGAACTGAAGTAAAATTCGAGGCCTCTCTATAACTCATTTATGGTTAACACATGCACCTGTCTCTATATAAATTATGTGGGGACATCTGTGTGCATATATATTTTTGAGGAAGAATGGCGTTCAAGAGAAATAGTCGGATATGAGACAAATTTAAATACCTTAACCCTCCCCCTTCAATGAGAAATCAATCACATGTTATTTTGAAACAAAGCAAAACAATTAATTACGTGCTATTGTTAGGATGATAAAATTATTATAACAACCAGAATCGTGTTATTTACTCATTTCATTGCCTCAAAGTCCATTTCACGTCCGTTGAATCCCTTTAACCACGAAAGCTCATGTGCATGAACATCCCCTAAGACTTATACGTTTACAGCGAACCGCTAACCGCACGGAGAATGTGACCATGACCGTCGATAAATAAACGTTTGCCGCTTCCAATAACAGGTTTGTCAACTTGATTAGGGTCCCTAGGGCATCTTAAAGAAATGATTGTCTTCTTTTCTACTCTTAAAATTCGGAAGATATTCCTTGTCGTAAACCAAGTGGAGAAAAAGATGCAAAAATCCTTTTTGAAAAAAATTTCTCATAATGTTTCTCTCCTTGCTTTTAGTAAAGGAATACCAGTAAAATTCGGGAAGCTTCTCTATAAATCCGCAAAGCGCGCCGCTGAATTTTTTCAATGTCTTCACTCAAATACTCATGGATATTAAAGTACAAAAATTGACAATTGCATTCAAGGACAGGTCTTATAATAGTAGTGTACATGCACAGTGATTTACGCGTTCGTATCTGCGTTTGATCGTTTTAGCACTCTCAACATATAGAACCTTTTCCTTCTTTTTAACGATATTGTTTACGTGTTCGTTGCAATTAATATTTTTCTGAACAGACGAACCCAGGACCTGAGCTTATGATACACTATCTGATGATATACGAGCTGATGATTATCTTGATACGTCGAATATATTTCTAAAGGCCTGTTACCAGTTACAATTCTTGCTGCGATTTTCTGTGCAATTTTTTTTTGTATGCATTAGAGCATTCGTAACTAATATACTCGTCCATATCTATCGGAAAGAGAAAATCGGGCGTTGAAAGATCTCAACTTTGAATTTCTTTTCTTTAAGTAATACATAGACTCTTAATAATTTTTTTAGAAAATATCAATAATGTTAACGACATAATTTATTAAACTCGTAGCGTACACCAGTTGCATTGCGGGTTCTCTTCAAAGCTCGTTCAGGTCTTCAATTGTTTGAATTCACTGGAGAAGAAACTCAGTTGAATATTTAGCAAAGAAGAAGAAATAATATCTTAACCGAAAAATGTTTTCTATATAAATAGAATTATCTGTATGTAAAAATTCTTGTGGAAAATTCGTGTAATCATTCTGGGCTGTAGACTAGAAATTGCATTAACAACACCTGTCTTTATAAGCTTGTGTACCTGCATGTTAACTAAATTGTTGTAGATGTGACAATCTCAGAGCCAGTAGGTTGTCTCCTTTAACACTCTAAAATTTCGTTAGTTATTCCTTGTTGAAAACAAAATACAATGCAGAATTTCGAAAAGATCCGAATTGAATTATTATTATTATATGTGTATAATGTGAGAATGCATAACGTGCATAATATCATTGAATATTTAGTTGAAGTAAAAGTAGTGCACGTTATATTTTGAACGAAAATATATGCATGATCGAATACCTATACATTCTTGTAAGACTACAACGAATTTTAGTTTTTCAGAAATCGTTTCCAGAATTTTTTTCGGAAATAAGAAAAGCGACATAATTTATTAAACACGTACCTGCCCTCGTTCAGGTTTCAATTGTTTGGGTGCACCCGCGCGTAAACTCATCTAGATAAAATATCTTGGCGAACACGCAGTGAAACATAAAGCTTGCCTGTTGGTTCAACGGGCAACAAGAACATCTCCCATAAGAAGGAAGTAAAAATTAAATTAAAATCGTAAGTTAAAATCGTTTATAAACCGTATAGCATTCAGTTACGTCACCAGAACGAAGCAATTCTGTTAACATATTTTAGGAAGCGCAAGGTATCGTCAAAATGTTGTCGTTGAAGCTTTTGGTCACAATCGTAATATTGGTTGGAATTGCTGTCCAAGAAAGCAAGGGTCACTGTAAGTATTTCTGCATGTAATAGCCATTTGTAAGCCATTTATAATAACAATTTGATATTGCATTGAAATGTTCGAATGCTGCCAATTGGAAGTATAGGTATGTAATATCGCAGTTAATGAAATATACATGGTTATGGAGACCATATAAAACTACGAAATGCATCCTGATGTCTTTAGAGATAGAGGGTCTATCTCTATTCGCCGACCCGTACGATTTGTCAAATCGTATAATTTTATACAGTCGTTTCAACCCGTACAAGTAGAGAAATGCACCCTGATAAGTTTAGAGATAGTGTTAATTGTGTTTACAAGAAGGCCAGCTATTTATAAAATTATTTAGTAAATTAATGTTTCTGTCAGTAAAATTTGTGATTTATTTTGTCTAATCCGATCGCGTATATTGCATTCATGGACAATTTTGATAGACAACCAATGCCTTTCTTAAGGCAAATTTATTTATCTGACTCAGATCACCTGGTTTGCATTAGGGGCGAACGTAATCAGTTACACACGTCACAAACATTGGCGTTATAATAGGGTCTTCGGTCACTATATTTTTACCTGTAATATCATTTTTGCAAGCAAGTAAAAATCACGTAGGGAGTATGCTTGAATGGTCAGGGCGTAAATCCGACGTTAATTGAGAGAGACCATATTCGTAATTATCATTGTTATGTCAGGCTGATTTGAATGTAAATTGTTTCCAAAAAAAGCCAGGCATAACAGAAAATATGAATGTGGGCCCCCTTTGATTAACGTTCGATTGACGCCAATGTTTGGTTAACCGGAACATCTGTTGTATCATTTAGAATAAAAAAGTTTCCGCTTGTTTTTTATGCTAATTTTATCCTTTCAAATCATCACATTTTATGTCTAAAATCTTCTTATACTTCATATAGTAGCAAAATGCAGCGCAGAAGGTGACCCCCACTACCGAACCTTCGATGGAAGGCTCATCCACTTTCAAGGAATATGCCAATATGTTTTGGCAAAAGATATTCACAATAGATTTGTTGTGCTTGGACGGAACGAGAAGTGTGGAAATACCGTTTCATGCACAAAAGAAGTCACAGTAAAAGTGAACAAACTTGACATCGTTATCAGACGTGGAGGAACTGTTACAGTTTTTGGAGTTGTAACTAGATTGCCATACGAGCATCGAGGTAATATTATCCAGCTTTCTCCTAAGCAACTGCAAATGAATTTGTATAGCAACCACTTAATCTAGTTGTTTCCCGCTCGCCTAAACATTCACAAAACCTTTCCGCGGTAAGGAAAATGAAAGAAAACGAAAAAAACACAACGTGGAGGTAAGAAAAGGATTGTCAATCTACACCATGAGAAAAGTCCGTGCAGGCACGAATGCATGATTTATGCAAATAAATTTTCGATGTATAGCGAAGAACTATAATTATGAAACATCTTATGAAATTCTGAATTCTGATCTATTTCTTGCCCATTATATTATACAAATACAAGTTGTACTTTTCTAGCTAACCGCATTTAAATACAGGTTAGTCAATTCACGCCACATTGTTATTCTGTGGCTTTGATAAGTTTTTCGTAAAATTTCAAAAGATTGTTTTGTGCAACATTGTGAACAATCTCAAACGACCACCATTACATGGATAAGAAGCAACGCTGTTATAATGATTCGCAGGTTATAATATGATTATACGAGCGTGGTTCCGTGGTAGGGAAAATTTATGTATTCATATACTGACATATTAAGATTCCACGGTTTCCGCATACGGGTACGGTAGTAAATGGAATTTCTTGTTGTTTGCACGTTCATAATACATGATAAATATATCATGGTTGCCTCCAGAGGCTAAAATCTTCTAAAAAAGAATTGTTTTTAACGTGGTCAATTTTTAGCATTTAATACTATAATGATATTCAAATTTTGCCTTCGAGAGCCGTAATAAGACGAAGTTCAGGGCCGTAGCTAGAAGATTAATTGGGGGGGGGGGGGGGTATATTCATATATTCGTCTTATGCCTGACTGATTTTTTTTGTACGCTATTGTTCCTACGGTATATAAACATGGATATACTAGAAATACATGCATGCAGCAACCCCTCGCCATTTTAAACGAAGCAAACTATTTCGTGCGCTACCCAGACCTAACTTTCTACGCTAATATTATGAAATAAGTCGTGCAAATTTTTCGGAAACAATGACAGTCGTAAAGGTGAACAGAAATCACCTGTTTGCCTGCTGCATTACGTTGCAGTTTAAGTGAGCGTTAAACTTTTCTATAGCTAAACCTTCAAAACATCAAAACAGCACAAATAATTATAATAACCATTCAAGCACTAAACGTCGAATGTTGTTTTTCGATTATTTATTTTATTCATTGACTTTAGCGACTATATAAGCTGCAAAGTGATATTTGTTTTATCAAAACTCTGAAGTACACTTTTGAGAACTCTTTTTAAAGTTTAAGCGATGATGTAAAGCCTTAAACGGTCGGTTAGCTCCTTGTAAAACGACATACCAAGCTCGTATTTGTCAAAATAACAATGCATTCTTACAGCAAACACTGAATAAGCAAAATATAGACACCTCCCACTTCAAAGATTATAAACTACTTTCTCTGCTGTGATGATCTTTAAATCTTTCATTATTGTTTTAATATTTGACTCCATGATTTCATTTTATATTTTTAAAAAATTGTTTGCAAAATCACGGTTAAAATGCTGACGCTCTCATGCATGCTCTCTTTTTGTCTTAGCCAATCAGCAAGTTGTAGACGACCGTTCTTTGTTCGTTCAAATTTCCCGCATGGGCACAACTACCATGACCATTGAACGTCCATGACATTTGGGCAACTTTGGATTCGCCTATGCTCTGTCAGAATACCCGGGAGTAATTCCTAATCTCCGGGCGGGATTATAGTACCCTCGCATGGCGCTTCGCGCCGGCTTGGGGGATAAATATACACCACCCCAATTAAGTGGTCTAGCTACATCCCTGGGTACCTGACGAAGTTGTCGATTGCACCTGATTTCAATATCAAGTAATGCCATTCAAAACTGCGATCAGGGATGCATTCTACCTAAATACTAGAAATACTTTCATGCAGCAACCCCTTGCACCAATTTAGTTCAAACAGCCAATTTTCTGAGCTAGTGAAATCTAAGCTTATAATAATTATCATGACATTACTCATATAAGTCGGTAACTGTGTAACGAAGCACTCCCCTTGGATTAACTTCCTATTTATTACTTTGTTCAAATATACAAGCTCACCAATATAACTTCAAACTATACTTTCAAAACGTGGCCATATCGTTCTTCCCACGTGTCTCTCTCCTATATCTACTATTACATACTTCAAAAGGCACTAAAATATCATACTTCGAAAAGACACTACTTCACAACTGATTTACTGTTATTCTGAATCAAATGTATAGTTAAATATGGTCATAAAATTGCAGTTAACATCCCCCGTTTTTCAGCTGCTTAAAGCTGGAAATTTATTTGTATAATGCGCCAGTTACAAGTTATAGACTCTTATAGCTTAGTAATAGTTAAAACTTCCAACTTCAAAACGTCAAAAGGTAAAAAACAGTTCAAAATCACCCGAGCCTAAACGACAAATGTTATGGCTGCGAATACTTGCGGCCGATTTTAAAAGCTTTGAATTGACATTTGTTTTATCGAAATTCAGATTTTAACTTTAAAAACCCTTTTTACGGTTAAACAATTGCTTTTCGTAGTCCGTCGTAAGCCTAAATGCACTCACAAAACCAGGGGGGTGCAAAACAACATATCAAGCTCAATATATAGCATAAAAATAAGCTGTATAGTATTAAAGCAAAATTAATACGAAATAAACAAAATAGACACCTACCTGTTTAAAAGACTTGGTAGCTTATATAGACTACATATCATTCTCCTTTAATCGCTCAGTCTTAAATTTTACCCTTTGTCTTTACCCAAAGTATGGATAAATTTGCCCATAAGCAAAAGAATGTGCTCATTATATTTGTGAAATATTTTTGCAATAGTTCGGGAAATGACTGTTAAATAAGTAATTTGCTGACGTTCTCAATAAAAATACAAACATTTCGCCTTAGCCAATCAGAGTTGGCAATCAAGAAACTGCTGATCAACAGTCTTTACTCGCCTAAATTTCGCGCATGCGCATAACTCACGAAACCACCCAACGTTGATCATTGATAAAATAATTCGAGCAACCTTGGATTCGCCTATGTTCTGTCAAAATACACGGGTGTACTTAATCTTCCAGCAGAATTGGTACCCTCGCACGGTGCACCGCATCGGCTCGGGGATATAGAGAGCTTTAGATTTGACTACGGCTCTCGCTACGGCTACGAGATTCGTCACTGTGGCGCGAAAAAAACGTTCATGCATACACCACCTCGTGCTGGCATGATAAATCTCTGCAAACACAATAATAAATGCACATTTATCCTGTCAAATATTTTAGAAATTTTACGCCTACTATTTCGAAAAATACACATAATCAATCAACAGTTCACACACTCTCAAAATATTTTCTTGAAAAAACGAGAAAATGCCAACTTTAATTTACGTAGTGAGGACTACGAAGTTTTCTTAAAATGCCGTAGTCAGATGAGCGATGGCTACGAGTCTATGGCGTCAGTCAAAGCATCACGAATATCACGTCAATAATTATGACGAATCTTGTAGCGGTAGCGGGAGCCGTAGTCAAATCTAAAGCTCCCTAATGTACTGTTGTTTTGCCGAACCTTACGTTACCAATATTATAATCTATTTCTACAACCAGGTGTGAAAATCAGAAGACATGGAAGAAACGTTAAAGTCGAAACAAATATTAGAGAGCTTAAGCAAGCGGCGTTTTTGTTTCACGGACGTCAACCGGAAATGAATGTGCCGTATTTTATGGCGTGAGCAGTCCGTGGAGCGAGGTCACAGACGGCAAATGAACAAGTTTGAGGGCGGTGATTTTGTGTCAAATACCTTAAAGGTGAACAATGTTTTTACTTCTAACTTTTACTTTAAAACGAAAAAAAATATATATTTGTTATAAAAACTATATAATTTGCCACAATTTAGCAGAATAATAATGATATCAGAGGGAAAACCCCTAGAAACGGAAGTTGGAGTTCAAGGACAAATCGGACAAATGTAAGTTTCAAGTGATAGCTTGTTTACGTTTTGTACTCGTTTGGAGCTATTTGACCTGCATAAAAAGGCACTAAAAGTGTTTATCTTACCCTGGGCAACGAGTCCTCGTCTTCACAGAATTTCATAAAAACAACAACTGAAATAGGAAGCCGTATAAAAGTAAGTATAAAGTTATTAAATCTTGTGTATTTTACTGCTTTGGTCGTTTTTCTTTAATAGCAACTCTCCTATGGAATGGACCAGAAAACATGATATCGTGCTCTTCAGAGAGGTTTTAGCAGTTAATCCCTACCAAGCCAAAAAGAAAACTGTCCAGCGAGGACAATTTTGGCAAACTGTCGCTGGCAACCTGGTTCAATTGGAAGACCCTTCTTTTAAGAAAACACTCTCAAAGCGTTCCGTTCAAGATCGTTGCACTCTATTGTGCGAAAAACACAAGAAGAGAATTGCATACGAGATGAAGGCTACTGGGATATCACCACAATTAACGGAGTTGGATAGTTTGATCGAGGAAACTTTGGAAAAAGAGGAGGCGAGCGAAGAGTTGAGAGCATCACAAAGTAGGAAAATATTCATAGTTCTTAAAGTACAATGGTTACATTGGTATACATGTGTATTTTAATACCATGCACGTCAAGTTTTTAAGCATCGTATCCATTTATAATTATAATGGGAAATTTGTAGCTTCATAGCTTGATTAACATTAACCCTAAGTTAATTTTTAACCACTGTTTTTGTTTGAGCAACCAGCTGCTAAAGTTGAGGGTAGGCTTGAGAAAAGTCATAAACAACTGTCATTTTATTTTTAGGTGAAGTACAGAAAAAAAAAGTTGAGGAAGATCAGAAAAATGCTGTGGACATTCGAAAGAAAGCAATGGAAAAGTTTGGAGAGACCAAAAAGAGAAAAATTGATGAGGGAGAAATTGAAGAGAAGAAGAGAAGGCGTAGAAGATCTGGCTCTGATACATTACAGTTCATACGGGAACAGTCAGAAAATGAAATGAAAATAAGGGAGAGGGAACTGGAATTGGAAAAGGAGAAACAGAACAGGGAGCAGGAGAAGCACAACGAATTTAAAGAGATGATGGCTCAGCAAATGGCTCAACAGCAACAGCAAATGGCCCAGTTCCAAATGATGTTTATGCAGCAAAACAATTTAATGCTGTCAATTCTTGAGAAGAAGTCATCATAACATTCTGATTTTAATTGCACATTTCAATACTGAATACTATTACCTTTTTTATGTAATCAGAGGTTTATGGTTTTAGGTGGTCTTATACCCATTTTCACAAAAAGTCAAATTTTCAAAACCATAAAAATGAAATCTTTTGCATTCAAATTCAAGTCTGCATAATTGAAAAAAGATTTTCATCATGCCTGGAGAACAAATTATTTCTTCTCTCATTTTTGGTTTTGGGAGTAATGAATATAACTTAATTACTATGGATTAAAACGTGAAGGAAATGTGTATAAGATCACATTATGTTTACCTAACATGTTAAAACATAAAACAAAATTATGCTTTTAGGCAGCAGTTCTTATGGTCACAACAACAACTTACACTTTACATATTATTAGCTTATGTTCAAAAACTCACAATTTATCATAATTTAAAGTGAAACACATCATACAAAGTCAAGTTAATGTTGTGATCACGTTGTAGTCTATATTTCACATGTTGATTATTTGTAATGAACAATTTCATTCAATATATGCAAAATTAGAATCAAGAAAAGTATTCTTCAATTGATGGTGTGTCTAAGTCAAAAAACGTTGAGGTTTGGTTTCCATAAAGACATGACAAGGCATTTTGAATAACAGCAGAAACCAAGTACATCTTTCCAACACAGCTTAGACCAAGCTTTAAATTACTTTTAAAATCAAAACACCTGAAAGATCTTATAACCTCACCAAATGCCCACTCCACTGTCACACGAACAGCACTCATTGACCTGTTGAACTCTTGCATGGCTGGGGTCATCAAAACATTTCTGAATGGTGCCTGTAGGTTGACCCGCAGGGGGTAGGCGGGGTCCCCATAGATACACATCGGCTCTCCATCAGGTGAGTAGGCATGCTGTTCCAAGTAGTTCAATAGGTTTGAGTCAGCCAACATTCCGGCATCATGTCTTCTGCCCTCTGTTATAAAAAATCAAAATAATTAAATGTTACATAGGATTCCCTTCTTGTCAGAGTCAGAGATGCCTTCAAACTATTATTATACTCATGCAATAATTGGATGTAAAATATAAAAAAATAATGATATACATACCAATTGGACCAAACATATTTGCAATTATGCCATTAGGCAACGTAACTGACTGAAATTTAATGGAATGTGTTCGTTTGTGGCCATTGTATACACAACGTTGGTGCTGTACTGGTCTGCATAGAGGTCGAACCGTGCCGTCGACAAACCCGAAACAATTCGTCAAAGCTGCACCTTTCGTGTGGATTTTGTCAGCGTAAATTTGCAGATTCTCAGGGCTTAAAAGTCGTTCATTCCATGCAGTGATTCGGTGTGCGTGATGCTCGTAGATAAAATCTATAACCTCGTTTGTTATCATGCTTAGTTCAGCGACTGGCCTACCAAACATCGCAATCATATCAGCGTACCGACAGGGGAAAGCCAGTCGACGTAAAAGTATGCAAAGCCCCTCGAGTTTTCTTGCCTTTGTTCTTTGGTAGCACTGGAAATAATCGGGTAAACCCAGAACATCTGCCAACACGGGAATATCGTCCTTGTCAAATCTAAAGTCTGATCGACATTCCGGTTCAGGAATCGTTGCGAGATCAAACCTTTCGTATTGACGGTAGTTGAACTCAGGATTTCGCGAAGTGTTTTCTTCTAGCAGGACGAGAAGCTGCTCGGCTGTGATTTGTTTCTTGTAGAAACTAAATAGTAGCAAGTCCCGAGTTTGTTTTAACGAAGTCATTACGATGAAAAATGAACGAAAAGCTTCATAAAAACAAAAGTAACTACATGGCTTGCGTGATATGTTTTTGATGAGGTTTTTTGTTTATTTACGATACTGCTTAATGAATAGATTTGCAACAAAAACGCCGTACTCGATCCAGTCTTTTTACGGCTGACGTGACGTTCGTGTTGTCAAAAACGCCGCTTGCTTAAGCTCTCTAATGGCTTGACAGTGGAGTACGATTGCGTATACAACGTTTACATCCTAGTTGCGAAGCACAAATATAAAGGGAAAACACGCGGGATTTGTGGGAGTAATATTGACAACAAAAATGAACTTCGCAAGCCTGACAATAGTCTCACCACAAATGATCAAGATTTTGCTAACTCCTGGAGTGTTGATAGATCATGCCCGAACGCGCCTCCACCAATAAATCCTTGTAAGGCAGCTGGCCATCAAATAGCCGGAGAGGCGAGGAAGAAATGTGAATTACTGAGACGTTTTCCCTTCTCGAAATGCCATCACAAAGTTAACGTTCACTCAGGTTTCCTCCAGGATTGCGAATATGATGTCTGTGGTTGCAAGGAGCATCCCTCAGCGTGCGCGTGTGAAGCGTATGCTGCCTACGCCACCACTTGTGGTTTTGCAGGAGTCAACATCAACTGGAAACATCTTCCACAATTCCATCATTGTAGTAAGTTCATGTGATGACGTCGAATATTGATATTTTCAAACCATGCATTCGTGAATCGCGAAGTAATGGCAAGAATTAACGTGTCGAACTAAAACGAAATTTAGGTTTTTATTATCGATATTAACCATTTAACTCAATTTTTTATGTCTTCTATTTCTCTATCCAGGGAGTGCCTGTGCCGCCGCTCCATGTTTAAATGGTGGTAC
The DNA here is from genome assembly GCF_004324835.1 of Dendronephthya gigantea. Taxonomy (NCBI): domain Eukaryota; kingdom Metazoa; phylum Cnidaria; class Anthozoa; order Malacalcyonacea; family Nephtheidae; genus Dendronephthya; species Dendronephthya gigantea. The sequence goes on from NW_021163014.1 coordinate 2,763,074, forward strand.
TTGGAGAAATGTTGGTACATCTTATCAATGTAACTGCCCTGCTGGTTACATAGGTTCTCGTTGTGAAAGAAGAAGAGGGAAAGGTCATTGTATAAAAAGTTGTATATAGAATTGAAGGCTCTACGGCGTTTAAAATATCTTTTTCTACCCTTTTGAATTTTGCTATCATGACAATGGCAGCAAAATTCAAAATCAGCTTACCTGGTTGGGGATTCAGAATAGCAACATCACAATATATATTTCATATATACATCTGGGTCTCTGCATTATAACTATAGCTTTAACGCGCACAGATATAGAAGGGACTAGACTGAGTTCTGAAATATCAATTACTCGAACCGTCTTGACTTAGTAGCTCAGTGGAAGAGCATTCATTGCGGGTTCGATTCCCACCGCGGTCAAGCTAATTTTTCAGCATACCCGGTTGGGGACTCAGAGTAGCAACATCACAATATGCATTTAATATAAACACCTGAGTCTTTGCATTATTACAATACCATGCCAATGATTATAATGAACACTCAACTCTAGTCTGCCTAATTAAGCGAGACTAAATTTTACCAGGTCAATGAGGTCATTCACGCCACTGAACATTGGTCTATTTGTCGTCTTAGAATTATCTTTCAACTCCTTCGTTGTTTTCTTTATAGGCCAGTGGAGAGTTATTGGAAGGGAATGTGCTGGGGCAAGAGGTAACAGTTTTGCAAGTCTGACATACAATGGCCGTCCTGGTTTTGTGAGCGCATTTAGGCTTACTCACATCAGTGGAAAAGTCGGATGCTATAGAGCTGCAAGCACAAATTGGGGATGTAATAGTCATTTCCGCACCGATATGTACGTCACAGATGTTCGCAACGCGGTTATGTATCCTTCTCGTCTATTAACCAAGATTCATCATCACGGTGGTTGGTATCACCTGCCTGGCTATTTCGAGAATTCACCTCAGCTGGTCTTTTCAGATGTTTGCACCAGGTTCATTTATCGAGGGCAGCAAATGCGAGTCTGGTATGGTGAAGATCTTTATTATTATTATTATTATTATTAGTTTATTAAAATCGTATCGCAGTACAAACTGAATTACACGATTATCGTTACGGCATTTTTCAGCATACCCGGTTGGGGACTCAGAGTAGCAACATCGCAACTCACGGTTATACCGAGAGTGACAACCATGGACGCACTTGCTTCAAGGCTGAACTTTATTTTGTTCATTAGCCGTTTTTTAGCGATCAATTTAAACTCGCTTATTTCTTGTCACCTTTAATTGTCAAAGGCTTTTGTTCTATATGTAATTCCCAAAAATCTTTAATTCGAAAAAATAATACATTTTGAATTTACGAATCATTTATGTTGCATTAATCGGTGTTTTGTATTACAAAATATTGGATGCAAGAAGTTCAGATTATGACAAACAATGGCGAGATTCCATTGAAAACGTTGAATTAAATTAAACTATATATAAGTTCAGCTCTTACAGTGTTTCACAATCACAGCGATTAACAGTTTTTATCACGTTGCTTCCTAACGCCACAGAATAGAGAGCTTTAGATTTGACTACGGCTCCCGCTGGCATGGTAAAACTCTGCAAATACAATAATAAATTCATGTTTATCCTGTCAAATATTTCGGATATTTTACGCCTATTATTTCGAAAGAAACACATAACCAAAGGCTCAAATTCTTTTCTGGAAAAAACGAGAAAATGTCAACTTTTATTGCTTTTTGTATCTGCGAAGCAGATATATTGCTATCATGCGCGTACCGTACCGTACCGTGTGTTAGCAATAGCCATTCACCGACGGGCTTATACACTGGCGGTCAAAAAGAAATGCTTAAAACAAGTTAAAACGCTCTCAAATGAACGTTACTGTCCCTCTAACAATATATGCGAGTAAATAATATAGACTAGATTACATACTAAGCTATATGGAATATTAATATTTTGTTGACCATCTTTTGGCCTTATAATTGATAACGGCCTTACACCGGCGTGGCATACTTTCTGTTAAGGTGATAATCTTAACGGTCAAAAGAAATTCATCCTATGGACAGTCTTTACAGCAACGTATAAATCATGGACGCTTTATGAATGAATTCCTTTCTAGCACTATCCCCTTGACATTGTCCCACAGATTTTCAATAGGGTTAAGGTCTTTTGACTGTGCAGGCCAATCCATTTCTGTAACTCCCTCTTCCTGAAACCATTGTTTGACAATATCTTGGAAGTATGGCAGGTTGCATTACATTATTGAAATACTGCTTGGAATAAGAGAATTATTCAAAATGCCTATGAAGCTCTAGCTCTCCTATATTCGCTTCTTTTTTATGAATTTGTATCTAAACAGTTCTTTTTGACCGCTAGTGTACAATAAAAAATTGATTGTTACGATTCCTGTTACATAGGATAATAGCAACATTTGAGCAGTTCTTTTTGAGCCAGTGTATAATTAGTCCAATATAAGCCAATCAGCGATTAGCTTACATCGTGTCCGCACCTGCGAACGGGCATTGTTAGGCCTCGTGTTATCAGGTGTTTATTGTGTTCGCCATTTTGGATTTTCATTTTTGGCTTTAAAATACCTTGGATTGCTGAAAAATTCTCAACTTCTCAATTCTCTAACCGACCGTTTAAGGCTTTACATCATCGCTTACATTGTTGTCACCTATCAACATGGAAACTTATACTCATCTGTTAAGTAAAACAGTTCACAAAAACATATATATGGCAAAACAATCACTGTGTAATATGTTAAACAGTCAAAACATAGCAGGCAATATTGCCAATGAACAATATCACATATCTCAAAGGACTCTAATGTTGTCAGGAGATGTTGAATTAAATCCTGGTCCTGTTCAAAACAACAGTCCAACTAGGTTGTCATCTAATGTAGTGTTAAAACAAAGGTTAAGACGCTTTCAGTTAAGACCATTTGATGTTGGTGGTGATGGTGACTGTTTTTTTCGAGCTGTGTCACATCAATTATATGGTGACCCAGAACGACACTTTGAAGTTACAGCGGCTGGTATTGCATGTATGAGAGATAATCCTGAGAGATTCATTGAAAGTAATACTGAAATCTCTAGGTTAGAATACCTTAATAATAAGTGTATGCAAGGGACATGGAGTGGTGCTATGATAATACAAGCTGTGGCTGATCAGCTTAAGTTAAAAATTACTATTGCAGAGACACATGAAGGGTTTTGTGAGTACAGTATAATACAACCTGTATCGTTTACACAGCAACTAGCTCATGTCTATTTGGGTCATACAGATGATTATCACTATGTATCAACTTTGCCATCTACTTCAATGTCAGGTTTTGTTGAGATAAATCCTGAACAGTCAACCCAGAGCTCTCGGCCTATAAAGCAAACAAGAACACAGTACATGAAGAAATACATGAAACAAAAACGAGCTAATGAGATACAGAGCCCTGAGGCTAAGGAAAAGAGAAGAGTTTATGAAAAGGAATACAGGAAACGTAAACGGGCCAGTGAGAGTTCCCAGCCCTCACCACTGAGCATTGAGGCTAAGCAAAGCAAAGGAAAGAACTGTACGCAAAGAAATACAGGAAACATAAACAGGCCAGTGAGAGTTCCCAGCCCTCACCACTGGGCATTAATTATTGAGGCTAAGCAAAAGAAAAAACTGTATGCAAAGGAATACAGGAAACATAAACCGGTCAGTGAGAGTTCCCAGCCCTCACCACTGAGAATTGAGGCTAAGAAAAAGAAAGGACTGTATGCAAAGGAATACAGGAAACATAAACAGGCCAGTGAGAGTTCCCAGTTCTCACCACTGAGAATTGAGGCTAAGCAAAAGAAAACTCTGTATGTAAAGGAATACAGGAAACATAAACAGGCCAGTGAGAGTTCTCAGGCCTCAACACTGAGCAATGAGGCTAAGCAAAAGAAAAGACTGTATGCACAGGAATATAGGAAACTAAAACATTGTGAGATGGAACTACTACAAAGTTTAATATCGAAATTTAATAATGTCGTCTCACAAGGACCTTTTTATATTTGCACTGTTGTGACCAGTTATGGCACAAGCATTGTGTCATTCCAGTCACAACACTTAAAGAAAATAATCCTGATGTTCAAAAAAGATTGTTAAATAGAAAAAGCGTTAACAATGTCGAGTGGTTGTGTAAAACCTGTAATAAGCATCTAAAAAACAATCAGGTGCCTCCTTGTGCTGCCGTAAATGGGCTGCAATTTCGAGAAAAACCTTCGTTTTTCGATCTAAATGAATTAGAGTGTAGATTGCTTGCTCCAAGACTTGCATTTCAAAAATAAATGCAGGCTCCTATAGGTAAGCAACTAAAAATCAATGGAAACATTGTTAATGTTCCAGCAGATGTTGTTAATACTGTTAACATGTTGCCAAGGTTTCCATATGAGACCAGCACAATTAAAGTTAATCTTAAGAGAAGATTGCAATAGAAAAGTTCAGCTTTATCACTAAATGTCAGACCAAATAAAGTAGCAGAAGCTGCCAGATGGCTTGTAAATAACTGTAACCTTTATAAAGATGAAGTATAAATTTCAATGACACTTGGCTTGAAGATAATTTAAATACTCAAATGTTATTTTATGATAGTCACAATGATCAAACTTCAGGGGGTTCAGAAAATGTTGTGGACTGTAATGCAGAAAGCTTGAATTGTGATACAGGATGTAAAACCCAGCAATCATCAGCATGTGATGATGAAGAAAACTGGAGTGAAGACGAGGCAGAAATACTGCTGGAATCACTGATACTATGTTAACATCTCCAGATTTTGTCACTGATAATGAACGTCAACACATTTTAAATGTTGCACCTGGTGAGGGCAACAGGCCTATGAGTATATTTAGAGATAAATACTCAGAGGAATTAGCATATCCTGGTATATTTCTTGGACAGAAGCGACCAGACAATACAAATAGACTAACCAAAGTCCATTACAGTGAAATTTGTAGATCTGAATTAAGAAGGTCTGACCGAATTAAGGGCGGGAATGTGTGTGGAAAATATTTTCTTTCAAACAAAGAAATTGCAAGTGAAAGTTTTGCTTGGGCAATCACAAGTTGCATTGAGAAAATGTCAACGAAATAGTAACACAATCACTGCCGGTCAACTAAAACAACCGGGTGCATTAGATAACATGATTCATCAGGATCAAAGATTTAAATTTCTTAGAGCTATAAGGGGTTCACCTGCATATTTTGAAAAAGCCAAGAAAGATATATTTGCAATGATCAGGCAGTTAGGATCTGCTTCCTTATTTTGTAGTTTTTCTTTAGCAGAAACACAATGGACTCATTTACTGAGAATACTTGGTAAACTTGTTGATAACAAAACATATACTAGCTGACACTGAACTTGAAAATCTTAATTGGGAAGAGAAAACTAGGTTAATTCAAAGCGATCCTGTGACATGTGCCAGGCATTTTGATTATCAAGTGCACATGTTTTCGCAAAACGTTCTTTTATGTAGTGCTGCACCTCTAGGAAAAATCGCAGACTGGTTCTATAGGGTTGAATATCAACAAAGAGGGTCACCTCATATTCACATGTTAATATGGCTAGAAAATGTTCCTACATTCGGAAAAGACTCTGATTGTGATGTTGTTTCATTCATTGATAAGATAATCACATGTGAAAAGCCAACTGATAATCCAGATTTACTTGCATTTGTAAACAGGCAAGTTCATCGTCATTCTCACACATGTCGAAAGAAATCCAAAATTGTCTGTCGTTTTAATTACCCACAGCCACCTATGGGGTCAACCAAAATTCTATATCCATTAGATATTGATATGAATGATAATGAAGTTGATCAACATAAAGAGACTTGGAAATTTTTAAAGAAAAAACTGAATGATATGAAAGAGGGTGAAGACAATATTAGATTTGACCAGTTGCTTTTAAATCTTAAACTGACAGAACAAAACTATTTGCTAGCTGTTCAATCTAGTCTCAAGACACCAACTATATTCTTAAGAAGAAAACCAAATGAACTAAGTATAAATATTAAAGCCCAACATAGTGCTTTCAGTAAAGCCATAAGAGAAAATTAGACCATTTGAGAATAAAAAGAATATATTTGGTCTATTTGGTTTATCAAATATTTGGTTTATCAAATGGTCTAATTTTCTCTTATGGCTTTACTGAAAGCACTATGTTGGGCTTTAATATTTATACTTCGAATACGCTTCCCGCCCGGCACGTCTCTGGCAACAGTATTGAATAAATGAACTAAGGATCAATAATTATGCTGCCTGTCTCAGTGCATGGCGTGCAAATATGGATATTCAATTTGTACTAGATGTATATGCATATGCAATATACATTGTATCGTATATATCCAAGGCTCAAAAAGGCATGAGTGAGCTATTGAGAACAGCCTGTGAAAAATAATGAAAGTACAAAAGAAAATTGTTCGATTAATTTGGTTTAACTCTTATTTGGATCATTCTGAACCATTATTTTTGGACTTGAAAATCTTGAATGTCTACAAAATTAATGATTATCTATGTAGTATATGTATCGATTCTTTTATCAAATCATTTGCCTGACTTTTATTGTGATTATTTTAAACAAAATAATGAATTACACAATTATAATACACGAAATTCCACCAAGTTACACGTGAACTTTCAAAGAAATAATTATTGTAAATATACTGTGTTTAACAAAGGGATCTCTATATGGAATTGTCTCAATGAAAATATAAAAAATATCAAATCGTATTTCTCTTTTAAGAAAAAGATAAAATCCTATTACTTACTATCTGCTTAATGCAAATACTGTAAAAATGATGTCAACATTTATCTATTTATCTTCTTAATTATTTTTATGTAAATAATCGTAATATATACTGTCTCATTTGTCAACATTTGTAGTAGTTGTTACTTGTAAATGATTTTTTAAAACTAGGGGCCTTATCCAAAAGTCCAACAGGATTTCCAAAGGTTCCAAATTACTTTGCAAATATCTTATGTGGCCAAAACAAATTAAAACTACACTACTACTCTACTAAATATCCATGCAACAAAGTGTAAGGCCTCCTCTCAATATGAGTTATTTTATTGTCACCAACAAATTTAGAGCGGCTTGAAGGCAGACAACCTTGGAGACACAAACATTCAAAAATGCAACTATGTTTTACTAATTTACAGAATTAAACACTACAATACTATCATATTGTCCCAGTTATTGTCGCTTTATATAAAATATATATTCTTAACTAACATGATATCTAGGCTATCGGCTATATATCTAATATGTGACAAGAACATTATAAAATTATCATGATACCATTTCGCAGATACTTGTATGCTTACGTACCTATTTTTAAATCACGTAGTGAGGACTACGAAGTTTTCTTAAAATGCCGTAGTCATATGAACGATGGCTACGAGTACGTCAGTACGAAGTATCACGATTCACGAATATCACGTCAATATGACGAATCTCGTGGCGGTAGCGGGATTCGTAGTCAAATCTAAAGCTCTCTAATAACCATCAGGAAGACACTGCATGAACTCGATTGTTTTTCGGGTAAGTGTAATGGACGACTTGCGCTTTAGACTAAATTTTGATGGAAGTAACTAGAAGGAAATACATCATCAGAGCTAGAAAGATCTTACTTTAATTAGTGCAAATGCAAAGTTTGGCTGCGAAATTTTGTAAAATACGGTAAATATAGCCATGCGAAGTTGCCATATTTTGTATACTTTTGCATTACGTGCGGAAATGTGTAACTAATTTAACTTCCGGCCGTAATGCAAAAGTATACAAAATTCGTCAATTTCGCAAGGCTATATTTTCCGTAATTTACAACAACTCCTAGCGAAACTTGGGAGTTTAACTAATGTTAGTAAGCTCTTCCAGGAAATGTCCTTTTTATTAATTAGCCTAAAGCGCAAGTCGTCCATTGGTCATGAGTCGCACCTCAGAAAGTAACAGTGGAGTCGCGATCCTCTTCTGATGGGAATGATTTCTACTAACGACGTAATCGCTCACGTATGGAACGCCATAGTGGACAAAAATACTTCTAGTTCTTTTAAATAAAACTTATTTTGCGCGTATTCTTCGCCATCGTTCTCCTATGACTAAAATGCACGCATCTAAAACATCACGCATCGTGTGTAAATTTAATCCGCCTTACATAATGGACAAAATGCTTCCAGTTCATTTAAGTAAAACGTCTTTCGCGAGTATACATCGTCAACGTTCTCGGAAGAGCTCGTTTTTTGAGCTCGTCGTTGTTGAATGATTTACTCACTAAAATAACATTTTAAAATAACATTTTGGCATTCCTAAGCTTTATTAAGCCAAAAGTTGGATTATATCTGAAATGCCCCCGAAAAATAGAAGCTCAAAGAAGCAAAATAGCCATGGAAGCGACGAAGAAATCTCCGTAGATGGCGACACTGCTAAATCAAATATGGCGAATAATAACGTTATGACCAATTCGTTTGAATCCATCCTGGACGAACGCATGAAACAACAAAGTAAGCTTTTAGAAGATATGTTTGTACGACATTCAAAGAACACTCAAGCCGATTTACAACAAGTTAAAACCAGTCAGGACTTTATTAGTAGCAAATTTGACGAAGTACTGAAAGCTATTAACGAATTGAAATCCGATTAAAAATCTACTTCGAGATGAAAATACAATACTGAAACAACGTGTGAATGAATTACAAAATAGAATTGCGGTCATCGACGATGACTGTGAAGGCCTCAAACAATATTTAAGAAGAGATTTGCTCGAAGTGCATGGAATCCCGCAAAATATAGAAGAAAACACTGATGATTTAGTACAACATGTTGCCGAGCTAGCTGAAATTAATTTGGATGTGAGTGATATATCAATAAGTCACAGGCTACCAGCCAAGCGAGGTAAAACAGCTGCAATTATTGTCAAATTTACGAGACGAAAGGTAAGAGACAATATATATAACAATCGATTCAAGTTAAGGGGCAAAACTACAAGCGACTTGGGATTCACTCAAAGTAATCGAATTTATATAAATGAAAGTTTCACCTCTAAGAGTAAACAGCTTTTCTACGAAGTTAAAACATATCAAAAATCACATAACTTTAAATACATTTGGTCGAGAAATGGAAGTGTTTATCTCAGGAAGAATGATGATCACACCACAGAAACAGTTTGTTTTAATAGTTTAAAGGAATTTGATGAATTTAAAGAAATGTATCAAGCCCATAATTAGATGAAACGTAGTATATTGCGTTAACTGTCTGTGTGTTAAAGATGGCTCAAATAAACAATCAACAGTCCTCTGACAGTTATATCTGTTTATTTAACCAAGCCTGCATGTGCTCAATATGCACGGCAAAACTTTTCCCATTTTATACTATTAGCGACGATGAATTTGCAAGGTTATATGTCTCTAATATTGTATTTGATATGGATAGGTTGCCAAATATTGCTTTTAATTCTTATATCACTAATGATAACGAAGACCCGGATAACAATTTACCATCAATTACATCACACTACTATAGGGTCAATGGCTTTGTTGAATTATTACAAAAGAATTCAACCCAAAAGAAACTAAATTCGTTTTCTGTTATGCACTCAAATATTAGGAGTTTATAAAAAAATTTGCACTTATTAAAAGATTTGTTATCAATTACTGAATATGAATTTAGTATCATTGGAATAAGTGAAACAAAGCTTAATGATAATTCCGTACTAAACATAGATTTACCAAATTACAAATTTATAAAAGAAAATTCAACCACACATGCTGGTGGTGTAGCAATGTATATTCACAAGAGCATTGACTTTAAAGTACGTTCTGATTTAAATCTGAATATGGAAGGGTGTGAATGTCTGTGGATTGAAATACTTAATATGCATGATGGAACAAAACCAGTAGTGGGTATTATCTATAGGCATCCGCACTCCTCGTTCACAGAGTTTCATGAAATCATGTCTCAACAAATTGAAAAACTTTCCAATGAGAAGAAACAACTTATCATAATGGGTGATATAAATATCGACTTAATTAAATATCAAAGTCACCAGCCTACTAGTGAATATATGGATATGTTATATTCTAATTTTTGTTTCCCTGTAATTACTCAACCCACTCGAATTACAGATTATACAAATACTTTAATTGATCATATATATACCAATGCATTAGACAAGTGTATTACTTCAGGAATATGCCTAACAGATATTTCAGATCATTTTCCAATTTTTTTAATCATTGAGGAAATGAAAATTGAAAATAGGTCAAAGAAAAAAGTTATTAGAGATTTCAAGACATTTCAAACTGAAAGTTTTTTTAATAACCTACAAGAAACAAATTGGGATACCCTAATTGATTCAAATCATGTTAATGAATCTTGTAAAAATTTCATTGATCATGGCCAGAAATTGCGGACATGGAATATGCAGATTGCCGTAGCAAATTTGCATATCTGTTCAAATATTATTCGTTTGCAGAACTATAAATTATATTGCGCATTCTTAAATTTCGCAAAATTTAAGAAAATCATTGCATCTTTGCAATTTGCCCTGGTTGTTTCTTGTAATTCGTGTCATATTAAAGATCCTGAGGTAATATTTTGCTGGTAAAGGTTTATGTCGGCTCTGCATTTTTATTTATTTCTACGCTATTACGGTTTTCGTTTTATATGGTATTCAACGTGATAAATGACCGAAACTTTGTTTTGAAGATGCAGGACGAATACTGATAAAACAATTTGAAATACTATAAAAAAATATTAAGATTAACTTGCTCTGCAACGAGCAATTAAGGCAAATTATAGTCGACCTACCTAAAGGTGTATTTTTAGCGTTTAGTATTGTGCACATTACAGTTTACTATAAACTCACGAAGCTTTATTTTGACACCATATGCAAATTTAGGCGGAAGTAGAATGTTAATTATGTCCGAATTTTCTGGCCATGAAATTTGTCTCTATTGTAAATAAACATGCACCGCTTAGGAAAATATATCCAAGCAAGAACATAGATTATCTTATAAACCCTGGATCACTCCTGCCATATTTGTCTCTATTAAACATAAACAAAGTCTCTATTATTCTCATTTCTTAAAAGGTGGTCCAATTAAAAAACAGCAGTACAAAAAATATGCAAATAAGCTTACTCACTTGAAACAGTTAAGTAAAAGGAATTATTTCAAAGAAAAAATTTCTGGACTAAAAAATAATGCGAAAGAAATGTGGAAAACCATAAATCAAATTACCAAGATTAGGAACAAACAAAATACAAACCCACATAGTATTAACTATAATGGTATACAAGTGACCAATACTTTAGATATGGCTAATTGCTTTAATAATTATTTTAGTACTGTTGGCTCTAAATTAGCAAATAAAATACCACCTAGTTTAAAAACGTACAGTGATTACTTAGAACCAACAGTATCGCCATCAAATAGTTTTTTTATTAACCCAACAACTGAAAATGAAATTTTGTTACTTATAACAAAATTAAATAAGAGTATAAAGCAAATGGTCCTTATGATATTCCAAAAAATTTAATAAAACTAGCTAAAGAATATATTTCTAAACCTATTACAAATTTATAAAAGAAAATTCAACCACACATGCTGGTGGTGTAGCAATGTATATTCACAAGAGCATTGACTTTAAAGTACGTTCTGATTTAAATCTGAATATGGAAGGGTGTGAATGTGAATGAATTAATTTATTTAAATATTATGTTTAATGTATTAATTTATCAATATAGTCTGACCATACAGTAACTAATTCAAAGGGGAGTTGGCTAAGAAAACTTTTAGTTACTCCAACTTCCCAACACCACTGTAATAATACATATATTTCCAATGAGGCAACTTATCCCTATTTTGTAAAAAAAAGGTGTGAAATGAATGATAGTTTGATTTGATTTGATTTGATTTAAACGTTCTCGTGCAGAAAGAGTGCATGCGTTTAAAACATCACACGATTGTGTGTAAGACTTCTACTTTCGGCGTATAAGACTTCTTGGCACCATTCCTAAATATGTCGCGTATAAAACTTCTAAGTCCTTACGTACGACTTCCTGCGCGTAAGACCATACAAAAAACCGCCAGTAAGACTAAATTTTTGGTCCGTAGTAAGACTTGTAAATTTATCACCCGAACGACTTCCTACACCTAAGACTAATCCTCTGGTAAAATTTATAAAATTATGGTCTGTACGACTTCCTGCACGGAATGTCAAAACCTCTTGTGAAACTTAAAAATAATATAATAAATAAAAAAAATTGTGGTCTGTTATATTGCCGGCAATATAGTCAATAGGCTTATACCTTGAATCATAGCTTCAAGAAGCCAAGAAAATTTAAGCAATAACAATATCGTCGAAATATGCATGGAGGGAGAAATAGAAAGGATTCTGCAAGGATTGCCGATTTTAAATGAAGAATGTGATGCTCACAGACTAACGGATGACATTGACATTTGTGAAGTATACAGCAGGCGCCTTGACGAAATAATTAGAATTCTGCGTATTTTAGCAAGAACTAACTCAAACGTTACCAGACATGTGGCCATGCTGCAAGAAATTTTCATTAATCATTTAACACATTTTCAAAATCGGATACATTATCTTGAAGGACCGTTTACAAGTTCCTAACGATATCGTTGTAGCCGACTTAGAAATGGTAACATTGATCGACCATGAAAGTTCGACATTCCCGAAGGAATGCTTTGGTCTCTAAGAAGTATTGGGTTTAGATAGGTGTCGATTGCAAACCTATTGATGGTGTCTGAACGTACATTGCGTAGAAGAAGGATTGAACTGTGATGGTCCGTGGGAGAAAGTGACTATGATTTTCAGATATAAGAGATGACGACCTTGATGATGTTGTGAGGCAAATTGTATCCCGTACACCTAACGCTGGAGAAACCATGACCTTTGGCGCTTTGCGGTGTCGTGGCCTATGTTCAAAGGCACCGAGTTCGTCAATCGATAAATAGAGTAGATCCTGTTGGAAAAGCATTACGTCGTCAAGGAGCAATAGTTAGAAGGATATATAATGTGCATTCACCTAATTTCCTGTGGTAGGTAATTGGATTGTAATTGTAAGCACAATTTAATGTGTCTTCTAGTGCCTGTTGGTCCAGTAAAGCAAGATCATTTAGAAAAGTAACATAAAGTCTCTCAAGAGTGGAGGCAATTAAAATAGGAACACAAACTTTGGCATAGCATCAATAATTACTCCTTAGGCGAATTCTGCAAAGCAAGAATATACTCGAGTATATAGTTATATTTGCATTATTTAAGTTGTTCTTTTCAATTTTTTTCACAATATACTGGCACCGAGATTGTAATCATAAATTGATCAGGTGGCGGTTCATTATTCATGGGTGTATTGACGGCTATTCCAGATGTATAACGTACCTAAAGTGCAACACGAACAATACAGGTGCCACTGTACTACAGCTTTTCACTTAAGCAGTCGGATTGTGCAGTATGCCGTTGAGAGATCGAATGGATCAAGGAACCGAGAATATAGAGGTCGCTCGATTTATCCTTAATTACCACGGAACACAAGGGAACCACGTGATAACGGGATCTTCCGTACATAATCAAAGAATCGAGCGGCTATGGCGTGACTTAAACGAAAATGTATAACAAGATGTTACAGAAACCTGTTTTACTAAAAACGTTTCTACGCGTTACATTATGTAATTTATGTTTACCAGCCACGCATAAATAGAAGCTTACAAGAGTTCATTCTAGAATGGAACAACCACAGCATCCGTAACCAACAACGCCAATCACCTATGTGCAATCATAGGTTGAAGGTCATTTCCTAAACGCGAATTCTTCAGGTATAATCGTGCAGAACTCGTTACTGGGAATTCCGCTTAATCCCAACGAGTATGGTATTGATGATGAAGCCCCTGTTATAGGGAACTGCAGACAGAAAATCGCGTTGTAGTACCGAGATCTTCTATATCTCCTGAAGCAATCGAGATGCTGCAATTGCAATTGTTAGTAAACCCACTTGCTGATGATGGCAACCATGGAATAGACTTGTATCGGGAAGCACTGTCAATTGTTTCTGCTGGAGTACAAGCAAACACAAACCAAAGTAACTAAACAGAACTTTTTATTTTTTGTTTATCTTCCCCAATATAAAACATACCACCATGCGTTGTTAAATGAACACAAGTTTATGTGCATAATACAACGCTGAAACGGAGTTCGCCAAAGTTGTTCAAATGCACCATTGCATATTTTCTGCTCCGAAAGGCGTTTAGGTTAAATGGTGGATAAGTGAAACATCGTGCATCTTGTGTATGGCTGATCCTACATCATATGAATTAAAAAAGTAGTTACTTCAATTGAAAATTGAACTATTTACATCAAAATATTTCAGATCAATTGTTCAAGAAATATATAAGTGTGTTTTTCATTGTGAAGTAATCTGTCGTTTAAGTTAAACGCCTTTCGAACAACTGTTTTTCCGGAGAACATTCATTGACAAACACATATATATATATATATATATATATATATATATATATATATATATATATATATATATATATATATATATATACACCCGTTTGCAAAAACGTTGGCCGCAGATATATAGATAGATAGATACCCGAAATCTAATTAGAATTGCATATGTTGTGTAATATGATTGAAATCCCATGCAAATGTTATCATATGCAATTCTAATTAGACTTCGAGTATCTATCTATCTATCTATCTGCGGCCAACGTTTTTGCAAATGGGTGTATATATATATATATATATATATATATATATATATATATATATATATATATATATATATATATTTGTATATATATATTTGTATATATATATTGATAGGGACATGCAACACCCACAACATCAGAGCATACACTCAACGAGGCGAACAACCCCTGGATTTCGAATATCAACGCAATGACGATAGACATAAAGTAAATGTCTGGGTTGGCTTAATGGGTAACGGAAGCATCATTGGACCTTTCTTTTTTCGACAAAATTTAGACGGTGAGAATTACCTGCAAATGATTAACGAGCAAGTAGTCCCTGCCTTACAACGAATACGTCGTTTCCGTCAGAACATGAATGGTCAGTTTCGGCGTGTTTGGTGGATACAAGATGGTGCACCATGTCACAGGAGACGAGTCGTTTCCGAGCGTTTGGGCGAACTGTTTGGAGACCGAGTTTTTGCTTAAAATCGCGATGTTGATCATGAATGGCCTCAGACAGGACAGACCAAAGGTTCTTTGTGTGGAAAGAGATGGAGGGCATGTTGAGGAATAAAAGAACGTTGACTGTAAATAAATTCTTGTAAAAAATGCCGCTCTGTTTTGCCTTTACGTTTCGTCCTTGCATGTAAATTATTAATTAAATTTGTTTACATTATAAGATCTTAATACCATTTATGGTTGACAATAGGGAAACAATAGCATTGTTGTCTCAAGCACACAAAAATTAATCATGCGTGAAATCATTTGTGAGCTGCAAAAAATATGTGGGAAAGGCCAAAATAGCAAAAAAGTCCAAGTTCGAGAGGCCGTGCGGCGGATTTAATGTACACTAAATTGTCTGGAACTTTTATAGTTTATAAAACATTACCCAAACTTTCACCCAATGATAATGAATTAATATTTAAACCGTCATTTTTGTGCGCGAGAGTTGTCTTAGGTGGTGTTTGAAAATAACCATTCCTACATGTCGATATAATTTTTTTTATTCAATTTGAGTGTTAAAGTGGTGAAGCGACCCTAAAATACCTAGATCAACACACGTTCTTCAGACATTTTGCGAAATTTTCAGTTTATGGACGTTTTAACAATTGTCTACTTTTTTTTATACACCCTGTATAGAGGGATTTTCAATTTACTTACTACGATATAATACATAATTGCAATGAGATGAAACCTACCTCCGTTGTCTCCAAATGTTAAGCATACAATCGAAATAAAATGAATCCTGCATTTTGTGTATTTTTGAAAACCACAACAACATAGCTAACCTCTACAAAAACAAACACCGCTGAAAGCGTCTGCGATTGCTTCAATCCTGCGCGTTATTAATTGGGATTATAAAGCTGTCCTGAACGTTTCCCAAGGCCGCGAAATAGTGGGTATGAAAAGAGTGTAAAACTTTAAAGTTTGTCCATATATAATGCCATATAGCAGAGCGCATAATAAACTTGCTCTCTAAAAAAGACTAGAATAAAAACGGCCAGTAAATTCAAAAAGTGGCATGGTGACTGCATGTTAATAAATTTTTCGTCTAACACATTCTGTTTCTCAAATGAACAATGCACGGACACTTTCCGAACTTTGATTTGAGATGCGTTTTACTAAAAAAAATATGTCGCAGGTAGTGAAGTTTTCATGTTCCCATGTAATATTTGCATGAAATTTAGGATTAACTTTACAATTTAAATGGAGCAAAGAAGCTTAACTTTTTGCGAACTTTCTTATCTAGCTCTTATACGTTTGAACTTTTCTTATCGAAAAAAAACAACCTCAAATAACAAAGTTGAAAACTTGGTCGACACTTGCTAGAAAGCTTTAAACGATTTTATCAATCGGGAAAAAATGCTAAAGCTTTGAGACAATCAATCGATGGCAGATCTTGCGAGCTGCAAACATTACTTTATTTCAAATCTATAAGAATACCTGACACACATTTAATAATGTCCTTAAAACTAATTTAATTATGGTAATTTTTGCTGCGTATCGTTTGGTGGTATTAATTTACTCTTCTTGGTGTCTTGGAATACATTTTCCTACAAAAACAGAAAATTACATCAAGTATTTCCCTTGTTATATTAAAGTAAGGTTAGTAAATTAACGTCGTTTTTACCAATTCCGAGTATAGTTATACTTATAAAAAAACTGAATGTAAAATATATTTCACAATGCTTGTGTGTATAGTTTTTTGAGATTCATGAACAATTGACGAGGTTTATACCCAGGTCACATGCACACCCTAGCTTTACACCAAATACAACTATGATTGATAAATATGCAAATCAGTTACAAACACTAGTTGTTGTTGCATGTAGCGAAAAAATACAACCACTTTAGTGTTTGTAACTGATCGTTTTAATTATACGGATTCATTCTATTGCCGCCCGTGTTGTAAACATCACATAAAAGCATGTTTAAAGATGATGTAAAGTCCGTTCTGCGCATATATTCTGCGCATAACAATGTTTGTTTACGTTGGTTATATAATCTTTACATGACGAATGTGACCGATTGTGTCCTTTTAATTTTCTTATTTTCTTCTCGCTCGACCGGCTGTGATCTGTGATGAATATGCTTATTTTATATTATATTTTAAAGAAAATATAAAGCGAAGCATGTAAATAAATCGGCCGTTATTTAAAACTTTATATATTTTTAACGCGAGTGTCAATATACGGCGCTTTGACTGTGGTTAACGGTTATGCCATATTGTGTTAACACAAGAGGCTTATACCAATTGTTATTTATATATACCAATTGTTACTTTGACCACGAGTCCCAAGCGATTTTAATGTGTCTGCTACTTAAACTATGGGTAGTTTAAGGGTTACTTTAGTATTTGTTGTCATTTTGGCAGGTGGATTCACAGCAATGCATGTATGCTGTTACTGTTAGTTTCACCGTGAGTCTAATTTCCAGCGTTAAATTCGTTTTGCACCGGGCGAAATTATTCGCGCAAACTGATAAAAAGTAGGAAGCGATTTTACTTTCTCGCTGCGAATTTTTTCGCAAACCAATCAAATCACCGGATTTCAGATGTCAGATCGCGCAAATAAATTCGCCTAGTTGAGGAAAACGGGCGTTAATTTAATTCAATTTAATGATTAACTTTGCCAGGTAAAAACAATAAAAAAATGAACATAAGTAAATGACACAAACAGCAGGCAGGGAAACGCAAAAGCTTACACCAATTACTGCAATCCTAGACCTTTAATAGCAATAGCGTAGCCAGCCTGACAGTTTGAGCCCCGTGTACACTACATTGACACGGTAAAGTTAAAATTGGCATCCGTACAAAGTTTGGTCAGTTGGTCCAGGCTACCAATATAAAGCCAAAGCACGGCTGAAAGTGATACGCGCGCCTACTTTAGCTGTGAAAATGAGAATTCACTGTAAATATGTATTGTAAACAAAAATTTGCTTACCAACGTCGCATTGACAGTTTCGGCATGCCCAACCTTGAGCACAAGCGCACCGGTAACCGGCACCATAATCCAAACATGTACCACCATTGCGGCAAGGTCTCCTTTTACACGGCCACTCTTTTAAAACACACAGAAAAGGCTTTTAACATGAAGAAAGTTAACACAACTCGTTTTACAGTATACTGTCCAGAAAATAATATAATCTAACAAAAACCGCGGTTAACCTAGTCAAACCTTAGTCTGATCGCGGTTGAACCGAGGTCGAACCGCGGTTAAACGGAAGTTAAACCTTGGTCTATCTCGGTCTGACAGACATTTCTTAAGATTTTTTCGATTTGCTAGCTTATTGTGTTATCGTTCTCAGCTATTCATAACATCTCGTTGGGAAGCGAACGGCCACTGCGAATGTATTTTTTCCCTTGCGCTTTTTATCGGTCCACTGCAATCGAACCGCAATCAAACCGCAACCGCAGTGTTAGGTTATTTTTGTACACTGTAGATCAACTTAAACAAAGTAAAAACTGATTCGGTCTGAAAACGAGAAAAACTGCGGAGAGCCTGTAATAGGCAAAGAGTAAAGGTTTGGCCAGTTGCACTGCTGAAATATCCTAAATGAAGTCCAACAGAAGCAGCTGCAACCAAAACATACAAGCTATAAAACCATGCACGACCTATCTGTCATTTCTGGGCATTGAACTGTAAACAATTAAACTGGAACGATAACAAAATTTGGTTGAGTTAATTAAGCTTTTAATTAGATCTTCAAACACGGCGTAAGATTGTTATTTGGCTAATATTCATATATTCACGTTCAGCAGTGTTGGTTATTTTTGTTTTAATTGTCTGCCAACACGAATATATGAATTTTAGCACTCTCCCCCCCGCACACTTTACGATCGTCCGCCTTGCTTCATATTTTGTGCTGAGAATATACGTATGTACCTTTTTGGCAGCCGGCAAAATCAACCCTCATTGATATGTGGCCATGCCATGACTTCGGATGGATGCGGATGTATTGAGTAACAATAACAGGAGAGACTATTTGGCGAACAATGGTGTTTCTGTTGTTATTGCCATTGAAAACCTGCGTTTAAAACGTTTGATTATAACCCGTTAAAGGTTGAGAGATTGGGTTTCAAGTGGTGTTCGTCTTTGTCAGTGTACACTTAAAAAAGGTGTGTTCCCATTGATGTGCTATAGATATAGCCAGATGTGTCTTTGTCAAGGTGTGTGAATGAAAGGTGTGCATTCTACATGGTGTGTTCTGGAGAAAGTGGTTCTACGTATCTATCTACTTCAAACTTTTGTTTCATGCCGATCTATTAACGTCAATGTTTTATGCCGTAGTATAACAATAGCTTTCCAAAGAAATCAGTCGGGCATAAATTTCTGCCCATGTTACCGTACATTACTTACGTGCGTGTAATATTGGAAATTGGAAATGATTACTAAACAATTTTACCTTCACAAGACCATTCACGCGATAGGTGATGAAATCCAGGCCGTACTTGCTGTAAGACACGAAATAGCTCTTCACCCACTGATTGTAATTGCTGCGTCCTTGGGTAAGAATTTCAGTCACAGTGGCCTGAAGTCCGAAATTCACCTGAAACCATTGGTGGTGATTATTATGCCTTGACGACCAAGCGCCTTGCCGGTGACCATGAGCCTTGAAGTTCAGTCTGCCGTTCAATACCCCATGGTTGAAGTTCCATTCTGACGAAGCTGATAATTGGGAGTCTAATACTTTGCCATTTTCCACGCCAAGACGCTTCGCATGTCTGCAATCTGATGTGAATAATTTGAAAATTGATAAAATAATTGAAAAGCAGTTTACTTTTGGAAATTTTTATCTCCTGAACATGACTTACGCCTGTATTCAAAAAGCCTGCTCACACTCCACCTCGTTGAGTGTGACATACAAATTTTATTTTTTTCACTGATCAATGAAAACGTTTTTTCTTAACCATTGCAAACATTCAAGGTTAAACACTGAGAATCAAGCTTTTATTCGACTGTAATACCTCTATGAGAAAATAAAGATGGCCTACTCAATGAGTTTTAGGGTGAATGAGCTTTTAGAATACAGGCGTTAGATTGAAATCAAAATATAGAATTTAAATTAATTTGATTGTATATTTGTTAAAATTGTTTAATAATGCAATGAATCTATTCGGAATAACTTTTATCTTAAGCCCGGATCAAACGAAGACGCAAGTTCATGGCACGTTTTTCCTTGTGCTTGCTTGTACTTCGTTTGACTGTAACAATGCGAAGACTAAAGTTGACATTCGACAACTTTGAATCCGTTCAAATTTCACCGCAAGCTTTTTAAAACACAAGAACGTGTGAACATGAAGTGTATAAGTATTTCGAAAGTTAAACTTGCGATAAATCTCTCATGATCTCAAGAGTAACAAATTGGCCTCGTTACTTTTTTTTTGGCATGAATCACCCAAGTTTTACCACAAATGTGTTTTCAAAAATTTGAAAACTTTGAACTTAGGCCCCAATCCCCCGCACACGTTGATCACCGGAAGTACTGGTACCGCCGTGTATATTGCAATCATTCACATCGAGTGCATTATGCGAATCGTGCAATCGAAAGTACCTCTTTGTCCACATCTATTGCCACGATATCCTGGGAGACAGGAGCATACAGCTCTTCCGCCAACATGAGCACATTTTCCTTCATTACGGCATGGTTCTCTTGCACATGGTTGGCCTGGAATGATTGTATGCAATAAATTATATGAATCATACAAATGATCGTATATCTGGCCGGCTACGCTACTGAAAAAGAACGCGGAGGAACTTGGAGCTTAAAGGTTTTGTTTTGCCTGGGTTGTTTTTAAGAACAGAATTTATAATTATGATTAATTGTCAATCTATCCTTGGTTATAATGGTAAAGATTTATATTCTTAACAGCAATGTGAATTACTAGAACAATCAACATGCAAACCTATGTACCTATGAAACAACCAATGAATTCAACTCGCATGGAAATATGGTGATGCCAAGATATAGGATGGATTCGAATGAACCGAGCGACGATAACATGATGGATTGCGTTTTTAACAATGCTCCTTTCGTCATTGTTCGAATTGAAGACCTAAAACAACAAAACAAGTTCGATATAACAACGTTTTTTTAATATTATTTCTCAAAAACTGAATTCTATGTAAAAGAGTAATTGGTTCAATGTAAAATGTCTGAAAATTACTACTGGAAA
Source organism: Dendronephthya gigantea (assembly GCF_004324835.1). Taxonomy (NCBI): domain Eukaryota; kingdom Metazoa; phylum Cnidaria; class Anthozoa; order Malacalcyonacea; family Nephtheidae; genus Dendronephthya; species Dendronephthya gigantea. The sequence continues at coordinate 2,784,471 of NW_021163014.1, forward strand.
AAACATATCCTGAAAATCCATAATATTATTTTGAATAGTATTGTATTGGCAAAAACAGCCTTGTTTAATATTTTTCGCGGCCACAACCGTTATATCCAAAAGCGTAACTTTAGTCAGCAAATGCGCAATGCGGTTTCCCAGACTAACACGGCAGTTCCGGTTCGGTGTCGGTTCGGTTGCGGTCGACCGATAGAAACCGCACACGACCGCAAGGGAAAAAATACCTTCCCAGTGGCCGTTCGCTTCCGAACGAAATGTTCTGAAGAGCTGAGAACGTGAACACAATAACCAAATCGAAAAAATCTTTAAAAGTGCCACGTGACCGAGTAAGGCCAAGGTTTACCTTAAATAATAAAAATTTTGAAGCATTCTCTGCGCGTAAAAAAATGCGTAACTGGGAAGCAGCCCCTAAGATTCATTCAACAAATTTTACATAATTATAATCTGAAGAAACACTGTCAACATTCGCACAAGTTGACTTTCCGTTGAATATAATTATTCAGTGACATTCTATGCTTTCAGAAGGCCATGTTCGTTCATTTTGTTTGATAAAGTCAGTCCGATGAGGCGTAATAAACGTTACACGCGGATGTTACACATTCTCTGCTATGTGAAGCATATGATTTTATTTAGTTATTTTTTCACGGTCACAACGTGCATGTCACAAAATTAAGAAGTGACTTAACTGAAGCCTACTTATATGAAAGAAAATGGCTATGTTATGACAAATTTAATATTATCCAAAATAGCTTTACTGTACCTTTCCTTGCCTGCCTCCTCCGTAAGTTTTGAAATTTAGGCCATTATTAGAGAAAGACACAGTATAACTTCTCACCCACTGCCTGTGCCTGCCACGGCCTTGAGTCCAAATTTCAGTAATTGTTGCACGATATTTGAAATCAACCTGCAGCCATTGGTTTTGGTTATTATATCTTGATGACCATGATCCAGAATTCTTAGCGAAATTTAACCGTGCATTGGATGCGCCGTGGTTGGAATCCCATTCCGAAGATGCCGTTATTCGTGAATCTGGTATCTTTCCACTTTCCATTCCTAATGCTTTAGAATTACGGCAAGCTAAAATGGCGAGAAATCGGATAGAGCTAAATTATTAAATTTGACGAGATAAAATTTGTCTCGGCTGGGCTCGTTTTATTTCACTAAATAAATTACTACATATTGGCTTTTCTCACTTTTTCTTTCACATCGAGAACCTTTGTAACCGGAAGGGCAGTTACATTGATAAGATCTACCAACATTTCTGCAAGTACCACCATTTAAACAAGGAGCAGAAGCACAGGGGCTCTCTGGATAAAAAATAAAACAATGAGTCATTTCGTTAATATTGCAATAATAAAAATCTAAATTCCGTCGACAGGTTTTTCATTATACTCTTGTTTTTTAGGTGACGATTAACGAATGCGTGCACAAAAATATCAATATTCTGCGTCATTGCATGAACTTACTACAATGATGGAATTGTGGAAGATGTTCCCACTTGATGTTGACTCCTGCAAAACCACAAGTGGTGGCGTAGGCAGCGTATTCTTCACATGCGCACGCTGAGGGATGCTCCTTGCAAGCACAGACATCATACTCGCAATCCTGGACGAAACCTGAGTGAACGTTAACTTTGTGATGGCATGCCGAGAAGGGAAAACGTTTCAGTAATTCACATTTCTTCCTCGCCTGTTCGGCTATTTGATGGCCAGCTGTCTTACAAGGATTTGTTGGTGGAGGCGCGTTCGGGCATGATCTATCAACACTCCAGGAGTTAGCAAAATCTTGATCATTTGTGGTGAGACTATTGTCAGGCTTGCGAAGTTCATTCGGGTTGTCACTATTACTCCCACAAATCCCGCGAGTTTTCCCTCGATAACTTAATTTCGATGTAGACGTAACTTTGATGAAGACGTTGTATACGCAATCGTAATCCACTTTCAAGCCAATATTTGTGTCGACTATAACGTTTCTTCCATGTCTCGCGATCGTCACACCTGGTTGTAGAAATGGATTAGTCTTGTTAACGTAAAGTTCGGCAAAACACCCACTCTTAAAGTACATTAATATATGGGAATAATTTATTAATATAGTTTCGAGTGCAATTAATTAATGTTAAAATCAGGTGCAATCGGCAACTTGTGCAATCGTATTACGGCTCTTGAAGGCCAAATTGGAGTAGCATTTAGTGTTAAATGCTAAAAATTCGCCAAGAACATTCACCATGAACTGTTTAGATGAAAAAACAGGGAGAACGCGTCCAGGAAAGACAGATTTTTTACCTAAAAAGTTGCAACTCATTTTTTTGCACCCAAAAATTTGACTTCTTAACCGCATGAAAGCGCTATCGAAGTTCTTTCTAGCCCCCCTCCCCCGATTGTGCTAGTGAATAAATAAATACTTTAGTAGTCGAGATTTCATTTAATAATTAGTACGCAATTATCAGTATGGATAATATATCACCGTAAAAGTTGTTTCCTGTTACTCAAAAAAAGCAAAAGTTGGTCCAGGTAGCTGTAAACCGGAACAGTTATTCAAATTTTAAAAGTTGCTTAAAAGTTGCCGAAACCAATCGGGGAAGGCCTATTCAGCGGCGCCAGAACCACGGGGACAGCGGGGGCAGCCTGTGCCCTTTGCTACCATATAAATGTATCATAAATTCAACATTTAATCATGATGCCTATTTTTTGCATAAAAACTAACAGGTAATATTATTGAAAATGCGTTCTCCCGTGGATTTGCAAGTTCGCATGTACATGTAAATTTGAGTTTCCTTTTCGTGTTGTTGCTAAGGTAAAATGAATGTCTAATACTCTTCTTTTTTTGTGTTAAACTTAAAGCATCAAACTCAGTATAACTAATCAGCCATATGAATAAAAATTAATATTAACACACAAATTTTTCTTACCACGAACCACGCTCGATAAATCATATATGAAATACGAATCATTATAACATTGTTGTTTATTATTCTTGTAATGGTAGTCTTTTGAGATTGCTCACAATGTTGCACAAGAGAATATTTTAAAAATTTTCGAAAAACTGATAAAAGCCACAAAAAATAACGATGTGGCGTAAATTGACTAACTTATATTAACAAGGTTAGCTAGGAAAGGTCAGCGTGTATTTGTATAATGTAATGGGGAAGTTTTAGATCAGAATTTTGTTGATAAGATGTTTCATTATTGTTTTTCACTATATATCGATATTTTATTTGCATAAATCATGCATTCCTGCCAAGGACATGTCTTAGAATTGTAGATTGCCAATCATTTTCCTGCCTCCACGTTGCTTTTTTTTTCGCTAGCTTTCATTTTCTTTACCGCGAAAGCTTTTGTGAATGTTTAGGCGAGCAGAAAAAACTAGAAGAATTTACTAGAAGAATTTCACAAAAGAAGTCACTATGAAAATTTATTTCTAATTGCTTAGGCCAAAGCTGATTAGCATTATTACCTCGATGGTTGTATGGCAAATTAGCTTTAACTCCAAAAACTGTAACAGTTCCTCCACGTGCGATAACAATGACAAGATTGTTCACTTTTACGGTGACTTCTTTTGTGCATGTAACTCCATGTCCGCAATTCTCGTTCTTTCCAAGCACCACAAATCTATTGTGAATATCTTTTGCCAAAACATATTGGCATATTCCTTGAAAGTGGATGAGCCTTCCATCGAAGGTTCGGTAATGGGGGTCACCTGTTGCGCTGCATGTTGCTATATCATCTATAAGAAAATTTTACACTCGTTACAGATAATCGTTTAGACGGTTCAATGTGTTCTCTATTAGCACTATTTACTCAAATGTTTGTAATTTTTGGCATAGTTTATGTGAGACTGAACATGTGTAAACCAGACAATAGAAAATGGTTGCGCGGAAATATGGAACTTGTTGAGAATATTAACAACTCGTTTGCCAACAGAAAAAATAAATCCATATCTCCCAGCAAGTTAGCAACCATGCATTGAATATCTTTTTATAAAAAAAGAAGCAAACAACAATTCTTATCACGCTTAAAGGGAACACATTCGAAATAACAAAGTTCGATTTATACATAAAATGTGATTATTTGAAAGAATAAGATTAGTATAAGGCGAAACAAAACAAAACAAAACAAAACGAGACGAGACGAGACGAAACGAAACGAAACGAAACGAAACGAAACGAAACGAAACGAAACGAAACGAAACGAAACGAAACGAAAGGAAACGAAACGAAACGAAACGAAACGTACGGGTCGATTACATTCATTCAATTTTGCGTGACGTACGGGTCGTATGTATATTTGACTGTATTGGACAACATCAATTGTACTAGTGCGGGGTTAAAAACAACGCCATATTATATAATTATTCCATAAAGCCGGTGAAAATAAATAGAACGAAACGAAGGTGTTTTTGTGGAACTTAATTCCGTACTAGCACAATTGAATTGAAGTTCAATTAGCGCTATTGTATAGTTCTTTTGCATTATTGAAATAGTTACCAGTCATTTTAATGTTCTTCTCTTTGACTCTGTGACTGCTGTATTACGCAAATGCTGTATTACGTGAACTAGATATTACATACCTCCTTCATGCAATTGGCAGCATTTAAACAGTTCAATGCAATACATAAAGTTACAGGTAGATCTGTAAAGACCAGTGATGAAGTGACCTTTTCTGGAACACGATATCATTCCTTTCTTGTTCCAGTCAAATCTCGTCCAAACATTTTCATGGTAGCATGATTTGTAAGAATTCGGGGCTCCACGAGGTTTGCAGCACCACGCATGCTCAATATTGTGCAGGTTATGACCATGTGAGCGATAAAGTCCGGAGAGGTAATATCCTGATGGGCATAGGTTCCAGTTATTGTGCCTGTAAATGCCGTGAATATGGAATAGAATCGAATTGAAGTGAAAATACCTGGTAACTAAAGTTCCGTAAGAAATAAGAGGATTAATAAATTGATCCGAATAGAGTAGTCTAGTTTTGGCATTACAGGCGAACATAAGAACAGCTAGACTAGCGCACGTGTATGCCATTTTTTCAAGTTTGTCACTGTTTCGATCAAGTCCTGTTACAGCTTATATCAACCGCGCTGTTATCTATCCAGGCAGCATCTTCACACTAAAAAGGCAGGTTTGTGCTTTTTTTACATCATGATATATTGTAATTTGTAAAACATTTGCCTTCCTATTATTAGCATTTGTGCAAATTCGCTAGTACGGGTGTAATAAATGCTTTTGATTTCGCGCATATAGCCGTATATTGTTTGCTTTCAATTTTGACAGAAAAGATGTCCAAATGAATCCGTTTTCTTTAAGATAAAAAGACGGATAGTCAAAATAGCCGAATCTCCTCCACAGATTTTTTTAGTGGCAAGTATCATGCATGAAAATGGGTGGCAAGCGGAAGAGCGGGAGTCGGGAGGTGCGCGTTGTAAAATGAAATTTCAGAAGCCTTAATTATTACGTGTGGTTATTTGGTTTTCCCATTTTTGTATTGTATAATCGAGATTTTTTGTTCATGAGTAAGTTCGATAGAAATATAAACTAAATGTCTAAGGATGTCAAATTTGACTGTTGAAATGACCCCATACAAACACCCCCCACTCCCTACTGCCATTGGAGTTATTTACAGCAACGGTAACTTTTATAATCGCCTCCATCTAAATATTGGTTTTGTTAATAAGAAATTTTTTATATTTGCCTATAATTTTGAAATTTTCGGGGTTTTTTACTTTTGGCTTACGAAAGATCTCGTCGGTAGAATGTGTCGTAAAAATTTCAAATAACACAGATAAAAACATCATGATCAGTCACGAAAACAATACACATGAAAACACTACACTTAAGGTATACGTATTATTAGTCATTGAATGATCTTTTGAAATTGTTTGGTGTTTTGAATTTGCATATAAAGGCCCTGTCACACTGTTGCGTATAATAGGAACGTATGAGTCGCGTATAAAGATCGTTTCATTCATTTTTATACGCACGAAAAAGTCTGTAAAAATAGGACATTTTGCATAAAATTAACTTATTAAACGTATGAGTATCGTATGAGTAGCCTGTCGCTGGCGTATGAATAGCTTACGAGAAGCGTTTGAAATGCGCATGTCAAGCATACCAATAGCGTTTCACAGACTTTAATCGTATATAAGCGGCAGTATTTTCTCACGCCTCCATTCGAGAAAATGTCAAACCTACAGTGAAAAAAGAAGAAGACACTATGGCAAATACGAAGACATCATCTACCCGCGGACGAAGAAAAGGAAAGAGGACTCCATCATCAGCCGTTGCCAAAGCTGACGAACAACGTGTTTGTGCATCTGCAGATGTAGTTGAACCACCTGATCATGATGCACTTATTCATGAGACATCTTTAAATAATGCGCGACATGTTCCTGAGCTCTCAAAATCTCCAACACAACCTTCCCAAGACTCCCATAATTAATCGGCTTTATCATCTGAAACCATTGATGACTTCACTTCCTTCCGGCGGGCTGATAGCAAGGAGAAAAATAAGAGGAAGAGGGCGAAAAAAAACCCCTACAACCTCAGCGCCACAGAAGAGGAGCTGATGCTGGAGTTTATCATGGACAATCCTTTGCTGTGGAATGTGAAGATGACAGATTATAGGCGAAAAGACAAGAAAGAGAAGATCTGGGAAGAGCAAGTACATCACATGAATAAGACTGTTGACATCCTCAAGGGCTGGTTCAGATCGCTGCGCGACACCAATACGCGCCTTGACAAAAAGAAAAGCGGGGATAGTGCTCCAAACCTGACTAAGAGAGAACAGTGGATCCTCTCAAAGTTTGCCTTCCTGAAGACTGTAACTCGCCACCGACCGGAGCCCATGCAGAGTGTAAGTATACAACCATATTACCTTAGCAACATGATAACCAAGTAATTTGAGACAATTTCCACATGATATTTTTGGTTTTTTTAGGTGAAGGAAACCATCCAGCTTCACAGAGGAGATCTCAATGCCAAGAGCGCTGAGATGTCTTAGATGAAGTCACTCCAATACCATCATCTACCGTTGGAAGGTCCCACAAGCGACCTCAGGACACAGAGAGTGACGTCCTTGAGACTCTACAGAAGAGAGTTGCTGAGTCTGGCACCATCCTCAAAGACATCTACAAAGCCAAGCAACAGCCCATTACAGTACGAAGTGTCTTTGCAAATTATGTTAAAAAGAGCCTTTTGACTATGTCCAAGTCCAAGTACAAGAAGGCAAGGTCCTCCATCAATAGGTTATTGTCTGAACTCATGGATGAGGAGAGCGATGATGAAGTTCCAAGTGCAATGGCGGCTCCATCTATCAAAGTGAACCAACAAGGGATCCCTTCTCAACCACCCCACGATTTGCACCCCACTACAAAGTCACCCGAACATTACTAGTCTTTCAGGATTTCGAGACATCATGGAATCTACTGATGATATTGGATTTCAGGATGAGGTTCTCAACCTTCAACCACCAACGTGAAAGAAGTATTGACTATAGACCACGGCGGCTGTATGGCTTCATCATTGTCTCTCGGAGGGCAAAGGCATCGTCACCTACAAAGAAGTAGGGGACACTCTGATAGTCATTTGGTAAAGCATCGGGGATGGGGAATCCTATAGTTCCGTCTTCTGTTAATTCTTTGATTTCAGAGTTGTTGTAGATCTGTGCGTCCGATGATGACCCTTTACCACCGAGGTCTGCCCAGATGAATTTATAATCTGCGTCTACAAGGCCAATGAGTACAACAGAGTAGAGTCTCTTTTAGTTGAAATATTGGGATCCACTTTTTGGTGGACATTTGCAGGCAATGTGCTTTCCATCTATAGCACCACAAGTCGATGATGGCTTGGCAAACCTCTCTGACAATAAGTGACTGGGTGTTGTGGGGGACCCTCCATCCGTACTTCATGGCTGAATACGTGCTCTCAGAGGCAAGGTGTCGCAAAGTCAAAGAGAGCTTCAGCCCAGGCTCCAGGGGTCGCCTATACCAGGTATGTTTCTTGGTGATCCTGCAGGGACTCACTCTTGCTAGAAGCTCATCAAACATCTCGGGGACCATCCGCATAAAGTTCTTGAAACATCGCGTATCCTCGCTTCGGAGTTCCACCAGAAGTTGGTCGTAAATGCCAAACTGCCTTCGCCTTCCGATCCATGATCTCATCCATACCTCACGTCTTTTTCTTTTTCTTTTTCTCCTTTTCCTTCTGTTATTTTCTATGTGACGAATCGTCAAAGCTATGAGATCAAACTGGTATTCAAGAACAGCTAACTCCATCCTTTATCCTCGAAGGTACAAGATGATATGAAGGCATCCAACATAAATATATACTATAGACAAAAAATGACATGCTATAATATTTATAATTATACCCTTTCTCGTAACGTTTGCAATACGCTGAAGATACGACGACCAGGCGTTAAATATACGCTAATTGTATGGTAAATGCGTTACTTAATCGTCAGTCATACGCTAAGCCCTCTATAGGCGTCAAACATACGTCACACATAAGTTAGACCTTACTGATGCGCTATCAACACGTTAGTTGTACGGCACACTTACTCATTTGCGTATGATTAGCGTACTCAACCTATTAATACAGTACATTTAGCGTCCTTCTGCCGTATTCAGCGAATGACTAGCTTATCTTTACCGTATAAACCATACGTCCAAACACGCACAAGATTTTTAAGCATGCTTAAAGGCCCTGTCACACTGTTGCGTATCACATTAGCGTATGGCACCGTGTGATAAATATCACGCATACGCCGGAATACGCTGAAATATGCTGGTGGTACGTCGTGCGTAAGTTATACACGTTCCAAGCACGGTCACATACGCTGGTATACGCCGAGGAAGAAAATTTTTTTTAAGCATGCTTAAAAATCTTGTGCGTGTTTGGACGTATGGTTTATACGGTAAAGATAAGCTAGTCATACGCTGAATACGGCAGAAGGACGCTAAATGTACTGTACTAATAGGTTGAGTACGCTAATCATACGCAAATGAGTAAGTGTGCCGTACAACTAACGTGTTGATAGCGCATCAGTAACGAAGGTCTAACTTATGTGTGACGTATGTTTAACGTCTATAGAGGGCTTAGCGTATGACTGACGATTAAGTAACGCATTTACCGTACAATTAGTGTATATTTAACGCCTGGTCGTCGTATCCTCAGAGTATTGCAAACGTTACGAGGAAGGGTATATAAATATTATAGCATGTCATTTATTGTGTATAATATATATTTATGTTGGATGCCTTCATATCATCTTGTACCTTCGAGGATAAAGGATGGAGTTAGCTGTTCTTGAATACCAGTTTGATCTCATAGCTTTGACGATTCGTCACATAGAAAATAACAGAAGGAAAAGGAGAAAAGGAAAAAGAAAAAGACGTGAGGTATGGAAGAGATCATGGATCGGAAGGCGAAGGCAGTTCATTTACGACCAACTTCTGGTGGAACTTCGAAGCGAGGATACGCGATGTTTTAAGAACTTTATGCGGATGGTCCCCGAGATGTTTGATGAGCTTCTGGCAAGAGTGAGTCCCAGGATCACCAAGAAACATACCTAGTATAGGCAACCCCTGGAGCCTGGGCTGAAGCTCTCTTTGACTTTGCGAAACCTTGCCTCTGGGAGCACGTATTCAGCCATGAAGTACGGATGGAGGGTCCCCCACAACACCCAGTCACTTATTGTCAGAGAAGTTTGCCAAGCAATCATCGACGAATACTTGTCCGAAGTAATGACCTGCCCTACCACGCCAGAGGGATGGCGTGCCATATCTGATAAGTTCCTCAATAGGTGGAACTTCCCCCATACATGTGGTGCTATAGATGGAAAGCACATTACCTGCAAGTGTCCACCAAAAAGTGGATCCCAATATTTCAACTACAAGGGATTCTACTCTGTTGTACTCATGGGCCTTGTAGACGCAGATTATAAATTCATCTAGGCAGACCTCCGTGGTAAAGGGTCATCATCGGACGCACAGATCTACAACAACTCTGAAATCAAAGAATTAACAGAAGACGGAACTATAGGATCCCCCATCCCCGATGCTTTACCAAATGACTATCAGAGTGTCCCCTACTTCTTTGTAGGTGATGATGCCTTTGCCCTCCGAGAGACAATGATGAAGCCATACAGCCGCCGTGGTCTATAGTCAATACTTCTTTCACGTTGGTGGTTGAAGGTTGAGAACCTCATCCTGAAATCCAATATCATCAGTAGATTCCATGATGTCTCGAAATCCTGAAAGACTAGTAATGTTCGGGTGACTTTGCTCAAAGGCTGAGCTTAGACTGTGCGGCGTTGGGCTAGACGTTTCCGTTATTAACTCTGTTGCAGAAGCCAAAGAGGCACGAACCGGGCCAGAGGTAGGAGTGCATTGTTGCTGAGTTTGCTGAAACGGTTGCTGAGCAAGTTGTTGGGAAGGAGGAATCATCTGCTGTTGTTTAGTGGTAGTCTTGTGATGATGTGGATACTGAAATAACCGCTGGTGAAACTGCTGCATGTACTCCATGGACTGAGAGCCTCTCACCAACGATGCCAGGGGCATGTTTATAGGCATGTTGCTAGGTTTCTGATAATGCTCAGAGAAGGATGGTGCTGATGCTCTAAATGAACAGAAGGGAATACTTGTAGTAGGGTGCAAATCGTGGGGTGGTTGAGAAGGGATCTCTTGTTGGTTTACTTTGATAGATGGAGCCGCCATTGCACTTGGAAATTCATCATCGCTGTCCTCATCCATGAGTTCAGACAATAACCTATTGATGGAGGACCTTGCCTTCTTGTACTTGGACTTGGACATAGTCAAAAGGCTCTCTTTAACATAATTTGCAAAGACACTTCGTGCTGTAATGGGCTGTTGTTTGGCTTTGTAGATGTATTTGAGGATGGTGCCAGACTCAGCAACTCTCTTCTGTAGAGTCTCAAGGACGTCACTCTCTGTGTCCTGAGGTCGCTTGTGGGACCTTCCAGCGGTAGATGATGGTATTGGAGTGACTTCATCTAAGACATCCTGCATATCAGCGCAGGCGCTCTCGGCAGCATTGAGATCTCCTCTGTGAAGCTGGATGGTTTCCTTCACCTAAAAAGACCAAAAATATCATGTGGAAATTGTCTCAAATTACTTGGTTATCATGTTGCTAAGGTAATATGGTTGTATACTTACACTCTGCATGGGCTCCGGTCGGTGGCGAGTGACAGTCTTCAGGAAGGCAAACTTTGAGAGGATCCACTGTTCTCTCTTAGTCAGGTTTGGAGCACTATCCCCGCTTTTCTTCTTGTCAAGGCGTATATTGGTGTCGCGCAACGATCTGAACCAGCCCTTGAGGATGTCAACAGTCTTATTCATCTGATGTGCTTGCTCTTCCCAGATCTTCTCTTTCTTGTCTTTTCGCCTATAATCTGTCATCTTCACATTCCACAGCACAGGATTGTCCATGATAAACTCCAGCATCAGCTCCTCTTCTGTGGCGCTGAGGTTGTAGGGGGTTTTTTTTCGCCCTCTTCCTCTAATTTTCTTCTTGCTATCAGCCCGCCGGAAGGAGGTGAAGTCATCAATGGTTTCAGATGATAAAGCCGATGAATTATGGGAGTCTTGGGAAGGTTGTGTTGGGGACTTTGAGAGCTCAGGAACATGTGGCGCATTATTTAAAGATGTCTCAGGAATAAGTGCATCTTCATCAGGTGGTTCAACTACATCTGCAGGTGCACAAACACGTTGTTCGTCAGCTTTGGCAACGGCTGATGATGGAGTCCTCTTTCCTTTTCTTCGTCCGCGGGTAGATGATGTCTTCTTATTTGCCATGGTGTCTTCTTCTTTTTTCACTGTAGGTTTGACATTTTCTCGAATGGAGCCGTGTGAAAATACTGCCGCTTACATACGATTAAAGTCTGTGAAACGCCAGTGGTATGCTTGACATGCGCATTCCAAACGCTTCTCGTAAGCTGTTCATACGCTGGCATACGCCAGCGACAGGCTACTCTTACGATACCCATACGTTTAATAAGTTAATTTTATGCAAAATGTCTATTTTTACGGACTTTTTCGTGCGTATAAAAAAGAATGAAATGATCTTTATACGCGACTCATACGTTCCTATCATACGCAACAGTGTGACAGGGCCTTAAAAAAAATTTTCTTCCTCGGCGTATACCAGCGTATGTGACCGTGCTCGGAACGTGTATAACTTACGCTCGACGTACCACCAGCATATTTCAGCGTATTCCGGCGTATGCGTGATATTCATCATACGCTGCCATACGCTAATGTGATACGCAACAGTGTGACAGGGCCTTAAGAGCAAAAATTAACGAATTAAGACACGCACAATAGATGGGTGACGGCCTTTTGAAATTGCATCGGCACGAATTTGCTTTAAATAGAAACAAACACAATTGAGTGGCTCGTATACTGTACCGCAAAGATTACGACTCCGGTGGCATATGGGATCGTTATGTGATATAATCCACATTTAAGTTTGATCTTACTTCTTTAATTAAACAGATTATTCTCAAATTTTTCGACCAAAACAATATACCTTTTGAATTTAAATCTGCTATTTCAGCTAAACATTATTCTTACTATAGTTGCTTTGACATAATTGCATACATCTATATAGAAATGCGATATTTTGCAATTTGACAATGTTGGATTTAGCGTCAGTTGAAAAACATTTTACGCATAGGATTCTCTAATCTCTCGTTTCTGGCCCGGCTATTTAAATATCAAATTTAAATAATTTAAGTTTCGCGGAATATTAAATTCGTTGCTTAAGAGCTGGCTGGCCGCCATCTTGAATCAGGCCTGGTCCCAAGGTGAATTAAAAAAAAACGAGCCCAAATATTATTCTGCGCTCCGCATCGGCACGGAGGAAACGTAGTTAAACTTAATCATTCTTAAAAGCATCGCTAACTTTCCGAAACGAAGTTGAAAATGGCATCATGAACTTTCGATGAGCGAATAAACATTAAAGACAACACATACCCATTTTCAACCGTTATCCACTCAGAAAAGGCCCCGTCGAAGATTGTCAACTTTCAATAAGTTTTTATTTTTGTCATTTGGGCAGCAACATGATATGTTTTTGCTTCGGAAGACGTGTCGAACCGAATTACGATCCTAGCAAAGACTATATAGCCATCGCCATTTTCATCTGCAACTTTTAGGTTGACTCAAAAGGATATTAAATTTTTTATTTTGAGAGCCCCTTATTCGTTAATTTATTTGGATGTTTTTTAAACTTTTCCATTTTTTTATTGCATTTTTTTGCAATATTTCTGATCAAAATACCGTCAATTTTTGTAAATACGAGTCCTCGGTCTTGTTAAAAATCTACAACAGCGGTCAATATTATTTCGATACCTTAATGCATCCTATTTCTCTGTTAAACAACCCCACGCAAGCCACTCGCAAGTTAACTACGTGATTGGTCAATCATTCGACAAACTACTTTTTTTGCAACGCGGTTAAGTCAAGTAGTTAATTAATCATAGTTAAGGATTTCACTACAGTAATTACCACTAATCATGATTAAAGTTAACGACGTTTTTACACAACCGGCTCCAGATAGCGATGTTCTCCATTTTTTTGCGCAGGGATCAGCCGAACATATTAGTTTGCTTTATTATTAGCGTGAATGCAAGTTATTGTTCGAAAAGATATATGCAGTACTAGTGAAAAATTATTATTACCTGTCAAAACTGTGCACCCAATTGGCTTGTACACATTCGGCATTTGGTTTACCACCATCACAACAACTAGCTGCTTCAAGGAGGTATATCCAATCATGGTTAGGTCTCGACGCTTTATTCCTGTACAAACCACGTATATAAGGCACATTAGCAGGACACTTGGACCAACCAGTCCTGTCGAAACTATGCCACCAATTTGCATTTCTACATGTGCCTGAAGCTAAAAAAAATTCCATCAGGATTGTTTGTAATTGTATCGCGTTGCCCGTTTTCATTTTACTCTGGTCCCCTCTCCTCTCCCACAGTTATAGAGTTGTCAATGGTAAAATCTTCGCTATATATGACACGCGCAATCGTATTTATAATTATTTATGCGCGTGTATGTGACCCAAGCTATTAGTGCAGTGTAATCAAGAGGTTAATTAAAGCGTTATTGTTTCGTGCCATTTTCATATAAAGAGGGGCAAACTGAATTTAACCGCGTGGAATTCAAAAAAAAATTAAAAACTATGTTCCTATTGGTGAGATAATCGGCTATGAAAAAATACTACACCATCCTTTTAACTTTGCCAATACATGACGAGACATGTACATATATAGATGCATCGCCCCATTTACTCCCCCTTTTGACGTTTACGTTCTCACAGGGTTCACGTCCAAATCTTCGCTGTTTGAAGGTTTACGTGAGAAGTCCCACATGTGAAACTTCACATATTCTATTGTGAAGCTACATCCTCCTCCATAGAATTCGAAAATCAGTATATTTAACATGTAGGAATTACCGTTAATTAATAAGTTTCCCCTTAAGCATAAATTTGTAAAACAATCAACGTTTCTTCCCAACTCTTGGGAATCCCGTCTGGGATTTCCTTTTTACAACCGCAAGTGAGATAAATTATGCGCTTCATTGGTTTCGCAATAGGGCTATGCGCGTAAGGCCTGTTTATACTTGGGGGTTTTTGCTACAATTTCATTTGCAATTTACTTCTTTTGATAGATGTGAACGAGTGAATTAGTTACGAACGTTCAAATGAAAGCTCTTATACAACAGGGCATTCGTTCAGCACCAAACTGGTCACTCGTTCACATCTACCAAAAGACAAAAATCGCACATAAAATCGCACATAAAAATTTTATATATGGAATTATGTATGTACTTCTCTCTAAACAAGATAAAGAAAGACTGGGCAATAAAAGGCTAAAATTCTCGCGAAATGAGTACCTATATTTATTTGCAAGTTCTTAGCACCATTTGGAAGCACGCGATCTGTTTTCCAATAAAAAAGTCGGCGACAAATGTTTTTAAAATTAAAAATGTCTAAAATTAAGGAGATGGTTTCCATCTCATATTTTTATAAAATTAAAATTATTTACAAATTTTACAAATTACAGGTGAAATAGCGATGAGAAAACTCCAGGAAGCAAAGCAAAGCAAAGCAAAGCAAAGCAAAGAAAAGCACAGCAAAGCAAAGCAAAACAAAAACAAAATTTGTAGGTAAACGCTCACGATCCCGCGCTGTTTTTCCCATGCATGGACAAGATAAAAATATCCCCCTGTTAACGTCAGTGATTTCCTTTCCCTGCATGCATGAAGGGTTGCAGGCTTTGGTTTTTTCGAGCGAACTGTGAAAATGGCCTTTGGCACTTCGCAGAATATCAATATCATATTCGACAAGTGTAGGAAAATGTGGATTTTATTCGAGCGTTATGGAGGAAGAAAATTTTCATTGTTTCTATATTCGATCTTCTCTTGCATGTTACCGGCTTTTTATATGATATTGCTGTTATAAATGGCTTACAAATAGCTATACATACAAAAATACTTATACTCACCATTGCTTTCCTCGACAGCAATCCTGACAAAGATTGCGATACTGAACAAAAGCTTCAACATTTTTGCAATGCTTTTCGCTTCCTAAAATGTGTTAAGAGAATGCCTCGATTTTAGTGACGTAAGTGAATGCTATACGGTTTTAATCGTAAAAATATAAACGATTTTAACTTACGATTTTAATTTAAATTTTGCCTCCTTATGGGAGATGGTCTTGTTGCTCGTTAACACAGCAGTTAAACATTATGTTTCATTGCATATGCGCCAAGATATTTTATCTAGATGAGTACACGCTCTGGTGCGTCCAAACAATTAAAACCTGAACGAGGGCAGGTACGTGTTTAATAAATTATGTCGCTTTTCTTATTTCCGAAAAAAATTCTGGAAACGATTTATGAAAAACTGAAATTCGAAGTTGTAGTCTAACAAGAATGTATAGGTATTCAATCATATAATTTCATTTTCGTTTGAAATATAACGTGCACTACTTTTACTTCAAGTAAAATACTCAATGAAATTATGCACGTCATTCTTATATTATACATAGCAATATTATAAATTCAATTTGCATCCTTTCAAAATTTTGCTTTGTATTTTGTTTACGACAAGGAATAACTAACGAAAGTAAATAACTACCAGTGAATAACCACGATCGAGTGTAAACTAGGCAACCTACGCTTCGAGATTGTCACATCTGCCACAATTTACTTAACAAACAGGTAGACAAGCTTATAAAGACAGGTGGTGTTAATACAATTCTTGTTCTTTATATAGACATACATATGCAGAAGCGATTGCGAAATATTTACTTTGTAGCAATCAATACATAGCAAAAATAACATAGTTTGATGAAATAAAAAGGACAATGGGTCACTATATCGATGTATCTCGGGTTTTTTTATATAGAAACGTATCTGACGTATTCATAGCCACAAGCCGAATTTCCATGTCGTCTTTTAGATGAATAGTTGTGAGAAAACGCACGGGAATTCTTTGTTCCAAAATCATCTCATTCCAAAATACAAATTTATTTTCCAATAACTTAAATAAAATCAAACGTGCTCTTTCCCGGCCTATCCGCCATTTGGTGTTATTTTGACACCCCATATTTAACTCCCTATATGGCGTCACTTTAACACTTTCCGTCGGCAAAAGAGGTGTTATTTTGGCACCTTGCAATGGTGGTGGTAATATGGTGTCGTATTGGCACTTTTAGCGTAATCCCAGATTTGGTGGTATTAAATTAGCACCGACGTTGGGGCCAAAATAGCACTTTCTATTTAACACCACTGCATGGTGTTTATTTGGCACCTGCGGTGGTGCTATTTTAACACTTCAAAATTAACAGTGTATAGTCTATGTATAGAAAAGTGAAATAAGTTTTAACAGAAAGGTTTTTAAAGCCAAATTATTATTTCTTCTTCTTTGCTTAAGATTGAGAGGTTCCTGCTTCGAATACAATTGAAGACCTGAACGAGCTTTGAACAGAGATCATAATGGGAATGCGACTGGTACCCTACGAGTTTAATAAAGTACTTCGTTATTGCTATTTCTACAAAAATTCTTCGAGTCTAATAATTTCATCACCAAAAATAAAGAATTCTAAGTTGTAATCTTTCAAAAATTTTACTACTTATATATTCGACATATTTTTCTCGTTCAAAATGAAAAATACATTCCTTTTACTTCACGTGAAAATATTCAACGATATCACGTTGATACGTAATTCCTTAAGACCGGAAGTTTTAAAATTTATTTTTGTATTTTGTTTGCGACAAGGAGTATTTTCCGAATTTTTAGAGTGGAAAAGAAAGCAACCTACGCTTCGAGATTAAGGACCTTAAGACTGCATGACATTTACGGAAAACCGTTTACCGATAGTGGCAAACGTTCAGTAGGGTAGCCAGTCCGACAATTTACTCATGCTATGCCAATATTTTGGTTTTCTTGGACGTGAAAACAATAAATTTCTAAAGAAATGAATAATGATCATAACATAAAATTTGCATTTCTTGCATACAGCCCATAAAAATATTTTCTGCTAAGAGGTTTCTGCTTCAGTGACTCCAAACAATTGAAGACCTGAACGAGCTTTGAAGAGAAATAATATGCGACTGGTACGCAACGAGTTTTATAAATTATGTCGTTATTGCTATTCTACGGAAATTCGTCGAGTATATATAATTTTATCACCGAAAGTAAAGAAATTCAAAGTTGTAATATTTTAGAAATCCTACCACTAATATATTTGACATATTTTTCTCGTTTAAAATAAAAAGTGCATTACTTTTACTTCACGCGAAAATATTTAACGATATCACCTTCATGCATAATTCACCTTAGCTGACCCGTATAAGTTCAAAATTTTGTTTTGCATTTTGTTTTCGACAAGGAATATAATTTTATTCCGAATTTTTAGAGTGGAAAGGAAGGCAACCTTTGCTTCGAGATTAGGGACCTTAAGACTGACATTTAAGGTCGACACAGACCGGACGCGAATTGGCAACGCGGCGCGAATTTTCAACTTTTTAATTTTTCAAAATCAAATAAATTTTAAACTATTATAATATTCTGGTATATTACATAACAATAAAACATTTTGACTGCTCTAGCGTCAATAGTTTCCAAATTTTACTTCCAGAATTTAATTTATATGCTTCTGAAAACTGAAAATTCGCGTCGCGTTCCCGCATCGCGTCCGGTGTGTGTCGGCCTTTACGGGAAACCATTTACCGAAAGCGGCAAACGTTCAGTGGCGTAGCCAGTCGGACAGTTCAGTCATGCTATGCTGATATTTTGGTTTTCATTGACGTGAAAACAATGAATTTCTAAAGAAATGAATAATGATTATAACATAAAATTTGTATTTCTTGCCTACAGCCCATAAAAATATTTTCTGCTGAGGGGTTTCTGCTTCAGTGACTCCAAACAATTGAAGATCTGAACGAGCTTTGAAGAGAAATAATACGCGACTGGTCCGCCACGAGTTTTATAAATTATGCCGTTATTGCTATTTCTACAAAAATTCTTCGAGTCTATATAATGTTATCACCGAAAGTAAAGAAATTCAAAGTTGTATTATTTTAGAAATCTTACTACTTATATATTCCACATATTTTTCTCGTTTAAAATAAAAAGTACATTACTTTTACTTCACGCGAAAATATTTAACGATATCACGTTCATGCATAATTCCCCTTAGCTAACCCGTAAGTTCAAAATTTTGTTTTGCATTTTGTTTGTGACAAGGAATATATTCTCAACTTTTAGAGCGGAAAAGCCAGGCAACCTATGCTTAGAGATTAGGGACCTTAAGACTGACGTTTACGGAAACCATTTACCGACTGAAGCGGCAAACGTTCAGTGGCGTAGACTGTCCGAGAATTTAGTCATGCTATGCTGATATTTTTGTTTTTATTGACGTGAAAACAATGAATTTCTAAAGAAATGAGTAATAATAATAATAACGTAAAATTTGCATTTCTAGTCTACAGCCCATAAAAATATTTACATACCGATGGGCTGGGTATAGCAGGGTGAATCAAGATCTAACAAAAAGGTTTTCCAAGTTAAATTATCATTTCTTCTCCTTTGCTAAATATTGAGGGGTTCGGTGACTCCAAACAATTGACCATAACAAAAAAAATGGCGAATGTTCAATTTACCAGAATGCATTGCGGTCGGAAATCGTTTAAAAAACCGAACTCGTGTCTTGTAAAGGACAGGCATAAAACAAGAAATTATTTCCTTTGCTGTGTTAGAATTTCACGTCATTAGGTGTTTTTCTTCCCATCTTTTCTCAGTCAATCATTCTTAATGCTTGCTATGCATTCTGGTAAAATGTACATGCCGCCATTTTTTTCTTTACGGTCAATTGAAGACCTGGACGAGCTTTGAAGAGAAATCATAATGCGACTGGTACGTTACGAGTTTTAAAATATGTCGATATTGCTATTTCTACAAATATTCTTCCAGTTTTTATAGTTTTATCACCGAAAGTAAAGAAATTTAAAGTTGTATAATCTTTTAGAAATCTTACTACTTATACATTCGACATATTTTTCTCGTTTAAAATAAAGAGTACATTACTTTTACTTCACGTTAAAATATTTAACGATATCACGTTGATGCGTGATTCACTTTAGCTGAACCGTAAGTTTAAAAATTTTGTTTTGCATTTTAATTTGTTTACGAAAAGGAATATACTCCGAACTTTTAGAGTGGAAAAGAAGGCAACCAAACGCTTCGAGACTAGGGACCTTAAGATTGACGTTTACCGGAAACTGTTTACCGAAAGCGGCAAACATTCAGTAGCGTAGCCGCCGGAAATTTTAGTCATGCTATAAATGCTAAAATTTTGTGTTCATTGACGTAAAAACAATGAATTTCTAAAGAAATGAATAATGATTATAACACAAAATTTGCATTTCATATTTTGTGGAATAATTAGACCTGGCACTTGTGAAATAATGTTTGTTATTGCCAGCTAAAATATAAACTTTCTTTGATAGTTTATATTTACATTATATTAAAATTTAAAAACAACTTCTGTTCATAGACCAAGCAAAGTAAAAGAACTAAACTCAATTTGTTGCATACTTTCCTCCATCAGTTTTTGTCAGCAAATATAATATTGATCCAATAAGATTATTTGAAGAAAAAATTGAATAAAATGCCTTTCACCCTGGGATGATTTATAAAGCCACCCCAGTGATTTATAGCCACCCCACAAATGCTGCCCCAATGTATCTCCATTGTAAGACAATACTTTGCCAAATACTGGTCGTTCCACACCATTGATCCACGTTTGTACACCATTATGGAGGATATTGATATCCTCAACAATCGGCTTCATGATGCTTTTAATGCCATTTTTTTAACTAAATTAACATTAACAATTGCAAGAAGTCTGACTGTATGTTTAATACGTATGTTTAATACGTCCAAACGTTATAGGGGTATTCTAAAAGGACAAAAATGAATATTCATACATATATTACGTACTAATTTGCATATTTCTAAAATTCCTGCCAAAGGCACTAAAGGCAACAGGGACCGATTGCAGAATACCCGTCGTTTGTAGAGCGTATTATTGAGTGGATACGCGGATACCTTGCTACGCAGCGAGTTAAATTAAAATGACGTAATTGACTAAGGTAGAGGCAATATGGAGTGGATACGCGGATACTTGGCCACGCAATGAGTTAAATTAAAATGAGGTAATTGAATAATGTGGAGACGCTATGGGTGTGTGGCTACGAAGGGAGTTAATTTAAAATTACGTAATAGTAGTATACAGAAGAGGGGTTCTGGAGCGGGTGGAGAGCCTTGCTCCACACGTGACGTCATTACCGCCTTATCATTTTAAATTTATTCAGGAATTTGCTAATTTATTCAAGATTATACGTTGTCAATGCTGCTTTTTGAACTCGTTTTTGATGGGTTTTTCTGTTACTCTTTTATAATTTCTACATAAATGTAGTAACCCCAGAATAGTTTAACCTGCGATTTGTAGAAGATGCACATGACATCGACATAATTATTTTATATCATAGCCGGTTGTCAATTTACCGGTGTGTTAAAAAGCCTTATATTGTAAGACCTTATAGCTATACATGTGTATTTTATAGATCTTAGCGTTAATTCAAGAAAATAGCGAATTGAAATTGAACTTTTCGAAGACCGAGACTTACTATGAGGCATAAGCAATAACGTATAGCTTTTTCGTCTAATATGATAACCAGAGTTTGTATTGAAACGAAACACAGTCTCGGCGTTCTTGTTTATATTTCAAGACTTCAGGCATTAGTTTAGAGATCTCAGCTTATATGATATTTAACGCTCTGCCGCTTTTACACAATGATTAGTCAATGATTTATAATTATATACGTGTATATCATAATACATCATATCCTAGCAACCCATGGTTGAACTACAGGCAAGATCGAGCACGTTTAGATAAAAAACCTTTAACGCATGCGCAAAATTACACATGATCCAAAATATCATGTTTGCACCACAAGCCGTAGGTGCATTTTACTTGGATATAAGCTGAAAAATTTATCAAATTTGGAATTGTAAACTGCGACGTAACTGTAAAGACGACAAAGTTGAATTTGCTGAATTTGCTGCTTAAGTCTAAAGAGGGTAAAGAGAGTTGTACCAAGGTAAGATGTTGAATAGTTTATTCTTTTTGTGTAAAATATGATATAAATGTGAGATCACATTTTGATCACCAAGTAGTTGCTGTGCCCTTGTTAGCTGCACTTGTTAAGAAAAATCTGAGGTGCGCCTTGGGAAAGTCATGCAACGAACGGTTGATAAAGATATTGTGGTTGGTAGATTAGTTATTTGCGGCATTAGTATTAATAAATCAACGTTAACTCTCACGCTTTCAATGTAGCTGCTATATCATTAACTTGAAGAAAAATTCTGAGCATGATTTTTTTTTACTCTGCTTGTAGAATGGATTATACTTGCAAAGTTTGTTCGAAGAAGTTCACTCAACTGAGAAATTTGACTCGCCATGAAAAGACTACTCATGGAGAGGAGAAGTTTGTTTGTGAACATTGCGACGAGTCTTTTAAACGAAAGGATGCTGTAAAGCGACATGAAAGACACCACCAAAGCGCCGATACTCATACCTGCACCAACTGTAGAAAAAGCTTTTACCGTCGTGATAAATTGGTGGAGCATCAAATTCTCCGTCAAGGGAATCCATTGAAAAGAAGACCTGACGAAAATGACAGTGGTTCAGTCTCAAAGAAGGCCTGAGCTGATGTTCACATTGGAAAAGGCGAACCAGATAATCACGTCGAAGAAGATAACCCATGTAGTTCGACAACAGCTTTTGAAGATTTCTTGAAGAAAATCGAGTTGAAACCGCGGAAGGATCAGAAACAGGACATATCTCACTTCTTACGCGGCAAGACAGACTCCATTCTGAATCACCTTTCCAAAGAGCTGGTAAAGCAAAGAGGTATCAAATGGTTCATAAGCATTAAAGTACGGTTCATCAAACCTAAACGTGATGGTGAAGATGTGGCCACCGAACCCCACTTTCGTAGTCATTGTATGAGAACAGTAAGCCAGCATGAAATCGAGAGTCAACTAACTGAAGCCAAACAGAAAACCATTCAGTCCTTAGTATTATTTCAAAAAGAAGGAAGCGGTTGGATATTAGACGAGATCCTTCATCTTGACTTGAGTATCGCTCAGTATTCTCCAGTTAAAGGATCCAGTTATATCCCTCTACCCAGCAAACTAAAGACTAAGAAAGCTATCATAAACGTGAAGAATTCTGATAACAAATGTTTCATGTGGTTTATCCTCGCCGCTCTGCACCCAGTGAAACTGAATGCGGAAAGATTGCATCATTATTAACAGTTTCAAGATGAACTAGATTTGGCTGGTATTGAATTTCCTGTTACTGTTGACAAGATTGGAAAATTTGAGCGTCAGAATAATATTTCTGTGAACGTATTTGGCTTTGAGGATGTACTCTTTCCCATCTACATCACAAAGGAGCACTTTGATACCCACGTAAACCTATTACTATACTCCCAAGGAACAACTAGACATTACTGCCTCATCAAAGATCTGAATAAATTACTCTACAGTCAAAACCGGAGAAAGGCTCGTATGTATTACTGTCATTACTGGCTTCATGGATTTATCCGAGACGACCTCCTCCAAGAACACGAACCCCACTGCTCTCAACACGGTCTACGCCGACTTCGAAAGTCCTACCACCAAGATCAACTCAGTTAAACCTAATCCTGAAAAATCCTCCACTGAAAAATACCAACACCACAAATCTTGTGGATTTTCCTACATTGTTGTATCCGACCATGCGAAGTACTCCAAACCACCAGTTGTGTATCGCGGAGAAGATGCAGTCAACGAATTTTTGAAGTGTTTAGAAGAAGAGCAGAAATATATTCAAGAGAAACTGGATTGGGTCGAGCCCATGCGAATTGAGAGAGAAGAAGAGCAAGCATTTCAAGATGCAGGCCATTGCCATATTTGTGGATATGAATTGGGTTCGGATCGTGTTCGCGACCACTGTCATCTTTCAGGAAAGTACCGTGGAGCTGCACACAACGATTGCAATTTGAACTATAGTTTTTTCGACCGAATTCCTGTTATTCTTCACAATCTACGTGGGTATGATTCTCATCTCATAATGCAAGGACTTGGTAAACTCAAAGAGAAGAAGATCAACTGCATTGCAAACAACGCCGAAAAGTACATCTCCTTCTCCATCGATAATTTGGATTATATCGACTCCCTACAATTCATGAATGCATCGTTGGAGAAGTTAGTATCCAAACTAGCAAAGGACGGCGTTGAAAAGTTCCCCATTCTAAAGAAATACCTCGACAGCGACAAAGTATCCCTTCTGTTAAGAAAAGGTAACTACCCCTACGACTACATGGATAGCATAGAGAGATTTGAAGAAACAACCTTACCACCGAAGGAATCCTTCTACAATTTGTTGAACGACGAAGGTATTTCAGACGAAGAATACGCACACGCGACGAAGTTTTCCTGTCGGAACATGGGTGATTACGATGATTTGTACTTGACGTCAGACGTTCTTCTCCTTGCGGATGTGTTTGAAAATTTTCGAAGCGTATGCCTCAAAGCCCACAACTTGGATCCCTGCCACTTCTCTACAAGTCATGGTCTAGCCTGGCAAGTGTGTTTGAAAATGACTGAAGTCGAACTCGAGCTGCTGACCGATCCAGACATGTATCTATTCATCGAAGAAGGTCTTCGCGGTGGAATTTCAATAGTTAGCAACAGTTATGGTAAAGCTAACAATCCATATACATACCCGATGATGACCCAGAAAAAGAGACTTCCTACGTGACGTATCTTGATGTTAACAACCTCTACGGCTAGGCAATGTAACAGCCTCTACCCACGGGTGAGTTTGAGACCCAAGAGATCGCAGACTTGACATCACAGACGTTGCTGACGATGACGAAGAAGGCTACATATTGGAAGTGGACCTTCACTATCCCCCCGATTTACACGATCTTCACAACGATTATCCTCTAGCACCTGAGAAAATGAAATTGTATAATTTAACTAAATGATTTATTAAAAAATTATATACAAATCTAAAGCGACTTTAAAAATGTATATTAAACTATATATCTTGCCTAAAATTACGATAGAACTCACGTATTATATACAAAATTTATAGTACCGGAGGAAAGAAGTACACTTACATTTCAGCTAAAGCATAAATAACAGCAGAAAACCCAGAACTGAAACGTCTGGCTTTTAATTTTTGCGCTACAAGAAGACGACTTGAATTTGAATTAAGTGTATTTTGGTCGTAAATTTCAAGAGGCCAAAAATGCCATTTTAAAGCGCGAACATGCAAAACAACTGTGAGATCGAATGCAAGGCACTATCCGAGCATCATATTTTGTAATAAAATTCAGCCGATCGCATAATGAAAGGCCAACTCACCTGCTTTTTTTGCGGAGATCGAAATTTCCCCATGTAAATTCTGCAAAGTAAGTTTTCAAAGCGTATCACTCACGGAGTATTTTCTCGGTTGCTAATGGATAGGAACTTCTCAAATTCTCTCAGAATATAGAGCATAGCACCCTTGTTATTTCCCATAGGAAAACGAATGTCGATTGAAGCAATAAATAGTCTAAAAGCTGCCATATATTCCTCCGAAGGAAATCGCCCCCTGCCTCCTACCATCATGCTTAGCGGTGCGAAGTCTATCATGCAAGTTGTCTATTAGACTACGTTTACACTGCTCCCTTTGAATTCCGAAATTGTCCCGTTAGCGTTTACACACAAGCGTTCCTTCCCCGATACCAGTGTATACGACTGATAGATACCACAGACGACCGCAAGGAAAAAAATACCTTCGCAGTGGCCATTCGCTTCCCAACGAAATGCTATGAACAGCTGAGAATGACAACACAATAACCAAATCGAAAAAATCTTAAGAAATGTCTGTCAGACCGAGTAAGGCCGAGGATTAAACTCCGTCTTACCGCGGTTCGACCTCGGTACGACCTCAGTTCAACCTCGGTCTGTCCTCTGTTCAACCACGATCAGACCGAGGTTTGACCTAAGGTTAACCGCGGAGTATTTGTTAGTGGTGGACAGTACTGTACAATGTTTTCTAATTTAAATTTTTCAACCATTTAGGGTCAGATTCTGCAAGCTGTCAGGCCGTTACAAGAGAATATACCCAGCAGAAGAGGACGCCAGTGGTGGACTGTACTGTTCCTTGTTTTCTAATTCAAATTTTTCAACAACCTAGGGAGGGATATAGAATCCAAGAGCGTTTACGCCGTTACTACAGAATAAATTATACCCATCAGAAGAGGCCTTAGATATTCTAGCAATTAATGAGACTAAAATTGATGATTCATTTTCGGAGAATGAAATTAGCCTTGTCGGATATCACCTAATTCGAAAAGATCGTAATAGGTACGGAGGCGGTGTACTTTTGTATGTCCGTGACACCATACCCTTTACCGAACGAAAGGACTTGCTAACATGTTCACTAGAAATGATATGCATAGAAATCAGTAGACCATGTAGTAAGTCGATTCTAGTAAGTACATGGTATAGACCTCCCAATTCAGATGTACAGGTATTCGACGACTTTGAAGTTTTTCTTAGCAAATGCGACTTAGAGAACAAAGAACTAATACTTTTAGGTGATTTAAATTGTGACATCAGCAAATCTCCTCCTGATCCCCACACGCGTAGATTACAATTTTTATTGTCTCTTTACCAATTTGATAAACTAATTAAAGAGCCTACAAGGGTAACGAAAACGACAGCTACCCTGATCGATCTGTTTATCACGAATAAGAAGCAAAATTTTGCAAAATCAGGAGTTATCCATCTAGGTATATCAGATCACAGTTTAATTTTTGCTGTTAGGAAACATTGCGCTTTTAATTCTCGACAAAACGTAACATATGCTCGAAATTTTAAAAATTTTAATGCTACTGATTTCCTTAATGATCTCTCCCAGATACCCTGGGAAAATGTGGCACAGCATGACGATCCAAACACTTGCTATCGAATATGGAGGTCCTATTACTTGCATGCAAGTACTCGATCTGCATGCACCGTTAAGACGCATGAGGGTTCGGGGCAATTCCCTCCCTTGGATTACTCCAAATATTAAAAAGCTAATGCGAATGAGAGATTTTCATAAAAAGAGAGCTGTAAAATTTAAATCTCAAATCCACTGGGCTAAGTATAAAGAAACTCGCAATAAAGTTCACTCAGAAATGTATAAGGCAAAAAAAAACTTTTTCTGCAAAAAATTGAAGATTGTGCTCTGGCAAAAGACCCTAAACAAAGCTGGAAGCTAATTAACGAACTTCTGGGGAAAAATAATAGAGCGAACAATATTTCCCAGTTAAAAATAGGCGAAAATATTATTTCTGACGATATAAAAATGGCAGAGTCCTTTAACGAACACTTCGTGATTATTGGGGCTAAATTAGCCGCCGAAATTGAGAATAATTTCTTGGACCCAAGTTGGTCAGAAAATGTCAATTCCCAATCAGATATACAATTTAGATTTTCAGAAATTAATGTGCATGATGTATTCCTTCAGTTATATAGACTTAAAACATCAAAATCGACAGGCATTGATACTATTCCAGCAAGGGCACTCAAAATTTCAGCTGAAGTAATTAGCCCATCATTAACGTGGATATTTAACCTCTCGATTAGAACTGGAATCTATGTAGACGAATGGAAAAAAGCTTGGGTTCTACCGATTTTCAAATCTGAAGACAGACAAAAGTGCGAAAATTATCGCCCAATTTCAATTTTACCAATTATTAGCAAAATTTTTGAGCGTTCTGTTTTCAACCAATTGTATGAATTTTTGAGTGAGAACTCTTTGCTTTCTAAGTATCAATCTGGATTCCGCCCAAAGAATTCGACTTTGACTGCACTTATTCAAATGTGTGAAGCGTGGTACGAAAATATAGATAATGGCGACTTGAATGGTGTAGTTTTTCTTGATATTAGGAAAGCTTTTGATTCAATTAATCACAATATCTTATTGCACAAAATGAAAGAGCAATTTGGAGTTTCAAATATTGAATTGAAGTGGTTTGAATCTTATATTTCTGATAGGGAACAAGTATGTTTTGTCAACGGCACGATATCAACGCCAAAAAAGATAGTCTGTGGGGTTCCTCAGGGATCCATCTTAGGACCATTATTGTTTTTACTTTACATTAACGATCTCCCAGATTGTCTCGATAACACCACCCCTTGCTTATATGCCGATGATACGCAGATGTTTTCAACAGCAAAGGATTCAGCAGAACTTATCTCCAAGTTAAATAGCGATTTGAATAAAATCAGCCTGTGGCTAAAAAGTAACAAATTACAGCACCATTCAACCAAAACTAAATTTATGTACGTTGGATCAAAGCATAATCTTCTTAAGATCAATGATGATATTCCTGTAATGCTAAATAGCAAACCTATTCCCAGAGTATATTCAATCTCTTGTCTGGGCGTTACCCTTGATGAAACATTAAGTTGGGAAGAACACATTGAAACGATTTGCAAAAAAGTTGGGGCAGGTATAGGAACGTTAAAACGCGTCAAGCCTTATGTTCCTGGAAACATGTTGCAATCGATTTATAAAGCTTTGATACAACCCTATTTCGATTATTGCTCTCCCTTTGGGATACCTGCAACAAGACATTGAAAGATAAGCTGCAAAAATTTCAAAATCGAGCAGCTCGAATAATAGCTGGCGCTAGCTATGAAATTAGGTCTGCTTAGATATTCTTCGGGCACTTGACTGGGAAAATTTAGATTCCAGACGAAGTATGACCAAGGCAGCATTATTATATAAAATTTTGAATGATTATACCGCACCTAATTTGAAAGAATTATTTATCAGGAGGAATTTTTTGCAAAATAATTATGACCTCAGAAACTGTCACATTGATTTGGCTCTTCCAAAACCGAGACGAGAATTTCTGAAAAAAAGTTTTAAGTACAGTGGTGCTAAACTTTGGAATAATCTTTCGCAAGAAGTTAAGGAAGCGCAATCTATTTATTCTTTCAAAAATATTGTAAAGCAAATGAATTGTTAAATAGAATTAAGATTCAATCATGTATAGATCTTAGCATACGGCCGGATCACACCAACTTAATCTATTTTCTTTCTTATATATTTCTCTTTTGTAACCCAGCTAACACACAACGTAATGCCAACGTTAGCGGAAGGTTGTGGGAATGTCAGGTCAGACCTAACTAAACCACGACATTCCCACGACGTTGTTTTCCAGTCGCGATATTACTATACGTGTTAATAACGTTGTAGCGACGTAGAACTTGGACGTGTGACACAGGTATTTATTTAACGTTTGTGCAACGTCCTTTTTTAACGTCGAGACGACGTCAAAGCAAAACGTATTCATAAACCTTCAAATAACGTAGATACAACGTTGCCATTTTCGAATATATATATATATATATATCATAGTGACACGTGATATCTGTTTGAACTTTGAACGCGTGTTCGTCTTTGATTGTCTCTTCCCGCTGTAAAATTTTTACTGTTTGAAGCGTGTTCTGTCGTTCTGTCTTGGCTATTGCTGGAGTCATACGTATTATTTACAGAAGATTTTGTTACGGATATTGTCGCTTGATTTTAAAGTAAGTATAATTATGTTACCTATATACAGAGAATACTAGATTTATAAGACTTATAAATATTTATACCAAGACGATCATATACGTTTATAGCTCTCACGAATTATCATATTACATATATTTAATATTGCGAAAGTATAGCGATTTTAGAGGTTCTATCAAAGAACGTTTGTGTAGAATATAAGCCCAAAAGCACGGGATTATATTCTTACTAGCTAGTAATTTAATGTGTATGAAAATATTTACATATATTGCGAGGAAAGATTTTTAGGCATGTTAATATTTGCATTTAAGATGGCCGCCATATGGTGGTTTTCATCATCCTTTATAAACAGTTATCGTTTCATTAAACGGCTTTATATAGAATAATTAAATCATAGTTTAAACTTTAAAGGAAGATAAAAGAGATATTACACCTTTCCAAAAATACGGATGGGCATGTTTTAAGAAGGATTGAAATCGGTTGAGTTCAATCCATCAATAATGCAGTTTGGTCTGATTCAATCAAGTATAAATAATTTATGTTACTCTAGTACATTAGATAAGGTGTAAATTGTCTCTCTTTTATCTTTTTATATGTTTAATAATTGAAGAGCTTATTCAAAAAAAGTAAATTGATCATCCACTGTTATAGTCATACAGTCATACATGATATAGTCATAAATGTATCATGTACAGTATGTAAGAAATAATGTTTGCTGTGCTCAAATTTGCTTATTTTAACTTATTTACCTCTAAAATGCTCCACTTAAATCTTTTTCATTAATTATCAAATTGCTTTTTAAGGTAATTGAAAAAATACAGTATGTGTAAAAGCATGAGAGTTGACACACATTCTACAATTTCCCAGCAAGCAGGAGCAGGCCCTTTATATATATGGGCCTACATGTATATAGGCCTACATGTAGTATGGCACTGTGATACCTGTGTGCACTTAAAATTTGAACTTGATATTTAAAGTTTAATGTTTGTGCAACACAACCCATTTGCCCAGCTGTGACCACAAATTCATGGTATAGATTTTGCAGTTTATAGGTTTTGATAATTAATCAATCTTGTTAAAACTGAAACAAATTTTTGTTGCACCATAATATATAGATCCTTCATAAGAATGCACAATAATAGATCCTACAGCATGACTACATCATATACTTGGCATTTTTTATTATTCTGAATGCTGTAACATTAATATTGAATAGTTGTATGACTATAATATTTTAAAATATTTGTATTTGATTCAAGTAATTACTGGTGAATAATATATTTAACAAATAAGTTTTAAGTTTGTCAGAAGTTTTGTTGCACCCACAAACTGTGTTGAATTTTCATGGGGTGTAGTTGACATAGTCATTTTAATTAAACAGGGAATATAGAGAAATACATTCAAAGAGAAGTGGAATCATGAGTAATTGTCACACAGAAGTCGATTTTGCAATTAGAACTGCTCAATATTTTATGTTTTATTCATATTGTATATTTTGCATGTATACCTACATTTATGATAGACTTAATTAACTTTCATATTTCTAAACATCACTGCAAAATTTCAACTGCAGGTAGTTTCTCAAACCAAAAAAAAAGCAATGAGTGATTATATTCTGTTGTTTATTGCAGCTTCATAAATGAAAGAAAACCGAGCACAGTATAGGAAGAACTGGACTGCTGCAGCTCGTAGTTTAAAACGTACTAGTGCTCCCATTCCAGTTGAAGTTGATGATACTGAATTATTTGAACTACCTTTTGATTCAGCACCCCTGAACCATGACACTGGAACTGTGTCAGATGATCATGACCTGCAGCCTGTTAAACGTATCTGCACCTCTGTTGAGGAAAATCACTTAAGCAATCATGATAGGTTAAATTTGGATGAGACTTGGCATGATAACTCTATTTCTTCATCAGATTCTGAGAATGATAATTGTTAGATGATTCTCTTGCTGAAGGCTTAACCAATTGGGCTAATAGGTTTATGATAAAACATAATGCACTTGATGGTCTTCTTTCTGTGTTGAAAGAGAATGGGCATCCAAACTTGCCTCTTACTGCTCGTGCCTTGCTGCACACATCCAGAAATATAACCATTCAGGAAAAGTCTGGGATGGAATATGTTTATTTTCCCCTTGCTAATCAATTGTTGAAACACTTTAAGAAATATCCTTCAGACATAATTGCTAGGACTAATTCTCTTGAAATTTCTTTGAATGTTGATGGTCTTCCATTATTTAAGAGTTCAAGGAAGTGTTTATGGCCAGTATTATGTGCCATTGTAAATATCACACCTGTAGTTGTTTTCCCAGTGGTTTTAACCTGTGGTAATTCCAAACCAGTTGATTTGGATTTTTTGGATGACCTAATTGGAGATTTGAATAATCTTCTACAGAATGGGCTCCAAGACGGTGAAACTGTTCTTTCAGTTTGTTTAAGATGTGTAGTTTGTGATGCTCCCGCTAGAGCCCTTGTAAAAGGCACAAAGTTGTGTTCTGGCTATTTTGGGTGTGATAAATGTGCACAGAAGGGCATATGGGTTGGTCGTGTTGTGTACTCTCTGATTAGAAATGTTGAGTTGCGGACAGATGTTTCTTTTAGAGAACAAGTGCATGAAGGGCATCATAATGGTGTTAGTCCCTTCAGTAAATTGCCAGTTGATATGATTAAGAAATTTCCGATTGACTACATGCATCAATTGTGTCTGGGCGTCATGAAGAAATTGCTTCTGCTATGGTTACGAGGAAAGCGAGAAGTTAAGATATCGGCTGGCCAGGCGGAGTCTATCAGTACTAAATTGATAGAGGTCAAGTCTTCCATACCCAGCACATTTGCACGTAAGCCACGGAGCTTAGCAGAAATTGATCGGTGGAAGGCCACTGAGTTTCGGCAATTTCTTTTGTATACTGGAAAAATTGTTCTATCCGGTATCCTAAGACCAGATTTATATGAGCACTTCTTATCTCTTAGCGTTGCTAGCTGCATTTTGGTGTGCCCTATGTTAGCTAAGACTTACAGGGAATATGCGAAGCAACTCATGGAATACTTTGTTGAGCAAGGCAAATGTTTGTATGGTGATGAGTTTTTGGTATATAATGTGCATAGTATGGTTCATTTGGCAGATGTGGTTGAAGAGTTTGAAAGTTTAGACGCGTGTAGTTCTTTCCATTTGAAAACTACATGCAAAAGTTGAAACGTCTTGTGATCAGGGAAGAGTCCAATTGCACAGATTGCAAAACGCATGAGTGAACACTCTGGTTCCATTGAACTTGTAGATGAGGATGCAGTCAGTGTAAAAAATCCAGATAATGTTTTTATTTTGTCTGAATCATCATGTTGTGAAGTAGTAGATAAGACTGGCAATCATGATCACAATGGGGATGAATTATTTCAATGCCGAGTTTATAGCAAAACTGAATCCATCTTCATGACTCCATGTGATTCCCGCCTCATTGGTGCTTACAAGGCTAACCAACGCTGGACAAATATGAGACTACTGCCTTCCAAAGATCTCAAGAGAAAAGCCAAAAATTAATCTTGGCCCTGACAAAAATATTCATGGCTATATTGCACACAAAATACTAACAGCACTCTGCACTGAAGGTACTGGTTTTAATTATAATTCTGCACCTCTAAAATCCCAAAAAATTATGCAATTTGTTTAATTATTGTTTCTGTTATAGATGGCAAACAACATATATGCTGTCGTTGAATTTATAGAGGAACAATTAGTGGAAATTGTTGCAACATGTTGGATTGAGACAATTGATTGTGTAAGTAGTTAGAATTTGTTGAATTTTGTTCACTTGCAGAATAGTTCTTGGGTGTTACCCAGTTTCCTTTTTCTAAATTGTGATAATTGCTGGCTAGATTTGGTTGTGAAAACAGGGTACATGTATCATGCCAAATTTTTGACTTGCTAACACCCTAAATAGACCATTCCATGATGATCTTATGTTGCTAAATACTCTAGTTTAACAGTATTTTTGTTTACAAAACTTGTCATTCTAGGAATTATACTGCTACTGGCCACGAAATAATGCATCTCATAAATTAAGGAAGCTCGAGATTCCAGACAAAGAAACTTGGATTGCTTATAAAGTCAGAGTTTTCTCATATACAGGTTTGTTTTTAATAGCTTTGAAAATTGTGTCGGGAGTTTTTGAAGGTTCCAACCATTACAGTAATGGCACTTTTTAACACTTTATCTGGACACCTGCCCTGACAAGTAAATTGCCAATTAGAGTTTTATATGCCATGTTTTATTATTAAGATTCAGTAGCAAAAGCACAAAAGATTTTGAAAAGGGCTGAAGAAACATCAAATGTTGAATCCGATTCAGATTCTGGCCATGCAAGAAAAAGAAGGCGCACAAAAGCCAGTTTATTTGAATATTCAGAAGGCAGTGATAGTAAGTTCTTTGGTATTGCTCAACAGGCTACTGTAGTTGAAATGTTGAGGGCATTAGGTTTATATTTCTTACATAGTAAGGATGGGATTTTCGCCCTGTGAAAAAGTGTTCTCAATCATGACCAGGTGTGGTGTATAGCACTTATATTGTTCTGCAACTGAGGTTATAGTTGTTTCTCTCATTTACATTTTAGCGGATGAAGATATCTCAAAAAATGGGAAAAAGAAGTCAGCCCCTACATCATCTTCCCCAGTTATTACACCATTGCTCCCTGTTGCATCGAGCTTTTCATCAAATCCATCGAATGAAATGAGTCTGCCCATGGCTCAGAGAAAGGGTTTGTCAACCTTCGATGTGAGCAATAGCCTGGGTCATCATGATGTTCTTCAAGATGGTTCAGTTGTAAATGCAGTCAATCAGGTGTTCTCTTTAAATCCCAGTGGTAAGCATTGAATGTGTTTTATATGTAATTAAATATGACCAGTGCAAATCACATATTCTTTTGAATAATTCGCAAAATCGTCTTTCTAATGCCTGATATTTGAAAGTAGTTAAATAAGGTCATACTTTTTAGTTAAAACGTTTTTATTGCTGTTGTATTAATTTATACTTTGTTGATATTCAGAAATTTTTAGTGCCCTGAGCAATCCTCTCACTGATGCATCTAGGACCAGTTTAAGTTCTGGTGTACAGAATGTCCATGGAAGTAAGAATGTTCCATTTGATTTTCTAGCTTTTATTGTACAGCTGTATGTACGTGTATTGAGTCATTAATTCATATGCTAGGCCAGACTGAGGCTATTTTTTATCAAACAGCTGTTGGAACTCCTGAAGCAACAGGAATTCATGTGAAAGAAGCCAGCATTACAGTATGTATACTTGATTTCGTTATGCTTGCCAAAGAGAAATATTTTATGTAGTGGTAGTCTTTCTCAAACAGTTACTAAAAAGAAATCACTATTTCAAATCTGGACATAGCTGGAAGGAATAAAAATTGTGCTCAACTTAATGTTGCATATTTTATGTCTATACTGAACACTTTCTTGCTGCAATAACGGGTCATGTTGTGAAGCCATGACAAAATTTTAAGTACTATTTAAAACACATGTGTTTTATCACATATAAACGAGACAAAGCTGAGTGTTTTATATGTCATAAAACATGGCCAGTGTACATATGGGTACTATATATTCTAGAACATTGCGCTATATTGTTCAGAGTCAAATTTATAACTTTTTGCATTTTCAGTAATTTTCTTTCTCAATTGTCAGGTTCTGGTGCAACTACAGACTCTTTTGAAACACCAAAATCAGGCAATCGCAACTCTCTACATCAGGATCACGACAGTAAGTTGGCGTGGTTTCTTTAGAGTCCATGAGATCTTGTCTGATTTTTTGTTTTGTGGATATGTTGTTTCAATTATATGCACGTAATGTAATAATTTAATATTATGTGCATGTATGTTTTCTGGTGTGGCCAGTCATTTCCCAATATCAAGAAAGCTGGTCATCCATTCCTAACAAAGTTACATAATTAATAGTATAAATACATTTAAAATGTCATTAGGCTTTCAAAGATCTGTTCTGACGAAGCTTGATATAATGCTTGAAAAACAAGAAGAAGCATTATCAATTTTGCGGGTAGTACTTGGTGCCACAAGAGGTGTTAGTGGAAATGACATGCTTGAGGATATTATTCCCAATCCTCTGGACTCAGTTGAGGAATTGGAAAACCTTAATGATCGACTTGCAGATGAAGATGCTAGGAAAAAAATGGTAATGAGCATAATGCAGACACCCTGGTTTGCCATTTGTTCTGCCACGTACTGTTTTTGTTCACGATAAAATTAATATAAATATTTTACTTGTAGTTACAATTCTTCCTTGCTCTGGTGGGCATAACCATGGTGTTAGCACAAGAAGAATCCTGGCTAAGGTTGGAACAAACAAGCTGTGGTCATTATATAGTCTGAAGGGGAGAAAAGCAAAGCGGGCATTTAAAGAACTTGCTGTCTCGAAAATTGTTATCAGTAAGTATAGCATAGTATATTTGTACATTATTGTTTGGCCCATGATATTTGCCAGGCTTTACCAGGAAATAATGAATTATAATGTATTCTGTTTGGTGATGAATGTACCCATGTACTGTACAGGTGCTTTAGTGCTAATCCACCTTTCGAACAACTGGCTCATTGCTATTAACCCTTTCTGATAATTAGCTATAATTGTTCTATTTTTGTTTAATTATAGAGGCCTGTCTACGTGTTCACAAAGGTGTAAGTGAAATAGACATCGAGGAACAAATTGCAGAGTATTTGAAGCATGCTCCACAGAAATCCGGTGGCTCTAGATACAAGGTAACTATAACTCACCTCTATAATTGCTAGAGTACGAGGCTCGCATTACAGCAATGCGGACCTCTTCACAATCTTTGTCACAATCGAATTTTCAAACTCTAATACTAGCCACTAGTAAAGTGCAAACTACATATACAGGAGACGCGTCTTACGGTCCGTATATGAAAATTATCTTAATAGACTCTAATTAATGTTTGACATATTACCATAAATTTGAAGGGCTTATATGTCCAACATATACCTAACATTTATTGCGTTTTTTTTCTTTGCAGGATCGTAGGAACCAGGAGCAAGGAAGTGCATAACTTATTTTATGCATGGTGTACATTTTATCTAAGGCCTATCTACACGATGCGATTATAGTGGTATGCGATTCTTATCCAGACGTATGAAAACGATTGCTGATGCCAGTCTTTCTGTTCCTCAGTTTATTAAAACGAAATTTAAAATTTGACATCTTTACACACGTATTTACTCGAATACATACGCCGGTATATGAATCGCATACGACTAATCGCATCATGTAGATAGGCCTTTTGGCATGATATACATATATATAATAAAGAATATTGTAAATGGTTTGATTCGTATTAATTTTATACATGTATACACAGTTAAGTTTTATTTAAATAAATTGCATTCTATCCTGTACATCATGTTGTATTGTTGACCAATAATTTAAGCAAGATAAAAAATTTTAACATGCATATATTGCATGAAATTTGATAATTCAAGGACTTGTCTGAAAAATGCCTTTCAAACTAATGAGGACGTTTCATACCAACAGTTAAGTGAACGTTCACTGTACGTTGTTGGAACGTTCCAGAAACGTGCTATGAACGTTGTATAAATGTCCAAACGTCGACCGAAGGTTGTACGAACGTAAAACTGGTACGTCAATCCCGACGTGTTTAATCCGTTCGTGGGAGTTCACAAAAGTACGTTCCAACGACGTTAATTACAACGTAGTGTGTACGTTCGGCAAACGTTCGTACAACGTTGCTACAACGTAATTGTGTTAGCTGGGAAATAGCTATGTAGATATATTATTATCTTTTGTAAATGTTCTATTGTGTTTTGGACGCCCCTTATGGAAACCAACTTTTGTTGATAAGGCTAGCGTCATTAAAGAAGGTTTTACATACATACATACATACGCCATTGTCTCTTTTTGCGTAGGTGAGATACCCCCGCGCCAATATTTAAGATGGCGCCATTTTCAATATTGGCAAGGGGTGATGGTTTCTATTTATCGTCCTTGCTGAGTTGCCAATTACAGTGATCCAAAAAACAATTAAGTTGTCTTTCTGATGGGTATTCTGTGCCGTTAGGAAGCAATGTGATAAACACTGAGTGAATCGCGGTGAAACACTGTAAGAGTTGTACTTATAATTTAAATGGTTTAATAGCAATGTAACATAGGAATCTCCCAATTGTTTCCCATAATCTAAACTTCATCTAATATTTTGTAATAAAAAAAATAATTAATACAACATAAATGATTGGTAAATTCAAATTGTATTATTTTTTCGAATGAAAAAAATTGTGACAATTACACACCGAACAAAAGCCTTTAACAATTAAGGGTAATAAGAAATAAGCGAGTTTAATTTGATCGCTAAAAACGGCTATTTAACAAAATAAAGTTCAGCCGTGAAGCAAGTGCTTCCATGGTTGTCATGCTCGGTATAACCGTAAAGATCTTCACCATACCAGACTCGCATTTGCTGCCCTCGATAAATGAACCTGGTGCCAACATCTGAAAACACCAGCTGAGGTGAATTCTCGAAATAGCCAGGCAGGTGATACCAACCGCCGTGATGATGAGGCTTGGTTAATACACGAGAAGGATACATAACCGCGTTGCGAACATCTGTGACGTACATATCGGTGCGGTAATGACCATTACATCCCCAATTTGTTTTTGCGCTTCCAACGCATCCGACTTTTCCATGGGTGTGAGTGAGCCTAAATGCACTAACAAAACCAGGAGGGCCCTTGTATGTCAGACTTGCAAATTTGTTATCTCTTGCCCCAGCACATCCCTTTCCAATATTTCTCCACCGGCCTATAAAGAAAACAACTAATGAGTCGAAAGAGAATTTTATTGCAACAAATAAACCAATGTACATTGAAGAAATGACCTCATTGACCTGGTTATTTTGTCTCGCTTAATCAGGGAGGCTAGAAATCAGTGTTGTTTATTCCAAAATCGCGTTTTTGTTCTCGCGTGTGTTACACGATCGAGTCTACTCAGTATATTATTATGACAAACTTGACAAGAATCTTATTAAAATGTAGTATGTTTAAAACGTTTGCTAAATTCTCGCAACTTGAAAATAAAAGCAATAAAGATTATTTTGAACGCCGGTTGTTTTATCATATTCTCTCGAAGCTAAACTTCAAACGTTTATTTACGAATTTTGAAGAATGCTTGGGCCACCTACTTTTCGATGGCGTCATTCTTTGAATCCCGAATGAAAGCGGATATGAGTGAACTCAAATGATACTCGAACGCTAGCTCCACCGGACGTTTGAAGCCAAGTGTATGATCTTGCACGTATGATCCATTCTTTGGCGCGGAAATGTCAAAGGTCGAATCATAATTGCTGCCATTTTACTTACAAGACTTCCGCGTGGAGGCTTGAATCACACCTACCAGAAAGGCGTCATATTCCGTTATCTCAGCTTCAAATTTTTTGCAGAGCTATCGTTTCAGTCTTATTTCAGTTCACTGTGTAGGTGGTAAAAATAATGGTGCCAATATATGAATGAGTATTTAAAGATCGTTTTTGCTTCAATTTACAGACCTTTTTAGATAATAGTAACACAAAATATTGCATGTATTCTATACGAATGTTGTCATTCTTTAAATCGCAAATAAGATCTGATCAGCGAACTCAAATACGACTTGTACGCCAGCCCCAGCGGAGGTATGAACCGAGGAGAGCAGAGTATGAAGCCTTTCTTGTATAGGTAAGATCCAGTCCTCCGGCACGGAAATTTTGTAAGTAAATATCGGCAATATATCAATGATAATTTAAACTCCTCTTTATAGATTCAACTTACAGACAGCTTTAGATAACAGTAACCCAAAATATAGCATGTATTCTATATGAGGAACAAGAGGATCATTTTACGGAACACAAATCATTTCTCTAGGACATTGTTTCAGACAGAAAAAAGACATCGTTCCCAACGAAAATATAAGCACATTTCCCATTTTTTCGACTTGTGTTCAAATATATGGGCTTAATTAAAATGATCGCAAAGTCCGTCAAATGCACATCCTTTATAAAATATCGTCTCCCATGAAAATTGTTCAAAAAATTGTACAAAGCTGGTATGATTCATACAAAAAGTAAAAAATTTCTTTTACGGCTTCACCCTTCGTGATTAGCAACGCAAAAAACACGCGTGTTTTATACTTACAAGAAGAGAGGCTTCATTTTCCGCCATCTTGGCTTCACTCATTAATGAGGAAAAGTAAGAGAACTGGCATTCCAGTCTTATTTGAGTTATATACATTTTTTTTTGTTTCGTTTCATTTCAATAATTGTCATAATAGCAAAATTCAAAGTGTATAAAAAAGGATATTTTAAACGTTGTATAGTGCTAGTTAAATTTTTAGTTAGCGTCCTTGTGTTCTTTATTAAGTCGACTACATACGATAATACATACCATCAGACAATTCACAGCATTTGAACATATCAATACAATACAAGTGGTTACAGGTAGATCTGTAAAGACCGGTGATGAAGTGACCAGGTTTTTTGCATGAAACCATACCCTTACGATTCCAGTCAAAGCTGGACCAAACACCCTCATCATAACATGACTTGTAAGAATTCGGTGCTCCACGAGGTTTGCAGCACCGCGCATGCTCAATATTGTGTAGATTATGGCCGTGTGAGCGATGCAATCCGGACAGATAATATCCTGCTGGGCATAGGTTCCAAGTACGATGTCTGCAAATGCCGTGAAACGAAATTAAATAAAAATATCTGTCAATTAAATAAAAAGCGACAGTTGAAAAGTTTATATGGGATAAGTCTCAACCCGCGCCCGCCCGCATCCCGACTAATACTTAAGCCGATTCTCCATGACGCATGTGCGGGTGAAGCGGACGGTAATTGAGAACGTTGTTCTCCATTTTTTTCTGGACAGCGTTAAGCCGAACATATTAGTTTGATATATTATAAGCATAAATAAAATTTTTGTTGGAAAAATTATATTAAATATATAAAGTACTATGAGAAAAAATATTATTACTTGTCAAAACTGTGCACCCAATTAGCTTGTACACATTCAGCATTTGGTCTCCCGGCATCACAACAACTTGCCCCTTCAAGATGGTATATCCAATCGCGATGGGGATGCGAGGATTTACTTCTCAACAAACCGTTGATATAGGGAGTATTAGCAGGACAATTGGACCAACCAGGTTTGTCGAAACTATGCCACCAATTTGCCTTTCGACATGTGCCGCTAGCTAAAAAAAAAATCTGTTTTAGGATTGTTTGTAATGGTATACTGCACTGTCAAAAAATAACCAAACAAAAACCGCGGTTAACCTAGTTCAAACCTCGGCCTGATCGCGGTTGAACCGAGAACAGACGGAGATCGAACCGCGGTGAGACAGATGTTATAAATCTCGGCCTAACTCGGTCTGAAATTTTCGAGCCCTTTTTTGGCTTAATTTAAAGTGCTCACTTTCCTGATTTCATTTCGGAAAACAGAATCAAAACTGGCTTTGTCGAAAGATTTTTATAGCTTTCAAAATTTGCGATTTTTTCTATTTCCTGTGTGAACTTTTGCTCGGATATAGTGTGGTTTGTGACTTAGAAAATAGTACCGATTCTTAGCATGGCGTAAAAATACTAGTGTTATGTAGCCACGTTGACCAAAAAGCTTTGTTTCTTACACTCCCGTCTAAGCCAGTACTCATCAAAATTATGAAATATATATACGTATGTTCCTAACGAAAGAGATGGATCGCCAAAGTCAAAGAAAATATTGAATTTTGTTCCGACTTTCTGTTTCATGGTGGGGTTCTTTGCGTGGATAAGTCCATTTCAAAGATTCGTGTACGACTCTTGTTTATCAAAATCCCTTAAATAAAAGAATATTGAAAGAAAATTCTGCGCATACATTTGACGTCTGAAGAACCGTAGCACAAGTTGAGGCTAAGAGATATATAGGCAAAAGCTGGTTTTATCATCAATGCGAAGATATGTTTTTTTTTTGTTTTTTTTTTTTTTTTTAATTGGTTTGTCACTAAAAGTTACAGCAGTGACAGGAGGCAATAACAGGACATAAGTCCCAATTTGTAATTGTCTCCTTATCTAAAAATAAATACACTAAAATACAACTATAGTACAGACATATACAGAAATTTTACAAACAAACTCGGACGGTCACATATGCTTACATTATTACAAAACAGAAGTTATTATTACTAAGTATTATGGAGGAACGTAACTTTGCAGAGTATCTTTACATTGAAGTATAAGCCTTGTTTTAAGTGATTGTAGTGATGAAGAGGCTTTAGTATCATGCGGTAGCTTGTTCCACAAATTTATCACCCGTGGAAAGAAGGAGAATCTATAATAATCTTGTTTGTGTGATATCTTGGTTTTAAAGTTATGTGAACTAGAATTACGTGTTAAACGAGCACAGTTTACTGGAGAGAAAATGCCCTTAGAGTCGATATACATAGTACCAGAGTTGAATTTATAAAATAGAGTAATGTCCTTGATAGATCTTCGATATTCCAGGGGTAGCAGGTTAAGTTCGCTGAGTCTGTTGGCGTAAGATACATTACTTTCTGGGTAGTTCAGGATGAATTTGGTGGCGCGGCGTTGAACATTTTCAATTAATGCCCGATGTTTAGCAGTGTATGGCGACCAAACACTGGAGCAATACTCCAACTGCGGGCGAACCAGAGTGCAGTACAGCGTCCTCCTTGTCTTCACGTCTTGCACATCTCTACATACTCTCTTCACCAATCCCAGCGTTCGGTTTGCCTTTGCCGTGATTTCCTCGATGTGCTTAGACCATTGTAAACCTCTGGAGAGAGTCACACCGAGGTCTTTGATGCTTGACACACTCTCCAACAAATGTCCATCCAAGATGTAGTCGAACTTGTGACTGGGTGACTTTTTTCTGGAGATGCGCAACGCTTTACACTTCAAGGGATTAAAAAGCATCGAGTTATCAGCACTCCAATCCCGAAGGTTATTCAGGTCTTGTTGGAGATTGGTCGTCGACGAAGGACTATCAAGGGTTTTATACAATTTTGAATCATCGGCAAACAGCGCTAAAGTGGACCCTGTGGTGATGTAGCCAGGCAGATCATTTGCGAAAACGATAAACAGAAAGGGACCGAGGATTGATCCCTGAGGCACCCCGGATGAAACTGGCAACCAGTCAGAAGACGCACCTTCTAATACTACTCGTTGGTACCTGTCAGACAGATAGCTATGGAACCATTGATGGAGGGAACCAGATATACCAAGTTTAGAAAGTTTGGCGAGTAGCAGGTGATGCGGAACTTTATCGAATGCCTTCGACAGATCCAGGTATAAAACATCAATCTCCTTGCCACTGGCTACACAATCCAACAGGTCGTGATACACAACCAGTAGTTGAGATTCAGTAGAATGGCCTTGACGGAATCCATGTTGTAGGGGGTAGAGGAACTGCGATGTATGTGGAAAACAACGGTTAAATACGCAACGTTCTAGCACCTTGGATAGGATGCACAGTAGAGAGATTGGCCTGTAGTTGTTTGGCAGTGAAGGATCGTTACTTTTATAGACAGGAGAAATGTTGGCCTTCTTCCAGTTTTCTGGGAAAACACCGAGGGATAAAGACATATTAAAGAGACGACACAGGCTTGGTGCAATAGCTGCTGCGGTGGATGTAATAAGTCTTCCAGGGATGTTGTCAGGTCCACATGCCTTAGATGGATTCAGTGTATTCAAAACAGCTTCTACTTCACCAACTGACAGTTCGATATCAGATAGTTGCTGATCAACATCACGGGAAGGAAAAGATGCAGGAGAGACAGGTGAGTGAGGTGAAAATACGGAGTTGAAGAACGAGTTCATCAAATTAGCTTTCTTAACTGGATCAGACACAATCATTTGGCCATCACGCAGGACGTTGGAAATAGAACGTTTAGTAGTTAATGACTTTATCAAGGACCAGAAACGATTTGGGTTGCTCGCAAGCACATCACCAAGTTTATGGCCAGACTCCTTCTTTTTCTGCGCGATGAGTCTTTTTGTTTCCCGTCGAATTTCAGAAT
This sequence comes from Dendronephthya gigantea, assembly GCF_004324835.1. Classification (NCBI taxonomy): domain Eukaryota; kingdom Metazoa; phylum Cnidaria; class Anthozoa; order Malacalcyonacea; family Nephtheidae; genus Dendronephthya; species Dendronephthya gigantea. The sequence continues at coordinate 2,827,758 of NW_021163014.1, forward strand.
ACCGCGAAAGGTCGTCTGGATTCGCTGTAGCCCGAGCTTTTCTCCGAAGTTTATTTTTGCGTCGGATACAGGACAACATTTCTGCATCGATCCATGGATGGGCGGACGCACTCTTGACCTGGCGCACCAGCACGTGATCCTTTACTGCAGCAAGAAATAAATCGCACCAGTGGGTTAGGGTTGCATCGACATTATTTGAAGTAAAAGCCAAATCCCAAGGAGTTCTAGAAAGAGCCTCATTCAGGTCATTCCAGTTAGTGCGCTTGTAGTCGAAGACGTTGCGTTTGACAGTTAGTTTTTTTGGAGTGTTAAAATCCATAGTGAAACTGATGAGTTTATGATCAGTAGAAATGACGTCATCATACCCATAAACATCTTTAACTTTTTCAGATACATTAGTTAATATTAGATCCAGTGTGTTAGAGATCCGTGTCGGGAAGTCTACTAATTGCCATAAGTAGTTATCACGCACTAACTTTGTGAAACAGTTCTCAATAGCGTCATTGGTTTTTGAGGTGCCAGTAGCCTAGTCTATGTTTGGCAAGTTGAAGTCGCCACATAAAATGAGCTGATCGAATTTGGCATTATGTGCTAGACGTAGAGATGCTTTTAACTCCTTCAAGTACTCAAGACTGGAATCCGGTGGTCGATAGTAAACAGCAACAAGAAGTTTACGTCTGTTGTTAGGTCGAATCTCGCAAAATAGAACCTCAGAACTATCCCCTCCAAATCCTGACGACCAAAACACGTAATCGTATCTCGAACGACCAACATAACTCCTCCACCAGGCCGAGAAGTTCTGTCTTTTCTAAAGATGTTGCAATTTGTCCCGGGTAGCACTTCACAATCCATAACCGTCGGTTTCAGCCAAGTTTCTGTAACAGCGATCAAATCTTTATCAGCTGCGAGAACTTGAAGATCATCCAACTTACGCACGACGCTTCTTGCATTAAAATATAGGCAGCGCAACATGTTCTTGTTATTGGATTGCAGAGTAGAGCTAGGATTAGTTTGTATGTCACCAGCAAGTAGAATAAGCAGGAAGATGTGGGATGCTTTACCAGTAGTTTGGAAGCCTAATCCATAATGGTAATCGGGAGGATAATTAGTTACTCTTAGCCGATGATCAGGAGTAGCGGTCCATGTGAAGCATAAGTTATCAGGTAGATTTGCCAAAGAACATTGGATTATGATCCCATTTAAGGAAGTCTTGGAGTCAACGTTGCTAGGACATGGTTTTAAGCACCAATAGACAATTGTCACCAAGAGCGAAACACGAATTAATCCATTTACTATCCAATTACAAATATCTACAGTACCATAAGCGTCTCTATAGTTTCCATACAATATACGTGTGCAGATGTCTCGTCTACGTTTGAATACGCGCGCTTTCGTCGCCATACGCATGGCGTATACTGCGTGCGTCAAAAACCAACCGTCTAATTAATGTAAACGAGTCCAGTAACGGTTAGTAATAGATAAAAACCACCAGATATTAGCACAAAACGAACAAAAAGTTTAAAATAAATTCTATCTTCTTGTTAACTGATGTCTTACCAATCTCCCTTTAATAACATTTCAGCCGCAGCATCAAGAATAGCAGCAAAAAATGCGAAAATCTACGGAGCAGTTGCATGCGCAACTGTACGCAATCTCGCGAATTCACAATTCCGTGTTGGTCAAGTGATGTTGACCATGGTGTTTTAATGTGCACGCGGCCAGTGTCGTTTCTTCAGACATTGAAGTTCAATTTAAATTAGCAAGGATGGTGTTTCTTGAGTATTTATGGAGTTAAACGGACCTGTTTTAGTGTGTTTGATATATTTAGATACGCGCTATTGCAAAACAGTGACAATGCGGCATTTAAAATAATGCAGTATCATAATTATTGCTGTTTATGGTTTGCAGGAATATATCGCATAGCATATACACCAATATTATCAGTAAAAAAGACATCATATCATTGTCTTCGTCTTTTTTTACTGAAAGACTAACAGTTTTTTTCAGTTCTTCAAGATCACCTTACGTAGGGGTGTGACTCACCCCAATTGTCGAAAACATTGTTTTGCTTGGACAATTTGTTGCGAATTTGCAGGGCAGGGCTCAGACAAAGCAATTTTTAAAAAAAATACGATTACTATAGGTCTTCGCAAAACGACATACCAAGCTCAAGTAAAATGCATTCTTACAACAAACACGAGATAAACAAACTAGACACCTGCCATTTCAAGGATTATAAAGTACGAGTTGTTCACCGCTTACCTTTCGCCGCTTAATTTTTCCAGTTCTGATCATATTTTAATATTTTCGAAGTGTTTATATCATTTTATTTGATCCGAATTTCATATCATGTTTACGAAACATTTTTTATAAAAATAGTGGATAAAATATGACGGTTAAATTGCTGACGTTCTTCATTGAAATACAAGCATTTTGTTCCAGTATGAGCAAGTTTCTTATCATCAGTCCTTACTCGTTCAAATTTTGCCCGTGCGCACAAGTGCTATGACCATTGAACGTCCACAGTCCATGACATAGAATTTAGACACTTTGAATTCCGTTATGTTGTCACAATACCCAGGTGTGATTCCTAATCTCCTGGCGGAATTAGTACTCTCGCGCGGTACTCTACGTCGGCTCGGGAATAATATTAACCGAATTTGAAAGATTAATAGTTTGTAACTTAATTGCTGACACTAAAAAATTTTAAACACTACGTTGACGATACGCTTGTCTTAATCAAGCCTTCCTATATTTCCGCCGTTTTAACAAAGTTTAATAGTTTCGACTTCACAGTTGACACTTCTCCCGATAGTGTCTCACATTTTTTAGATATGAAAGTAACGCACGATCGATGGTACCCACGTTTATATCGTAAAGACACTCACACTGGTCAGTACCCGCATTTTCCTAGTTTCAAGCCATGTTATACCGTAAAATAGCTTGGATGAAAACCTTATACCACCGCGCTTTTAAAATTTGTAGTTCGAAAACGATTTTTCAGTAATCAAATTGAAATCATCAAATCTTTCTTGTCTTGGAATCGTTATCCGGATAATGTTTTATACTCCCCGATAAATAAACTCAAAACTAAGTATTGTGAAAAATCTCCTTCCGCGGAGCGGATGATAATTTATTGCCCAAAATCTGGAGCCGTTTGCCTAATCTCGGAAACCGGGGTGATCTCCCTTAAAATCTTGTCTCGATAAAATACTAAGAAGTCTTTCTAAACCGGTAAAGTTGTACACTATTTCCGACACTAAAAGGTTGTCGTGCCTATCTCGGCTTTCTCGAGGCGCTCCTAGTCAAACGTAACGAGACCTTTCTTTAACACTGGGGTTGAGGCCAGCGAAGATCTACAACTGTTCACTTAATTACTCTATTTTTCTAATTGTCGGCTCTTTCTTTCTTTCAATTGCAATGACGTCATATGTGCCACTGTCAAAAATTTTTTTTAATAATTTGACAGGTTGACTCGTATGCTTTGTAATGATGTATTGACTCTGTAATGTAGCTAATTAAAATCAGTATAATTATGTATATGCCCCGCCGTATGCATGTATCTTTTTGGACATGATAGAGACGGAATTTTTGGAACAACAAGAGATAAAACCATGGGTGAGGCTACGGTATAATGATCATACCTTTTTTATTTGGTTAGAAGGTGAGGATAAGCTATTAAAGTTTATGAACAGATTTAATGAGTTCCATCCCAGCTTGAAATTTACTTATGAGTACTCACAGGGCAAGGTAAATATCCTTGATGTAACGGTGGAAATTGATGATGGTAAGTTCAGAACAAGTCTTTTTTTTAAGCCCATTGACTGCCATCAATATTTACACTATCAGTCATCGCACCCTGCACACGTTAAAACATCTATAGTAGATAATCAGGGTTTGCGACTTAAGAAAATTTCTACGGATCACGTAAGGAAGATTTGAGAAACATCTCCAGGAGCTATGTAGTTGGTTCAAAAATAGATCATACATACATGGCTCATTGAGAAGGAAACTAAGCGAGTTAAGGAATAACATAGAACAAAGCAGGGTAGTTAATGAACAAAGATGTAAGACTGGAGTGGTTTTAACAATAACTTATAAAACATGTCAAAAGAAAGCGATTTGCAACCGGGACAACACATTGAAGCATCTTTTCATTCACATTTTTTAACAAAAGAGCACAATGGCTTAGTTAATAATTGTGAGATAGTTATCATTGATAAAACTAATCCGAGAGAGCCTACAATTAGGGAAAAGTATTGGATCAATATACTTAGGAAAATGTATCCCTCTGGGTTGAATATTGAAAAGTGTAACTATTTATGCTAAATTTAATCTAGGTAGTTGTATAAAAGTAGAAGGCTGATTTATCCTCGTGATTTGCTATCTGCTTAAAGCATCTTGACTCTATTTTTACTGCATAATTTATAAGGACTACTTTCGTTAAAAGATAATTCGAAGTTTTTTGGCTTTGATTTATTTCGGATTAATCTCACCAAACGGTCCAGTTGCAGTGTAAGGATATATCGAACTTTTGCCCAATTTTCCCTACATGACTATCGCTTTGTAAATACAGGAATTATATTATGTACTTCTTACCAAACAAGTTAAAAAAAGACTGAGGGAAAAGGCTAAATTTCTCGCAAAACGCGTATTAATTCGGCAAGACAAAACAAGGCAACCCAAGCAAGGCAAGACTTTCGCAGGGACAAGATAAAAAATAACATAACCCTGTTAAAGCCTCGGATTTCTTTCCTCTGAAGGATCATCGGCTTTGGTTATTTTGAACGCATTGTGAAACTGGCTTTAAGCACTTTGCAAAATATTATATTCCACTTACAGATGCATAGGAAAATGTTGATTTTACTCATAAAAACCTACAAAAATACTTATACTCACCCATGTTTTCTTGGACAGCAATTCCGACCAAGATTGTGATACTGAACAAAAGCTTCAACATTTTTGCTACACCTTTCGTTTCCTAAAACATGTTACGAATGCCTCGGTTCTACTGAAGTTGATGAATCTCACAATATATAAACGATTTTAACTTACTATTTCAATTTAATTTTTGCTTCCTTCTTATGAGCGATGGCCTTGTTGTTCGTTAACCAAACAGGTAAACTTTATGTTTAATCGCGTATTCGCCAGGATCTTTTATCTAGATGAGTTTACGCTCTCGTGCATCCAAACAATTGAAACCTGAACGAGGACAGGTAAGTGTTTAATAAATAATATCGCTATTGTTATTTCGGAAAAAAACTCCTGGAAACGATTTGTGAAAAAGTTGAATTTAAAAGTTGTAGTCTTCCTAGCATGTATAGGTATTCGACCATTTATTTTCGTTGAAAATACAAAGTACACAACTTTTAGCGATATCACGTTGATGCGCAATTCAATTTAGACCGTAAGCCAGATGGTTTCTAGTCTACAGCCTATAAAAATATTAACATACCTATAGTCTATGTAAAGAATGGTGAAATAAGTTTTAACAGAAAGGTTTTTAAGGCCAAATTATCATTTCTTCTTCTTTGCTTTAGATTGAGAGGTTCCTGCTTCGAATATAATTGAAGACCTGAACAAGCTTTGAACAGAAATCATAATGCGACTGGTACCCTACGAGGTTAATAAATTATATCCTTATTGCTATTTCTACAAAAATTCTTCGAGTCCATATAATTCATCACCAAAAGTAAAGAATTCAAAGTTGTAATCTATCACAAATTTTACCAAGGACCTTAAGACTGACATTTACAGGAGACCGTTTACCGATAGCGGCAAACGTTCAGTACGGTCGCCAGTCCGACAATTTACTCATGCTATGCGAATATTTTGGTTTTCATTGACGTGAAAACAATGAATTTCTAAAGAAATGAATAATGATCATAAAATAAAATTTGCATTTCTTGCCTACAGCGCATAAAAATATTTTCTGCTGAGGGGTGTCTGCTTCAGTGACTCCGAACAATTGAAGACCTGAACGAGCTTTAAAGAGAAATCATAATGCGACTGGTACGCTACGAGTTTTATAAATTAGTTCGTTATTGCTATTTCTACAGAAATTCTTCGATCCTATGTAATTCTATCACCGAAAGTAAAGAAATTCAAAGTTGTAATCTTTTAGAAATCTTACTACTTATATATTCGACATAGCTATTTTGCTCGTTTTATATAAAAAGTACATTACTTTTATTTCACGTGAAAATATTTAACGATATCACGTTGATACGTATAATTCACTTTAGATCAGAACTTTTAAAATTTTGTTTTGCATTTTGTTTGCGACGAGGAATATATTCCGCTTCGAGATTGCGGAACTTAATACCAAAAAATTTTTCATTTCTTGCCTACAGCCCATAAAAATATTTTCTGGTGAGGGGTTTCTGTTTCAGTGACTCCGAACAATTGAAGACCTGAACGAGCTTTGAAGAGAAATCATAATACGACTGGTACGCTACGAGCTTTATAAATTATGTCGTTATTGCTATTTTTACAAAAATTCTTCGAGTTTTGTATTATTTTAGAAATCTTACTACTTATATGTTCGACTTATTTTTCTCGTTTAAAATAAAAAGTAACGTTACTTTTACTTCGCGTGAAAATATTTAACGATATCACGTTGACGCATAATTCACCTTAGCCGGCCCGTAAGTTCAACATTTTGTTTTGTATTTTGTTTGCGACATGTACAAGGAATATATTCCAAACTTTTAGAGCGGAAAAGAAGGCAACCTATGCTTCGAGATTAGAGACCTTAAGATTGACGAAATTCTTCGATCCTATATGAAGGGTTGGATCCAGCACTAGTGCACTAATTTTTATGACACAAGAAAATTGCTCGAAATAGCCACTTTGTTTTGTAATGCAAATTAGTGCACTAGTGCTGGATCCACCCCTGATATGATCCTATGTAATTTTATCACCAAAAGTAAAGAAATTTAGATTTGTAATCTTTTAGAAAACTTACATATATTCGACATATTTTGCTCGTTTCATATAAAAAGTACATTACTTTTATTTCACGTGAAAATATTTAACGATATCACGTTGATACGTATAATTCACTTTAGATCGGAACTTTTAAAATTGTTTTGCATTTTGTTTGCGACAAGGAATATATTCCGAATTTTTAGAGTGGAAAAGAAGGCAGCCTTCGCTTCGAGATTAGGGACCTTAAGACTGACATATACGGGAAACCATTTACCGAAAGCGGCAAACGTTCAGTGGCGTGGCCAGTCCGACAATTTAGTCATGCTTTGCGAATATTTTGGTTTTCATTGACGTGAAGACAATGAATTTCCAAAGAAATGAATAATGATCGTAACATAAAATTCGCATTTCTAGCCTACAGCCCATAAAAATATTTTCTACTGAGGGGTTTCTGCTTCAGTGACTCTGAACAATTGAAGACCTGAACGAGCTTTGAAGAGAAATCATAATGCGACTGGTACGCTACGAGTTTTATAAATTAGTTCGTTATTGCTATTTCTACGGAAATTCGTCGAGTCTACCAGTATATAATTTTATCACCGAAAGTAAAGAAATTCAAAGTTGTAATCTTTTAAAAATCTTACTACTTATATATTCGACACAGCTATTTTGCTCGTTTTATATGAAAAGTACATTACTTTTATTTCACGTGAAAATATTTAACTACATTAGCAATAACAATTGCAAGAAGTCTGACTGTATGTTTAATACGTATGTTTAATACGTTCAAATGTTATAGGGGTATTCTAAAAGGACAAAAATGGACATTCATACATATATTACGCACTAATTTGCATATTTCTAAAATTCCTGCCAAAGGTACTAAAGGCAACAGGGACCGATTGCAGAATACCCGTCATTTGTAAAGCGCATTATTGAATGGATACGCGGGTACTTGGCTACGCAGTGAGTAAAATTAAAATGACGTAATTGCTGACGCAGCGAGCGAGCCTGATTCTAATTCTAATTCGTACAGGGTTCTTAAAGTACAATTTTACTTCTGTTTTTCGGACCAGAATACATTGCTGTTAACCGACCAGAATGCACCACTATATGCACTGCTGTTAACTGACCAGAATGTTTTGCATGCATGATGCTATATATACAGGGAATTTGAGTAGTCGACTGAGTTGATTTACTTAGGTTTAAGTAAATCGAAGTAAATTCTACACTTAATCTATCCAATTCGACTGATTATAGTCGTTCGCTGGCTTTTATAGCAATACATTATAATGCCAGTTGTAACAACTCGTACAACCTTCAATCGTAGCTGTTTGTGCTACATTTCCTTCCCATGCAAAATGTCATTATTCAATTCATGCTATTAATAAACAAAACTGATAAAATAAGGCGATAACGATGCAATTGTTTTGCCTTTGCTGTATGTTGTGTTCATTATAATTTTATGACCTACTGATTCTGGCCTGGTCTTACACTATACTGAATTTGCTTAGTACAAACAATTTATAACGCTGACTGGAAAGAGTCATTTTGTGTTTGTGTTCCTCGCTTTATGGAATTTATTTAGTACTCAGCAGTGAAGACTTTTATGGTAATTTGAAGCCGGTATAAATGTGTTTATTTTATGCTTAAAAAACGTTTCAGTTAAATGTCGTTACCAAACAGTTTGTTCGGTAGACTTTTTGTTTGAGTGTGATTTGTAAGGCGACGAAAACGTCTTTTACAAAGAGATCAATTATAACTTAATTCGGGCTTGTGCTGCTGTACGCATAACTATAGAATAATAGAAAGTCATTTGTTTATGGCTTGCTAACTTGTTTGAAGCAATTATAGCTTCTCTGACAGATGAATTCAATAGAACACGGCATTATGCTTGATTTAAATCTGAAAGGTTATATACCTTTTGTATACAGGGTGAGTAAAAAAACCTGACACCTTTGAAATTCAAATTAGCTGCAAGGGGCAGTAATCGGCGGTAATGTGACAGAAGTTGCCTAAAATATCTCATGAGTATATGAAGCATATCAGGTAACCTAGAAACATAAAGTTTGTTCCCTTTGGGAGTTAAAATGCATTCTAAGCTCTGTAAATAAAAAAGAATAGTTTTATCAAATCGTTTTTCTAGCACACGCACCGCGTTGAATTAATTCAATTGGTTTAAACACTTTCACATTAATTAACCACGCCAGGCACGTCTTGTTGATTGTACACAATGGGCATTGTCAAATGCCAGCCACAAGTTCGCGGCTAATTTGAATTTCAAAGTTTTCAGTCAGTTTTTTTTACTCACCCTGTACACACTGTGTAGTAGAAGGCGTTTCAGAAGAACGACGCTTTGCTTTAAAATATTGACAGCATATATTAAATATTGAAGCATCATCTAAAATTGAAAAGTCCCACGTTCATGCTAGTGGAATAAGCACAAGAAGAAATACAAAAGAAAACTTTGAATTGAATATTTTTTCAATTCACTGCGTTGTCTGCTCCCATGTCGTCATGAATCTTAGTCGAACTTAACTCGTAGCATTTTAGTCGAACTTAACTCGTCGCATTTATTGCACTGAAGTGCGACGCCTTTTTTTCGACGGAAATGCAACGTCTAAATTGTTTTTATTCGACGCGGCACATTAAATTCGACGCTGTCGAATTTTGTGACAAGCTCTGTCGCATACACCAGTTTAGACGGCAAATAAAACTGACTCGTATAAAATGCATATATTTGTTTTTGTACCAAATTATCCATTATGATCTAACCATTGTTGCTTCGTGGACTCCAAGAAGTTTAAGTTATGCATTGAGATGACGTTTTTAGGGCTTTTGCAGATGGGTTTTTTTGTGATCTCTGTGCCCAAAGGGATAGAACCTGCTTTAATCAGTGTGGAAATGCTTACACACGTATTTTTCTCATAACGGCATAAATTTAACATGGCGAGACAAAATATGGCATACAGCGATTCATAGAAGATAAAGGTTTTAAAAAATGGTTCTATTCCCATTGATTAAAAGTAGGGATTCGTGCCAGCCAGATCAAGCTGTTGAGCCATCGGCCTCAAGCAGCAAAACCACATCCCCATATTTCCAGAACACCCCATAGGGTGATGTAGAAGAAAACGATTCTGAGGAGGACGACTTACAGGGGAAAGATCGATCTAGGGCAAATCTGCTGCAGAATTTCATAGGTATGTGGAAACCATCAACTGCAGCCCAACAGACTGGAAATTGCCACATTCCTTCCATGTCGATGATTTTTTCTTTCATCTCTTTTTCTGTCGAAGGAAAAAGAAAAGAGACAGCACGGTCCCACAGGTTTTACACAATTGCCTCGCAAAGTTCAATTACAATGACTTGCATAGTAGAAGTACTAAGTCCACACATTTCAGCAAGAGTATAGTTGTAATCACTTCGTGCCAGTCGGTAAAGGCAAATTGCCAATCTATATTGGCTGGCGATATTGCTTGCTCCATTATGGTAGCTTTTGCATGTTAAATGGTTCTGAACTTTGCCAAGAATCGTGATAACGATATTCTGCGCCACTCTAAACGTATTCCTAAACCGACTTTCAGAAAAGTTTGCCCACACAAAATTCCACCAAATCCGCCATGTTTGGTTCTTTCGAGACGGCGACATTGACGAATTCGAGGCTTTGTGGGCCTAATGAACTTTATTGTAAGTAATGACAAACATAACTAAAGAATCTTGCTCCTTCTTGTTTTGATACCGTGCAATATTCGTAATTGCTTCAGTCATCTTTCTCTTCTTATTTTCAAAATTTGCTTTAAAATAATTGACTTAACGTAAAAGCCGCCATATTGCTTACTTAAATTAGTGTTGATAAATGCGACCAATAAATTCAACGTCTAAACTGAGCACGTCGAACGTCGCATTTACGTCGCACAAAACTGCGGTTAAATGCGACGAGTTAAATTCGACTAAAATGCGATGTCTAATCTAGGCGTAAAAGTCTCTATTATGAGCAGGTTCCTTGCATTTTTCTTCTTATCGTGCAGTACCGTAAGTGCAATGGGAGCGATTCATGCACCGCATGAATAATTTTGTTTTGACGTCAAACTCTTGTTGTAATGAAAAGGCAAATAGACAACTTGTGCCTCATTTGTTTCAAGGATAGATTGATTGGTGGAATGGGTTGGGATGGATCGATGAATTGTATAACGTGGGTTATGATAAATAAATAGATCGCCTCCGATCGATTCGGAGAGATTATTTGGGATGAATAGATAGGTGGAATTTGTTAATTGGATCAGATGGATTTGAACAAATAGATTGATTGGGTGGGTTGGAATGAATAGATTGATTACATGGGTTGCGATGCAATCCATGCGGATTGATTAAATGGGATGGATTGGATTTACCCAAAGTCGAAACAGAAAGATTTAAAAGGTCTTTTTTAAATAGATGTCTTTTTAACAATTTTAGCTAACTTTAATAATCTTAAATTTTAATAATCTTAATAGTAAAACTTAAAGGATTGACTTTTAATAGTTTTAGTCAAAATAGATATTGTACATTAATAATTCTATTCCATTCCTGTATATGTTAGTATATGTTAGTTTAAATTGTAAGGTCACACGTCTGTTGTGGCTAGATTTTATATGTAAAGACTTAATAATAATAATAATAATAATAATAATAATAATAATAATAATAATAATAATAATAATAATAATAATAATAATAATAATAATAATAATAATAATAATAATAATAATAATAATAATAATAATAATAATAATAATAATAATAATAATAATAATAATAATAATAATAATAATAATAACTAGAAATACATGCATGCAGCAACCCCTCGCTATTTCAAACCAAGTACACAATTTCCTGAGTTAACCTGACCTAAACTTATATTATGGAATGACACAAATCTCAAATCAGTCTTATTATATTTTACCGAGTATATTATAGCTAATGTTTCCATCATTCAATACAAAAATAATCATAAAGCTAGTGTAAACATTGCCCGTTCAATTTTGCTGCATTATACCATGCCAGCAATTAAGTAACGGTTTAAAATCGAAGTTTCAAACGATTAAAACAGTACAAAATCTTCACAGACAAAGAAAAAACTTCAAATGTTATTTTATTCTGTATTTTGCAGTCGATGCCGGCGGCTAGAAGTTTCATACTTTATAAATATAGTGTGTATTTTTTATAGCAAAATTCAAATTACACTTTCAAAAACACTTTTTGAAGTTAAAGCAAAGGTGTAATAGCCTTTCACAGGTTTATGCGTTTGCATAAAAAGCTGAAAATTTAACAAATAAACGGCATAAAAAGCTGAAAAGTATACAAATACGGCTCATTCTTATCGCGAAACAAATACGAAATAAACAAAGTAAACACGTACCCCATGTCTTTGAAAACATTTATAAGTTTGCAGATTATGAATTATTCCTCTTACACGGCTTTCTCTTGACCGTATCCACGTTCATCTTTGCTAACTGTCATGCTTCATATATCTTTTTTCTTCTCGTTTTACTTTCTTTGCACAAAGTTTATGAAACGCTTTTACAAAAATGTTTACGAAATGACAGTTAATATAAATTGCTGACGTTCTCGTTGAAATACAAACTTTCTGTCTTAGCCAATCAGAACGTTCGTTGATTACCACACGTTACTCGCGCATGCGCATAACTTACAAAACCACCCAACGTCGACCGTCCATGACAAAGAATTTGGACAACTTTGGATTCGCCTATGTTCTACCGGGTTCCGGGTGTAATTCCTAATCTCCGAGCGGAATTAGTACCCTCGCAGGCGCTCCGCGCCCGCTCGGGGATAATAATAATAATAATAATAATAATAATAATAATAATAATAATAATAATAATAATATAAATAATAATAATAATAATAATAATAATAATAATAATAATAATAATAATAATGGAAACTTTATTTTCAATTGATTATTACAAAATACAAACTTGATAATCCTCGCTTTACAGGTAGCTTATCAATGACTACAAGAATTGACTCTATATTAATATGTATATACTGATTAAAATGTACTATATGTCATGATTTTCCGATTATAAAAAGATTATAGTGTCATAAGTGTTGGGTTATCCCACTCCTTGTTTCGTTTACAAAATATATAATACGATGATCTTATGCACATATTTACAATTTTTCTTTTTATATATTTGCTATGCTGGGCATCAAATTTTAGGCTTCTGAGCATTTCATCGAAGCATTTAGCTGATCTACTAAAAACGCCTAGTGCACTCAAGGATAAGTTGACAAATTTAACACTATCATAGCTTGACTCTTGTTCTTTAATTAAGTGGGTATACTTTTGATGTTTCCGATGGGCGTTATTTTCCATGTTTGACTCATATCCAACAGTAAGCTCAAGAATATATAAATATTTGTTTTCAATGGCAAGTAAAAGATCAGGTCGCAAGTTATCTCCGGTGAGAACAGATGGGTTTATAAAACCAGGTAAATCAACGAAAAGTCTGGAACTTTGTACCGCAGTAAGGGTTGATGCGAGGAAATTTAAGACGGAATCGTGTCGCCATGTATATCGGCCTTCTTTTAAGTACGTTTGACAACCAGCAACGACATGAAGCAGAGATTCAGGAGACGAGCAAAAAGAACAAGCTGAAGTTGACGACACACCCCATTTTGAAAGGTTTTTTCTTGTTGGGAGACTGTTATTGATGTATCGGATGGTGAAATTAAAAATGTTTTTGGGAAGTTTTCTTTGAACTGAGGACCATAAAGAGTTAAATGTAGATGTTGAATTGTTAATGACATTGGAAAAGAAAGAACCTTGCGAAAACAAATGGTTTTGAAGCCTTTCTTTGTTCTCTTTTCTAACAGCCTTTAGAACGTCTTTAGTGTCTTTGTAGATATCGTACTGAATGTTCTTGTTCGTACTCGTGATTACCCATAGATTATTGATGTCTTTATTCGTTGAGGATTTTAGAGCTGTTCGGCAAACGGTTCGACATTGCAAAAATTTTGTGGAGGGGAGATTAAGATTGAGACCAAATTTATTTTGTGGAAGAAACACGTTGTTAAGCGTTGAAGTTACAGGAAGTTCTAACCATTTCCGGATATATTTTGATGCGGCACTATCTAACGTTTCACAGATCCAGGTCTTAGGGATATCAGAAACTGTGAAGTGCCAGGCGATTTTCGAAAACAAATAGCGACTGTATAATTGAAGTTTATTTTTCGGATGTAAGGGTAATTGATCAATTTTATTCATGATTTCATTGAACGTATTTAGCAGCTCAGTTTTATGCTCCTCTTCAGACATATCATAATTGAAAAAGCGGCCAAGGTAGCAGAAGGATTTGCCCATTTCGATTCGGGGTATCAGATGGTTATTAATGAACAGCTTGGGTAAATACTGGATAGATTTGGTTAAATGTTTTTTTATGCCAAATGTTGAACATTTGTCAACACGTATGATCATATCAGCCCACTGACACCAAATATTAAAACGATTGAGGAGCATTTGATTCTCCCTCTCTTGGCTACTAATAACTGCAGCATCATCTGCAAACTGGAACCAATGGACTGGGTTACATGGAATGCCAACTTGGCTTAGTTTCCAAAATCCAAGCTGACGATATTTTTCGGATTTGATGTGCTGTACAAACGTATTGAATGACATATTGAATAGTAAAGGACTGAGACAATCCCCTTGAAGAACTCCTCGACTGATTGTGATAAATGGGGTGTTGAAATGTTCAGTTATTATAGAAGTTTGGAAATCAGTGTAGAGATTGCGGACAAGGTTCTTTATGTGACTGGGAATATGATGATATTCAAGAACTTCATAAATAAGGTTGTGATGAACTTCTCCAAATGCGTTTTTCAAATCGAGTAATGTAATAACAATTGAACGTTGCTTTATGCGCGCTGTATTAATGATATGAGCCATCTGAGCAGTATGCTCAAGTGTTCCTGAGAGTTTTGGAGTAAAACCTTTTTGAATTTTTTGTTCTATGTAATTATTTTCTGAGAGGAATTGATATGTTTTATTACGAAGACATGACGTGAAGACTTTAAGTGGAATGGATTCCAAAGTAATCGGTCTAAAATTGGCAGGGTCACATGTTTCACCTTTCTTATGAATCAGTATAGTGCATGCTTTCTTCCACTCTGTTGGGACAACACCGCAAGACCAGGCTGCTTGGATAATTTCGGTTAAGTAGGAACGCAAATACGGACAACGTTTAAAACAGATTATAGATATATGATCAAGTGGACATGGCGAGCCAGACGGTTTCATTTTACGAATGACGTTAGTAATCTCTTGATAGGTCGGGGGGTCAATATTATATGGCGTTTGTGGAGAAGCGAGTTTTGGGATCCAGCTAGGGAGTTTGAATGATCTTTTCGGGTTAATCGAGGTGAAAGTTTTAGTGAAGTAGTTGGTACATTGTGTTAAATTAAACGACGGGAGTGAGCTTGTAGTCTTCTTAAATATTCGTTTAACATAACCCCAAAAGTTTTTAGTAATTAGACTATCGTGATTAATTTCCGTAGAGTCAAAGTCATTTGTATGTGGATCGGTTTGACTGGATTTGCTTAGAAGGTTCCGTAGCTTTTTTGCAACAAATTTTATTTCTGTGATATCACCATTTTCCGCTTTTAGTTTCTTTAATTCTTTCTTTAAATCCTTAGTTGAAAGTGTTTGATATTTGCGTTCATATTTAACGTTACTATTGTTACCAACGAACCCATAATTTTCGCTAAAGTAATTATAGATGACGGTTGCCATGGTATTGATGTTATTATTAAGATCACTCGGTATGATTGGGTGATTTGAAAATGTTAGTTGAAAAAAGTCGTTGGCGGCTGACCATTGTAATGGAGATTTAGGAAGTTTTATACCTTGTTTTAAATCAGGGAAGTTTTCTTGATCCTGAGTGCTTAAATTTGATGTTTCAGTGGTGTCTGGACAAATGCTATCCTCGCTGTGGCGATCGTTCATTGCATCTGTCATTTGCTGTTGTAATTCGTCTTCGAGGTCATCAATGACTCTGCAACTTCGTTGATGCATTTTTAGACCGCGAGCTCCTTTGCAGACTTTACCACAACAACATTTTATTGCCTTAACAGCCTTTACCGGTAGACATAATTTTGTTGGCATTTCCATTCTTGGATTAACATTTCCAGTTCTTTCTTCTTCGTTTCCAAGTTTACTTTTACAACGCCATGAATGGCGGCCCAATGATAAAAATTCTTTTCCACAAAACCCGCATATTATTAACGTAAAGAACAATACAAGCAAATGTGCACGAATCATGATTGTTTATCTTTCATATAAGGTCAAAAAAATCACAGTATATGTCAATTCAAGTAAAATTTTTCATTAAAACAATGGACATGCACAGAGAGCGTCCATACGCCACTGCTCGATGTATAAAAATAATAATAATAATAATAATAATAATAATAATAATAATAATAATAATAATAATAATGATGATAATAATAATAATAATAATATAAATAATAATAATAATAATAATAATAATAATAATAATAATAATAATAAAATAATAATAATAATAATAATAATAATAAATAATAATAAAATAATAATAATAAATATAATAATAATAATAATAATATATAATAAAATAATAATAATATAATAATAATAATAATAATAATAATAATAATAAAATAATATAATAATAATAATATAATAATAATAATAATAATAATAATAATAATATAATAATAATAATAATAATATATAATAATAATAATAATAATATAATAATAATAATAATAATAATAATAATAATAATAATAATAATAATAAAAAATATAATAATAATAATAATAATAATAATAATAATAATAATAAAATAATAATAATAATAATAATAAAATAATAATAATAATAATAATAAAATAATAATAATATAATAATATAATAATAATATAATAATAAAATAATAATAATAATAATAATAATATAATAATAATAATAATAATAATAATAATAATAATAATAATAATAATAATAATAATAATAATAATAATAATAATAATAATAATAATAATAATAATAATAATAATAATAATGGCCAGATTTATTGGATGGGATGGAATGGGGTGTGCTGATTGGTTGATTGAATGGGATGGATTTGGATGAGATGAGTGAAAATTAATACATTCAGTGGATGGGATGGGTGGATTGATTACGTTAAGTCATGAGCAAAGTCAGCATTTAGTAGTGACAGCTATTCTCGTTATAATATATTTTAAAATAGAAGTCAAGTCCGTATGTAAACAAACGGTTTGTTTAGATTTTGAACTTTTTAGATTTTGAGCTATTTTTTAAAATACGATGTGCTGTTTGAATATCTAACGCTATTTAGGTTCGTTACGCTTCTAAATGAATAAGCATTAGAGTTTATATTAAGAAAAAATAAGAAACATGCTAAATTTAGGCAAGTGAGGGCCCTCACTTGTTATGAGCAGAACCTATGCGCAGAACGGACTTGACTTCCACTTTAAGCTTTGTTTACATCCGTTTGTTATGCAACGGAAATTGATACTTGGTTTAACTTCAACTTGGCTTGAATTTGTCTTTTGACCTTGTCTTGATTTTGATGACTTGATGTTTTATGAGACCTTGCCGTTGCCTCGGCAGTTGCGCCGTTGAAAAATCAAGTTTTCCCTACACTAAAGACAAATTACTGCTTTGTTTTGAACAGATTTCTTCATATAAAGACGAGCGACTTTTGCGTAAATGGATTGAAGCCGTGGGAAAAGAAAACTGGTTTCCCTCTAAAACTGCCGTGCTTTGCGGAAAAAATTTTCGCGACGAAAATTATTCATTTAGTCAATATTTGTTCACAAATTTCAGAAAGAAAAAACGTTGAAAACACACCAAAAGTCTTTCAACCAATGTCAAAAATTTTGAGACAAGCGAAAACGATAAAGGGTCTGATGACCACATTAAACGAAAAACAACTTTTGTCAAGTGAATTTGCGGACATTCTCGAAACCAACTAGGCATATTGACTTAGATTTATTCAAAAATGAGGTAAAGAACCGCAATATGTCAACTGCTCACGCTACAGTGAAGATATAAAAGAATTTGCATATCAATGCATTTCTACAGCCCCAGAGCGTATAAATTTGTCCGAAAAAAACTCCACTTACCCCATCCTGCGTTCATGGGGCGGAAACGTTACGTGCGAGCTTGGTTTTTTGAACAACACGATTTACACTACATATATAAAGAAAGTATCATTGTCAGATCTATAACTTTTGATGGACCATAAAAAAAATGGAACCGCAAGAAAACTTGGTTGCAAAATTAGTGACTTGGAAGGCTCATTCCCTCATCCTTGGCCACCAGATTTAACTGTATACATCATTTTTGACATATGCCACATGTTAAAGTTATGGTTCCCTAAATGTATTACATCACATCCAAAAACCAGGGAACAAATCTAAAAGCAAACACTCATAATTGTATACATTTCTAAAATACTTTTGTATAATAATATATTGTATCAGTTCACCATTGTATATATTTTTAAAAATATTTTTGTATTATGATATTTTGTATTATAATTTTGTATTAAAATTTTATATTATAATATATGTATTCAAATTCAAATGTAAATAAAATGAGTGTAATCAAATGAGAACTTTTAAGTTCTACCAATGTATATAAACGTTTCATCAGTATAATATTTGTATTGAATTTGAAAAAAAGGTGATCATTTTATTGAATTTTACTTCGCTTCTCGTAAATTTACTGCAGACGCCAAGGAAAAGAATTCATCGTTAGACAAATCGTTATATGACGCGGAAAAGAGTACTTATGCCACAAATAACAATGATCTGGCGAACACGTCAATAATAGGTAGTGTGGACGACCAATCTGCTGTGCGGGGGTCTGAGTCTGTGCTACCGAGTGTAAATCGTAAGTGTACTAATATTAATTATAAACCATTTGGCAAAGGTCTAGTTATGGCCTCACTAAATATTAATAGCCTTTTTGCGCATATTGATGAATTTTGAATATTTATGAAAGAATCTGATATTGATGTTATCTCAATTAACGAAACAAAGCTTGATTCTTTAATTGGAGATAACGAAGTCCATATACCCGGCTATGAAATAGTAAGGAAAGATAGGAGAACAAATGGGAGACATGGGGGTGGTGTTTGTTTCTATGTAAGATGCAACCTTAATTACAAAATTTGCGATGATTTAAGCTCTGACGATTTAGAATATTTAACAGTTGAAATAATTAAGCCTCGGTCTAAATCTCTTTTAATTAGCACTTGGTTTCGACCTCCAGATCTGCCAACGTATTACTTTGATTATTTTGAGAAAATAATACAGAAGGTAGATTTGACGAATCATGACTACTTTCTATTAGGTGACATAAATGTGGACCTTATGCCGGGAGCAACATCAGCCAATGCTAATAGATTAAATAATATATTTGAAATTTTTGGCCTCACACAACTAATTAAAGAACCCACTAGAACTACACCATATTCCTCAACGCTAATTGATCTTTGCGTTACAAATGCCCCAACAAAGATCATAAATTCAGGTATAATTGATCTTTCCATAAGTGATCATGTTTTAGTTTATATGACACATAAGGTTCATTATAAGAAAGCGGAAGCGCGATTAGTTGAAATAAGGAGTGATGAAAAATTTTCATAGAGGAAACTTTATAAAAGATTTAAAACAACAGCAATGGTTAGAATTAAATTTGTGCAATGAACCTAATGAAATGTGGGTAAGATGGAAAGGGATGTTACTTAATTGCATTGATAAACATGCTCCACTCAGATTAAAAAGAATTGGGAAAAAGAAATCCCCTTGGAGAACTAACAATTAAAACAAAAAATGCGCCAGAGAGATTTTTTGAAAAAGATAGCAAAAATGACTGGAGACACATTGATTTGGCAACAATATAAATCATTAAGGAACTCTACGAATAATGAAATTAAAAAAGTGAAAAGTCAATATTTTACTGATAACCTTGAGACCAACCAGAACAATCCAAAGTCAACTTGGAAACTTATTAATGAATTAAGCTCTCGTAATAATTCTAGTCATAAGACCATATCTAATATTACAATTGGCGAAGAAACAATAAATGCGCCTAAGGACATAGCCGAAATGTTTAATTCTCACTTTGCAAAAGTAGGTGAGAATTTAGCATCTGATATACCACCATCTGCTGTGGAACCGGAGGTTTATATTGAGCCAACTGAAACGACATTCTCATTGACACCCCCCACAATAAATACAGTTTGTAGTAAATTAAGAACGATTAACGAAAAGAAAGCATCAGGTCTGGATAAAATACCCTGCAAACTTTTAAAACTTGCAGCTGAAATCGTTGCCCCATCATTAACTCTAATATTTGATAAGATTATAACTACTGGCATATTCCCAACGGAATGGCAGTTAGCAAGAGTTACGCCGATTTTTAAGAAAGGTAGAAAAGATGATATGGACAACTATCGACCAATATCCGTAATTTCATGTGTTGCTAAGATTTTTGAAAAACTGATTTTTGATCAGCTATATGAGTATTTAAATGCTAATAATTTGATATCCAAAATTCAATCCGGTTTTCGATCATTGCACAGTACATTAACTGCCTTATTAGAAGCAACGGACAAATGGTCAATCAACATAGATAATGGCTTACTCAATGGAGTGGTCTTTATCGACCTCAAAAAAGCATTTGATACCATTGATCACACCATTCTCTTACGGAAGCTAAGAATATATGGTGTTGACCAAAGCGGCATCAAACTCTTTGAATCATATCTAAGCAACCGTGGCCAAAGATGTTGCGTAAATGGTAAATTATCTGAGGCTGTTAAAATAAGTTGTGGTGTGCCTCAAGGTAGCAACTTGGGGCCACCATTGTTTTTAATTTACATTAACGATTTGCCTAATTGTCTAGAAAGAGCCTCTCCGAGAATGTTTGCTGATGATACTAATATAAGTATTGCGGCAAAATCTGTAACAGAGCTTGAATCAATAATTAACTCTGAATTGAAAAATCTTAATCAATGGCTCATAGCTAACAAACTGAGTCTAAATGTCGCTAAAACGGAATTTATGATAATTGGATCTCGTCAAGGTTTAATGATACACAATAATGAACAAATAAACATTGAAATTGACGGGAAGATAATCAAGAGAGTTAAAGATACGAAATCATTAGGATTACAAATTGATGAGCACCTAGTATGGGTGCGACACGTTGAAGGCATTTCCAAAAAGGTTGCGTCGGCAATTGGTGCTCTTAAAAGGATACGCCAGTTCACAGATACAAGCACCGCCCTCAAAATTTAAGGAGCTTTGATTCAACCGTATTTTGATTATTGTAGTTCAGTTTGGGATGGTTTAAATATCACGTTAAATGATAAATTGCAAAAACTGCAAAATAGAGCAGCGAGGGTAATTACCAAATCTGGATACGATGCAAGTTCTAGCGACCTTTTTACTAAACTAGGTTGGGACAATCTTTCGACACGCCGGAAAAAACACAAGGCTGTAATAATGTTCAAAATTTTTAACGATTTAACACCGAATTATCTCCGTAATTTATTTGAATTCCACAGCACAGGATACAATTTGAGAAACTCTGAAAATGCTTTATTTGTACCAAAACCGCGAACAAATTATGCTAAACGAAGTTTTAGTTATAGTGGCGCGGTGTTGTGGAATGAGTTACCTCAAAATGTACGAGCATTATGCTCTCTTAACCAATTTAAAAGGGAGATTGACAACATTTTTTCCCTATAAAACAGACTCTCGCACGGCAATCTTGTAAATCAGTTTATATAACTGTATTTTAAATTGTATTGTATTGTGTTGTATTTAGTAATTTTGTCCCTAAACATCTAATGAATGTATATAATTATAGCCCACTTTTTATACTGTAGATTTTACCGTGCTTAAATAAAGTTTTGATTGATTGATTGATTGATTGATTGATTGATTGATTATATTTTCCGTCTGCGGAGATGAAGATTTTCTTCGGGTGTTCTGCTTTAAGAAATTCCAGGTAGCTGTGGCTGCGCTCTCCGCCGTTTCATTTGTCCCAGTACTCGCTTGGCGATGATCGCTTTGTATTAGTCTTATAACTGTTAATAAACTTGATTTTTCATCTTCAAGAGTTTTATTTGTTGATCGCACGTCCGAGATGGTACTGGATATATTTACAATTTGCTCTAGCTTTTCTTTCTTTAACTCGTTTATTGTATCTTGTAAAACCACGATAGAATAAGGTTTATTTTCTTTAATGTAGTCTACCTCACGAGCAATGTCATTCAGTTTACTTGTCACGTCTTCAGCGAATCTACCCAGTTTTAATTTCAATAGATCAATTTCATGATTAGGTCTTGAGTTTTCGGGGGATTATGTTTCTTTGTACTTTTTGTATTGAGGATTTTTTGGGTCTTCAAATTTAAAGATTCCAAATGCAAATTGTCTGTACTTGTTAACTCAATAATCGATTTTTGGCTATGACCTTTGGACTTTCCCCATTTTGGGCGTCTCCTTCGTTTTCAAGCTCTTTTGTCGGTATTTTTGCAATCTCAAGTTCGTTAACAGTTCTCAATAGGCGCTTCGTGAAAAAATATTCTCGTGTCACCTGCATTGACTGTTAGTGATGTTTCCAGCGAATTTGAAAGCTCATAATTATTCATCGTTAGTGTCGTTGTCAGAAGCATTCTTACGATGTTTAAAAAAGCACTGCATTCTTTGTTATAAATCATTGCCCAGCTCTTTCTCCGCCAGAATATATATATATATATATATATATATATATATATATATATATATATATATATATATATATATATATATATATATACTCTTCGAAGCCATGCAATCGATAATAGCTGGCTCTCGAAGGACCATTTGCCCAACTCGGTGAGCACTAGGTAGTGCTTTGAGCTGTTTCTTCATCAATTTCTGTTAGAATCAACGCCTTCTAGCTTAAGTCCCCCAGTGAGGCAGTGAGCATATTATTCTTAATGTTACCATAATTGAATAAAACATTTTTAATAGTTGAAGAATCAATCGGAATACAAGAAGCAGGAATTACACGTTTGTCACTCCTCACGTAAGAATGTGTCATTATTGATGCTCAGAAAACTCTGCTGCGGAAGGGGTATGCAAAATTCATAGCAGGTAACATATCTGTGCGTAAATAAGTCACATTACATAAAACAAAACATTATTTCACGAAGAAAATAGGAAATTTGTGTAGTAATATATTGAGATGCAATATATTTCTTTGCACTCTTGTGTGGAACGTCACCAACGGCGTGTTATAGATTGCTTCTTTAACCGCTGTTCCAGAATTGGGAAGCTTTTCCAAGACTTCAAATACGACTATACTAGTGTATACGACTGATAAATACCACAGACGACCGCAAGGAAAAAAATACTTTCGCAGTGGCCGTTCGCTTCCCAACGAAATGCTACGAACAGCTGAGAATGACAACACAATAACCAAATCGAAAAAATCTTAAGAAATTTCTGTCAGACCAAGTAACGCCGAGGTTTAAACTCCGTCTCACCGCAGTTCAACCTCGGTAATACCTCGGTTCAACCTCGGTCTGACCTCTGTTCAACCACGATCAGACCAAGGTTTGACCTAAGGTTAACCGGAGTATTTGTTAGTAGTGGACAGTACTGTACAATATTTTCTAATTTAAAATTTTCAACCATTTAGGGCAAGATTCTGCGGGCTGTTTGGCAGTTACTAGAGAATATACCTATCAGAAAAGGACGCCAGTGGTGGACAGTACTGTTCCATGTTTTCTAATTTAAATTTTTCTACAACATAGCGAGAGATCTAGAATCCACGAGCGTTTACGCCGTTACTACAGAATAAATTATACCCATCAGAAGAGCACGCCATTGTCTCTTTTTGCGTAGGTGAGATACCCCGGCGCCAATATTTAAGATGGCGCCATTTTTAATATCGGCAAGGGGTGATGGTTTCCATTTATTGTCCTTGCTGAGTTTCGAATCATGACCAATTACAGTGATCAAAAAAACAATTAAGTTGTCTTTCTGATGGGTTTTCTGTGCGGTTAGGAAGCAATGTGATAAACAATGAGTGAATCGCAGTGAAACACTGTAAGAGCTGTACTTATAATTTATATGGTTTAATGGCAATGGGACATAGGAATCTCCCAATTGTTTGCCATAATCTAAACTTCATCCAATATTTTGTGATAAAAAACATTATTTAATACAACATAAATGATTGGTAAATTCAAATTGTATTCTTTTTTCAAATGAAAAAAATTGTGAGGATTACAACCAGAACAAAAGCCTTTAACAACTAGGGGTAAAAAGAAATAAGCCAGTTTAATTTGATCGTTAAAAACGGCTATCAAACAAAATAAAATTCAGCCTTGAAGCAAGTGCGTCCATGGTTGTCATGCTCGGTAAAACCGTAAAGATCTTCACCATACCAGACTCGAATTTGCTGCCCTCGATAAATGAACCTGGTGCAAACATCTGAAAGGACCAACCGAGGTGAATTCTCGAAATAGCCAGGCAGGTGATACCAACCACCGTGATGATGAGTCTTGGTTAATACAGGAGAAGGATACATAACCGCGTTGCGATCATCTGTGACGTACATATCGGTGCGGAAGTGACCATTACATCCCCAATTTGTGTTTGCAGCTCTATAGCATCCGACTTTTCCACCGATGTGAGTAAGCCTAAATGCACTCACAAAACCAGGGGGGCCCCTGTATGTCAGACGTGCAAACTTGTTATCTCTTGCCCCAGCACATCCCCTTCCAATACTTCTCCACGTGCCCGCTATAAAGAAAACAACTAATAAGTCGAAAGAGAGTTTTAATGCAACAAATAAACCAATGTACATCGAAGAAATGACCTCATTGACCTGGTTACTTTGTCTCGCTTAATCAGGGAGGCTATAGAAATCAGTGTTGTTTATTCCAAAATCGCGTTTTTGTTGTCGCGTGTGTTACACGAGTCTACTCAGTATTTTATTATGACAAACGTGACAAGAATCTTATTAAAATGTAGTATGTTTAAAACGTTTTCCTAAATTCTGAATATCTCGCAACTTGAAAATAAAAACAATAAAGACTATTTTAAACGCCGGTTGTTTTATCATATTCTCTCAAAGCTAAACTTCAAACGTTTATTGTATGATCTTGCAGGTATGATCCATTCTTTGGCGCAGAAATGTCAAAGGTAGAATCATTATTGCCGCCATTTTACTTACAAGACTTCCGCGTGGAGGCTTGAAGTAAATATCGGCAATATATCAATGATAATTTAAAGCTCGTCTTTATAGATTCAATTTACTTGAGGAAGATATTAAAGACTTATAAATGGCTTTTCACCAGGCGACTTCTTTCTTTTTCCCAGTTGCAAATTCCAAATACTCTGTAGATTTTATCCTCGTGATTGACTACCTGCTTAAAGCATCTTGTCTCTATTTTTACTTCATAATTTATAAGGGCTACTTTCGTTAAAAGAGAATTCGAAATTATTCGGCTTTGATTTATTTCGGATAGATTTCAACGGTCAAGTTGTAATGTAAAGATATATCGAACTTTTGCCAATTTTCCCTACATGACTATCGCTTTATATAAATACAGGAATTATATTATGTACTTCTAACTAAACAAGTTAAAAAAAGACTGAGGGAGAAAACTAAATTTCTAGCAAAACGCGTATTAATTCGGCGAGACAAAACAAGTCAACCCAAGCAAGGCAAGACTTGCGCAGGGACAAAATAAAAAATAACATAACCCTGTTAAAGCCTCGGATTTCTTTCCCGTGAAGGATCATCGGCTTTGGTTATTTTGAACGCACTGTGAAACTGGCTTTAAACACTTTGCAAAATTATATTATATTCCGGCACTTACAAGTGTTTAGGAATATGTTGATTTTACTCATAAAAACATACAAAAATACTTATACTCACCCTTGTTTTCTTGGACAGCAATTCCGACCAAGATTGTGATACTGAACAAAAGCTTCAACATTTTTGCTACACCTTTCGTTTCCTAAAACATGTTACGAATGCCTCGGTTCTACTGACGTAGGTAATTCCCACAATATATAAACGATTTTAACTTACTATTTTAATTTAATTTTTGCTTCCTTCTAATGGGTGATGGCCTTGTTGTTCGTTAACCAAACAGGTAAACTTTATGTTTAATCGCGTATTCCTCAGAGTCTTTTATCTAGATGAGTTTATACGCTCTGGTGCATCTAAACAATTGAAACCTGAACGAGGACAGGTACGTGTTTAATAAATAATGTCGCTATTGTTATTTCCGAAAAAAATTCCTGGAAACGGTTTATGAAAAATTTGAAATTCAACGTTGTAGTCTTCCTAGCATGTATAGGTATTTGACCATTTATTTTTGTTTAAAATATAAAGTACACAACTTTTTAGCGATATCACGTTGATACGCGATTCAATTTTGACCGTAGGCTTTAAAACTTTAAAGTCTATAAAGACAGATGGTTTCTAGTCTACAGCCCATAAAAATATTTACATACCGTTGGCCTATATAGGTATAGAGGGGTGAATCAAGATCTAACAAAAAGGTTTTCCAAGCTAAATTATCATTTCTTCTCCTTTGCTAAATATTGAGGGGTTTCTGCTTCAGTGACTCCAAACAATTGAAGACCTGAACGAGCTTTGAACAGAAATCATAATGCAACTGGTACGCTACGAGTTTAATAAATTATGTCGTAATTGCTATTTCTACAAAAATTCTTCGAGTCTATATAATTTCATCGCCGAAAATAAGGAATTCAAAGTTGTAATCTACAAGAAATTTTACTACTTATATATTCGACATATTTTTCTCGTTTAGAATAAAAAGTACATTGCTTTTACTTCACGTAAAAATATTCAACGATATCACGTTGATACATAATTCACTTAAGACCGGAAGTTTTAAATTTTTTTTTGTATTTTGTTTGCGACAAGGAGTATAATTATTCCGAATTTTTAAAGTGGAAAAGAAGGAAACCTACGCTTCGAGATTAGGGACCTTAAGACTGACATTTACTGGAGACCGTTTACCGATAGCGGCAAACGTTCAGTGGCGTAGTCAGTCCGACAATTTACTCATGCTACGCGGATATTTTGGTTTTCATTGACTTGAAAACAATGAATTTCTAAATAAATGAATAATGATAATTAATAATAACGTAAAATTTGCATTTCTAGTCTACAGCCCATAGAAATATTTGCATACCATTGGGCTAAATACAGAAATGTGAATCAAGATCTAACAAAAAAGTTTTCCAAGCTAAATTATCATTTCTTCTCCTTTGCTAAATATTGAGGGGTTTCTGCTTCAGTGACTCCAAACAATTGAAGACCTGAACGAGCTTTGAAGAGAAATCAGAATGCGACTGGTACACTACAAGTTTAATAAACTATGTCCTTATTGTTATTGTTATTATTATTTCTACACAAATTCTTCGATCCTATGTAATTTTATCACCGAAAGTAAAGAAATTTAAAGTTGCAATCTTTTAGAAATCTTACTACTTATATATTCGACATCTTTCGCTTGTTTGATATAAAAAGTACATTACTTTTATTTCACGTGAAAATATTTAACGATATCACGTTGATATACGTATAATTCACTTTAGATCAGAACTTTTAAAATTTTGTTTTGCATTTTGCTTGCGACAAGGAATATATTCCGAACTTTTAGAGCGGAAAAGAAGGCAACCTTCGCTTCGAGATTAGGGACCTTAAGACTGACGTTTACAGGAAACCAGTTACCGAAAGCGGCAAACGTTCAGTGGCGTAGACTATCCAAGAATTTAGTCATGCTATGCTGATATTTTTGTTTTCATTGACGTGAAAACAATGAATTTCTAAAGAAATGAATAATGATAATAACGTAAAATTTGCATTTCTAGTCTACAGCCCATACAAATATTTATATATACCGATTGGCTATGTATAGAATGGTGAATCAAGATCTACCAAAAAGGTTTTCCAAGCTAAATTATAATTTCTTCTTCTTTTCTAAATATTTAGGGTTTCTGTTTCAGTGACTCCAAACAATTGAAGACCTGAACGAGCTTTGAAGAGAAATCATAATGCGACTGGTACGCTACGAGTTTAATAAATTATGTCGTTATTGCATGTTATTGTTATTTCCACAGAAATTTATTCGATCCTATGTAATTTTATCACCAAAAGTAAAGAAATTTAAAATTGTAATCTTTTAGAAATCTTATATACTACTTATATATTCGACATATATTTTGCTCGTTTGATATAAAAAGTACATTACTTTTATTTTAGGTGAAAATATTTAACGATATCACGTTGATACGTATAATTCACTTTAGATCGGAACTTTTAAAATTGTTTTGCATTTTGTTTGCGACAAGGAATATATTCCGAATTTTTAGAGTGGAAAAGAAGGCAGCCTTCGCTTCGAGATTAAGGACCTTAAGACTGACATTTAGGGAAAACCATTTACCAAAAGCGGCAAACGTTCACTGGCGTTGCCAGTCCGACAATTTACTCATGCTATGCGAATATTTTGGTTTTCATTGACGTGAAAACAATAAATTTCTAAAGAAATGAATAATGATCATAACATAAACTTTGCATTTCTTGTCTACAGCCTATAAAAATATTTTCTGCTGAGGGGTTTCAGCTTCAGTGACTCCAAACAATTGAAGATCTGAACGAGCTTTGAAGAGAAGTCATAATGCGACTGGTACGCTACGAGTTTAATAAATTATGTCGTTATTGCTGTTTCCACAAAAATTCTTCGAGTCTATATAATGTTATCACCGAAAGTAAAGAAATTCAAAGTTGTATTATTTTAGAAATCTTACTACTTATATATTCGACATATTTTTCTCCTTCAAAATAAAAAGTACATTACTTTTACTTACGTGAAAATATTCAACGATATCACGTTGATGCATAATTCACCTTAGCTGGCCCGTAAGTTCAAAATTTTGTTTTGCATTTTGTTTGCGACAAGGAATATATTCTCAACTTTTAGAGCGGAAAAGAAGGCAACCTACGCTTCGAGATTAGGGACCATAAGACTGACGTTTACGGGAAACCATTCACCAAAAGCGGCAAACGTTCAGTGGCGTAGACTGTCCGAGAATTTAGTCATGCTATGCCAATATATTGGTTTTTATTGACGTGAAAACAATGAATTTGTAAAGAAATGAGTAATAATAATAAAGTAAAATTTGCATTTCTAGTCTACAGCCCATAAAAATATTTACATACCGATGGGCTGGGTATAGAAGGGTGAATCAAGATCTAACTAAAAGGTTTTCCAAGCTAAATTATCATTTCTTCTCCTTTGCTAAATATTGAGGGGTTCAGTGACTCCAAACAATTGAAGACCTGAACGAGCTTTGAAGAGAAATAATAATGCGACTGGTACGCAACGAGTTTCATAAATTATGTCGTTATTGCTATTCTACGGAAATTCGTCGAGTCTATATAATTTTATCACCGAAAGTAAAGAAATTCAAAGTTGTAATATTTTAGAAAACTTACTACTTATATATTCGACATATTTTTCTCGTTTAAAATAAAAAGTACATTACTTTTACTTCACGTTAAAATATTTAACGATATCACGTTTGTTACGCAAAGCTTTATTGTGTTTAGAGATATGCATATAAAAATAGCTGTAAAAATAGGAATATCAAGAGCATGACAGGGATTAGTGAATGATTTTTGCCACAAGACGCCAACCTTCAGTGGACTAGCGGAGTGAACTAGCGGAGTGAACTAGCGGAGTGAACTAGCGGAGTGAACTAGCGAAGTGAACTAGCGGAGTGAACTAGCGAAGTGAACTAGCGGAGTGGACTACCGGAGAAAATAAAAAAAAAGTATATGAAACGTTAGAAAAGATATATAACAACTTTGTGGAGGAACGGCTCAAAAAAAAACCAAAAAAAAACCTCGCCTATGTACTATAGTAACAACGAGTGAATACTGGCCTTGCTGAAACGACCTGATGACTGGTTTGAAGGAAACGCACGTACTGTATTCATCCATACTTCTACTTATGGCAACGCTAGACCTTGTTTCACGTTTTGGATGTCTCTTCAAGACAGCTGTCCACAACCTCTACACTTTCCATGAACTTGAATTGAAACTACAGTCGTTTTGCCCTCAGTCTGCAGTCCAAGACGAGTTTGATGACATGTACTCCCTCTATCCGAACGTGTTGGCTATGCCAGAAATCCAGCTAAAGACGCATCAGTGGAAGCCTCCGTGGTCGTTGAAATATGATTATTGAGACGTACGAAAGTCTCAGAGTTTTCCGGATCCTTCCTGATGGTCAGAACGCTTGTATTATGGACATGAAACTGACGCATTTTAAGATTTGTATAATATAAGTTTTTGTCATTCTCATGTTACACGTATATGTTTATCATTTGTTTGTTTATGTGCGATAATAATAAACACGGGAGTATATAGCTGTTCAACTAAAAATCCTTAGGTACACTCACCATGCTGATTAAACATGTTGCCGTAAGATAGCGCATGCATGTTTTTAATTGGGTCAGTATATAAATCTAATTCTGACGCTTTTAGTTATGCGTCATTCGTTGATAATATATTTTCCTCTTCCCCCGGGACAGTCAAGGGTCTCCCAAACTTGTTGTAATGGATTACAATTCTTTTTCAAGCCAAAAGCTTAAATATTAGGCACATTCTTGTTTTCTCTATGTAGACTCGGTATTTATATTGTCGATGAAAACCTACATTTTGGAGTTTGGTTTGCCGTGCATGACGTTTAAAAAAGTAAAATGAGTTTCAGTTATATTAAGAAGTATACGTATAAAATTTGTTTGCATAAGTTGAAATATTTTGAAGAATTATTAAGACGTATATATAGGTTTAGGTTATTATTATGGAGAGATGTTTTGTCGGAAGAGCTTTATAATAATTTCCTGTTATGTGAGTTGATCAACCAAGAATCTGAATACAATTTTCGCTGTTGCAATAATAAGATATTTTATGAAATTTGAATAATTTTTGGTACACTTTCTGACTGCATCTACAAAATTTATAATTTCGCTTAAGTCCCTGGTACATACATTCAGGAAAACAGGAATTTTTTTACTCCTTGTTTTCACACTAATTTTGGTTTAATATTGCTATATTCTGACGTGTTTAATATAATTATTTGACACTATTATAGTTAGATTACCCCTGAGGTGCATGTAGGCATAAGTCAATTATATTTAGATCAGTTGTATCTCGTATAATCGATTATGTAGTGTCGTCGTAGAATAACAACACGTACTATGTGTATGGTCTCAGTTATTAGGCATTTGGTAATATGCCCGTGATAGCCACGTCGAGCTCAAAAAAAAAAAAATAGAATAGTTGGGAATTTGTAAACATATTATATACACACATATCTATGATACTATTATATTTAGTCCACTTAAGTTCATCATAGCTCACTCGAAGCTGGGGACAGCTTATTCTAGGTGAGGAGGATTGTTACGCAAAGCTTTATTGTGTTTAGAGATATGCATATAAAAATAGCTGTAAAAATAGGAATATCAATAGCATGACAGGGATTAGTGAATGATTTTTGCCACAAGACGCCTGAGTAAATATAATTTTCGGCCATTAGCAAACATTAATCGCCTTTCCCTTTCATGTATGACATATCGTGGGATTAAATAAGAAATAAGGTGAAAATATTTACAATCCTCTCAGAACTAATACCTGGATAAACAGTCTTAAGTCTTCACTTATCTTAATGGTTGCATTTTTATAAAAAGTGTGCGTGCTGTAGGCCATTCAAGTTCTTATGTCAATCAATTGTGTTAAAAATGTTGCTCGGTCAAGCATGTAATAGATTACGTCATCAAAAGTTCAGTTCGATAAAATAAGAGTGAAAATAGTTTAAGTTGAAAGATATTGTTCACAGACGTATTGTTGGTATATTTTACTAGTTGTTGATGATGAATATTTTAAGTTGTGAACATTTTTAAGTATTGATCGATTGAGCAGAAGACCAACTCGACTACTGCGACAACGCCTTAAACAAACAAGGTATGAGAGCTGGAACGAGCTTCTAAGACCAACCCACATTTATAACTTACAACGCTGATTGGTTGGATAAGGATCAGCCCACTCTGGTTGATGACGTCTGCAAGTTTCCCTCAACCGTTACTATAAAAGGGCGTGCACAACACCCCAACCTTCAGTGGACTAGCGGAGTAAAAAGCATGTGAAACGTTAAGAAGCTCAACCTGACGGAACAGACGACCAAAGACAAGAACGCAAAACGACGAAGATCGAGAAGTAGAGAAGAGAAGAACGGAGAAAGAAAAGAACAGTTTTGAACTTTAATAAACCCTTGTAAAGATCTCCTACCTCGCGTAAATAGAAAATAAAAGCTACTTAACACGTTGATGCGTGATTCACTTTAGCCGAACCGTAAATTTAAAAATTTTGTTTTGCGTTTTGTTTGCGAAAAGCAATATATTTCGAACTTTTAGAGTGGAAAAGAAGGCGACCTACGCTTTGAGATTAGGGACCTTAAGATTGACGTTTACCGGAAACCGTTTACCGAAAGCGGCAACGTTCAGTGCATGGCGTAGCCAGCCGGAAATTTTAGTCATGCTATATATGCTAAAATTTTGGTGTTCATTGACGTGAAAACAATGAATTTCTAAAGAAATGAATAATGATTATAACATAAAATTTGCATTTCTAGTCTACAGGGTGTATAAAAAAAAAACGCAACGCTTAATATTCATTAATATCCTCTTTGTTCTACAACACAAAAGACGTTTGGCCCCTGGAATGCGAGAAAACTTGTAATCATATTCTAGCGGCACAATCGTCGGTAAACAAAGTCGGGTGCGTAAACCAACGAGCTGAACTGAAAGTATTTAACGAGTAAAATTTTATTTACAATTTATTTTACAAGGTCGACAGTTAGCATTCAAGTTATCATGCACGACAATAAAAACTGGCTATTCGGTTGTTAGCTGCACCATTATTAGTGTAGCTGATTTGACTATTAGCAGTTGAACTGTACGATTAGAAGCCATCTAAAATCCCAGGGGCATAAAATTTATTGAGCTTATGAACAATATGACTATTAGAATATTAAGTGGTTGCGTTTTTTTTGAGACACCCTGTACAGGCCATAAAAATAATTACATACCGATGGGCTGGGTATAGAAATGTAAATCAAGTTCTAAGAAAAAGGTTTTCCGAGCCAAATTATAAGTTCTTCTTATTTGCTAAATATTGAGAGGTTTCTGCTTCAGTGACTCCAAGCAATTGAAGACCTGAACGAGCTTTGAAGAGAAATCATAATGTGACTAGGCATAGTTATTGTAGTGGGAGGGTTTGGAAGACCGGCAAACTTCAAAGTGACACGTGACTATTCGATACTTGAACTTGAAGAAAGACATCACGTGACAGTCAAGGTGCATACATTTTAATTTTGTAGTATAATTTTATGTTGCCGATCAGAAAATTTGGATTTTTTCGATAGTTTTACAACGATTTCATAAATATTGCATTTTTGTCGTACTTTACTTATGCGAAAGGCAACGTTTGAGACCTTTTTATGTGCTATTGGTCCAGCTGCTTCCGCTGTATATAGTATCGACGGGGTGCCAGCTATCATATTTCAAGTCACAAATATATTTAGTGAACCTTCAGACAGCGATACTCTTCGAATAGACACAATAAAACTCAGCTTTTACGTATTGGAAACATGGATATAGATGATGAGTACGAATCCGAGTTTCCTGTTAGCCTTTGCTCCGACTTCGAGCAAACTATGGCACTTCTCGAGATGGATATTGAGGAGGTTCAGTCGGAAGTTGAACACTCGCTTGAAGAGGTAATAGAAATGGTATAGTCATACGGTAGTTACACTTCATACCGTTAGTATTACTAAAACCTTAATTGTTATTACACCTTTCCCTCCAGGTAGAAGGAAAGAAGCAGTTTCCTTGCAACTTCTGCGAGAAAGTTTGCAAATCAAAAGGTGGCTTAACGAAACACCAGCGGAGTAAACACGTCGAACAAGTGGGTGAGAGTTCATCTTCATCTAAAATTGAGAAAAATGTGTTATCAGTAGAAAACGTGTGCTCTATTATCCGCGACATCGGTCGACATTTGGTTGACGAAAAACTTTATAAAGAGGAACAAACAGCAGAAATATTCAAGCTTTCTCCAACTGATTTATTTGTCAGCTTTGTCAATCAACTCTTACTGAAATTTAAAAGGAAGAGAAATCAAGACAAATTTCTTACAGAATTTTATGGAAATTCATATGCCAACTGGAAAAAATTCTTTCATCCTTATGGAGAACAGAAAATAGTTTTTCTTATGTTAATCCATCTTCCCCAACGCCTGATTGGATTCCTAGAGAAAGGTCAAGATGACCAAGGAATATCAAAGGTATAGTTCTTATTTTAGATTGTTAAAATCACAAGTATTTTGCCAGTCCTGATAACCTTTTTTGATTTAATTGTTGACTAAATTTTAGGAGGAGATGTCCCTATTACCTCATGAATATGGACCATTATCTTACCTTACTGGTTATGTGATACGATCATTTTACCAAAAGAGCAAAAATTGTTCCAGAAGCAACTCCGCCCGCAACAAAGAAATTCAAGCTTTGATGTCATCAATGAGACAGGAAACAGAGAGGAATGAATATATTTCATCTTTATCAAGAGGTGGACTTTGGGCACCCCATGAATGGATTGTTAGGATTGCAGAGGTTGCTGAGTTGGCATTCAGAAAGAGTACAAATAAAGACAAGGTTACTTTTCTTCCAGTAGACATTACAGTTAATGAAGTATTAACTTCCCCTCTTGTTAAAAGCTTATGGAACAATATCATTCAAAACTGTTCTGTACAAATTTCAAAAGAATGTCAATGTTTATGTTTGGAAAATGTAGTGAAACTATATGTTACTGTCAGATCTTTTTCATTGGCTAAAGATATTGTAAATAAGTATAAACTGAGTCAACGTACTCAGAAAACTAAAGCTCTACGAAAGGACCTGAAGAAAGCCAGTGAAGTATGCTTGTAATTATGTCATAAGTAATCTAGCACATTTGAGGTTAAAGGTTGAATAAATGGTGATTTGATACTCTATATAATTATTAAGTTTACAAGGTTTCTCGAGGATCATTATTGTACATTATTAGTTCATAAACATTGCTTTCAGTACAGCTACAGTATGCAATATTTAAAAGCATGGTTTATTTCAGAATGAATCCTGTGAGGCTGTGACATCACATTACAAAAAATAGTGAACTCAATGAAGTTACTCATGAAAATAAAAGCTTCCCATATGTATTCTTATGTATATTAAAGATGCAATTTGAAAAAAACAACACTCTTTATTAGGCAGTCAGCACATTTTGCTAGTCTGTGACAGATAGTATTATTATTCTAAACCCACAGATGCCTAAAATTGAAAGTAAGACCTTAATTTGTGTTACTCATGCACTTAAATTTCAACAAAAGCTCTATTTCAATAGGGAGGGGGGTGATGCAGCCTGTATATGTATTGTCTGAAATATTAGTGTCAATCAGTTAATGGTTTCTTCTTTTTTACTATTCTCTTGGGCAGCTGCTCCTCGCTCACATTGCACCACTTACTTTTCTTTCCGGAATGCCGTCCTGATACATTCCCCTCAATTGATTTGGGTGCAACATCTCGCAAGGTGGCAATTCTTAGGTCATTATAGCCAAATTCTGCAGCTGATGGGTTGTCACTTCTTCGTCCTTGGGCACGCTGGTAGCCAAAGTACTCTTCAACGTCATCTTGACAAAAACGTTCAGTCAAAACAAAGTCAAACCCCTCACTCAACAAGAACTTGGTTGTTGCTATAACTGATTTGATTGACATCTTTAATCCACTGAAGGTTTGGGTACTCAAGAACATACGTCCTCTGTCATCATCAGTGAATGCTCCTTCTCTCAATTCTGTCGACAATTTCCAATTGTTTAGGTATTCCAGAAAGACATTTTGCAGCCAATTGAATCTCTCGTCATCCATACTTCTGTAAGGAGCTAATAAAGCGTTGCGCTTCTTCTGGTGCTCGGTGGTGGATCGAACATTCATGCAGTCAAAAAAATCGTTCATCATCTTGCACAGTTTGGCGGTTTCCTCTGCTTCTCCTGATGAGAAATGGCGCTGTAGAGCTTGTGCAACTGTATTGCTCAACACTTGCACTGCCATGCTGACTTTCATCTTTGAATAGGACTTTAGGGCAATGTGATCTACGGTCAACTTAGGTAGCTGGTGGAGACCCGAATCAAGATCCGAGTAATATAGCTTGGCAATGTGTTCCCAGAGCAGGTACTTCTTGTTGTTCCACATGTAGCGTGTGCGCTTACCACTTCCAGAATTAAATAGGCAGTTTCTGGTAGTCTTAAGCAAATGTGGTGCATCAGAGAAGAAGTAGATTTTTCGACTTGGAGCAAAAAGATTTGGTGTGTAGTTTACCACTTCTGTACCTGGTTCGACCAAATCGGAATGCAGTTGGTAGAAGAGGCGATTAGGTGATGCTCCATCAGATACAGTGGCACAAACCCAGAGATTACACGTAAGCTCAAGTACAGATACAGCTTTCCAAAACAAAGGCATTATCTGATATGAAGTGACATCTTTAGTAAGAAAGTACGCAAGGGCATATTTAAGAACACTTGCAGCACCACGTACAAAAAATACCAGGGCATGGGTCGCAAGGTCAGACGATCCACTGCTAAGATTCAGTTCCTCTTCTCCAA
Source organism: Dendronephthya gigantea (assembly GCF_004324835.1). Taxonomy (NCBI): domain Eukaryota; kingdom Metazoa; phylum Cnidaria; class Anthozoa; order Malacalcyonacea; family Nephtheidae; genus Dendronephthya; species Dendronephthya gigantea. The sequence continues at coordinate 2,864,566 of NW_021163014.1, forward strand.
GATCAACAAAGCCAATTAGTTAATTGGAGTGTTTATCAAAGACCAGCTTTGATTGGATTTTCATTTTATCAAATGAAAGGACAACATACCTCTGTATGTCAAAATACTGGCTTGTTTGATTCTTTAATCTTTCAATATTATCAGAATGAAAACCAGCCCTTGGCTTAAAGAAATTTCGGTAATCCCTGAGAGTTCTCTCACTTGGTAGTACCAAAACACCAGACTCTCGCAATTCTTTGTATGCTGCTGGAGACTTGGCATGAAGAGACAGGCAGAAAACGGATGATATGAGGATGGTACCTGGCAATAATAAAAACATATTAATGACTGTATAATAATCCATCAGGAGACTCTAATTGCCTAATGTAAAATAAAATAAGTAATATTTTTCCCAGTCTAAGGGCCAAAGGCACAAAAATGTTTTCTCACACAATCCAGGATAATAAATCTAGGGTAAACTGTTAAGAGTATTGTACAGGTTGACTATACAAAGCCACTTCTAGTTCTAGTTATTGAATTAAAGATTGGGTGCCATATACAGTCTACTTTTTCATATCTTTTCATTCAATCTTTTTTAAATGGCCTTCAGCACCCTGTCTACAATAACTTTCCTTCTGTTGTATGTCTTTTCCTATTTCAAACAACAATATTAAGGCCTACTATCATGGTGCAGTATACCTCCCAGCAGTGTGTGAAAAGTATGAATAGATAAACTATGTCATGCAAAAAACATGCTTCACTACCTTCTTCCAAATTTTGGCATAGCTAGTAGTTTCCTTTGCTGCTCCCAGAAAACTTTCATGTGGGGGGTTACATCATCACTTCTGTCAGCAAGAATTGCCAAGATATCTTTTTCCATTGTTTCGTCGATAGGGATGCTGTTGCTCTCAATTTCTTCCTCCAGTTCAGCAATTCGACCCTCAAGTTCTTTACAAACCAGCCTTTGCTGTTGAACAGTGGCAATTAACCTCTCCTTACTTGAGCCAGACAGGGGTGCATTACTTTTCAGAGGCTCTGTTCCTTTCTTGACAGCACTCTCTTTCATTTTTGTAAGGGATTTTTCCTTCTTGATACAATCAGAACAGGAGACGTTGCTGCAAAGCAACTCACAATGCTCTGACCTGATAAACACATGAGCCTGAAATGGTGGACCATCTTCTTCATAGCACTTTCACTCAATTGGGATTGTATGTCTCATGACACTGCTGGCACCACAAGTCGGACTGGGATCTTCACATAAAGAGACAATGTGTTTCTCTTTACTTAGACCTTGACAAACTTGAGCACTTTCCAAAGTGGCCATTAGGGTAGAGATGGATGTATGCTTTAAAGATCTTTTGTGATTAACATAAATATAATGGTCATCTGGTAAAAACCAGTTGTACACAGCAACAGAAAAGGTGAGTTCAGAAACAACTGAAAAGGAAAGCTTTGGTAGGGTATAAGGTGGCTGAAAAAACTCAAAAACTATACTGTCCTCTTCCCCTTTTTTGCACCATCTGTTCATCTTCAATGGTAATATCTTTTGTTGAAAGTGTTTAAAGTTTCGATAAACCACTAGGACAGGATCATCAATTTGCTGTCGCACTAGATCACGCCTTGGTGTAGCAGGAGGTGGAGGTGGTATACTCTTCACTGGCAAGTTTAAGAATGGAATTGCTCCACGAGCTAATATCTTACGAGTAGAAACTGAAAAAGAAAAAGACCTACTGTTAAATATATATATATATATATATATATATATATATATATATATATATATATATATATATTTATATATATATAAGTATAATCTTGTTGTTCGAAAAGACAAAAGAGTGCTCAATACTATAAGATGTTATAGTAGAGCGAATTAAGTAGATGAAATTAAGTCTTAAAATGAATTTATTTAGCTATCGCTACTCTGAGTTTCACGATTATCTCGATCTTCAGGCGATTAAATTCAGTTCGTTGGATTGCGTGATTAACGGTCGGCTCACGCGCACTGTTAATGTTTGCGCGTGCGTTTGAAATTTCCAGCATAAAATTTATCGCGATGGCGGCATTTAGCATATAGTTCTGATCTTTTGTTTAAAAGTATATGCTCATCAGCTTTCATAAGGCAAAGTTTTTCTTCAATGCAGAGATTACAACGCTTTCCACCAGGTTTGTGAGGATAAGCATGACGCAGAATTGACCATTTCAACTCGAACTCCGTATTGTCTCTTTTCAATCCCCAGATATACTTTGAGAGCTCCGTCTCCTTTTCATACTTCTCGTTGTTAATCGACTTCTTGTGGTTACGGAATCTTTCTTTGAACGAATTTGCAGTCATTCCAATATATTCCTTAATTTGCCCGTCGACTGATGCCACCCTTGCCTTATACACAATGCTTTTAGTTAAGCAGTTCTTATTCAAAGGGCATTCTTTCGGATTTCTACAGTTGCAATTATCTTGAGTTGGAGCGACTATGGGTTTGGATAAAACTTGCTTGTTATGGCGAGATATTACACTTTTAACGTTGGGCATGCAGCTATAGCTAACTTTTACTGTATTTCGGTTGAATAATTTGTGCAAAGGAGTTGTAGAGGGGAAGTGTTTATCGATAAGTTGTAGGAATATCCGAGCGATGTTTGTTTTCACTGATTTGCTAAATGGGGGGTTAAACCAGATGACGTTTCTTTGACGCTTACGTTTCGTGGATGGTGGAGAGGGCGGACAGCTGGACGAATATTGGAGGGGAACGTTGTAATTGCTCAACCCAAGTGCGTTTTCGTAGAAAGGTTTGCATTCATCAAAGGATTGCTTGTCGGAAGAAAGTGCTGAGATACGTTTGTTGATGGATTTGGGAATTTGCTTTATGATTGATGGTGGATGGTTTGATCGGCTGTTGAGATACAATGGTTCGTTGTTTGGTTTCCTGTAGGGTGTGTATTTCCCATTGGTTAAATTCAGTGTAATGTCCAAAAAGTTGACAACTTGATGGTTAACTTCGGCCGTTATTTTAAGACCAAATTGCTGGAACATGTCGTGCAGGATCTTCCTTGCATTGTCTGCACTCCTGCCGTTTACGCCTTTGATTACTGCAAGGCCATCGTCTCGGTAAAGCCCAACATATTCTTTGCCGAATTCATCCGCAAGTCTGTTTAGGACAAATAGACCAATCAACTCACAAATCTCGGCACCATCATAACTGCCCATGGTTACATCAAACAATGAATCGTTGCTTCGTTTTCTCCAAGCGTTACCGTTGTGGAATAAGAGGGATTTACGAGCGTGTTTGATTATAGAGATATCTTTGTCATATCTTTGATATATATATATATATATATATATATATATATATATATATATATATATATATATATATATCACCCTAGCATAGCTTTTACGAGTTTCAATATGAAACACGATAGACATTGCAAAAATTACTGATAATCTTTAAAGATCAGAGGAATCATACTTTTAGAAGATATCTATTGCAAACTTTACAGCATGAGTGACTATAATCAACAAATGAACTACCTATCACAGTAACTGCATATAGACATCGTCGTAAGGACAAACTATTTACTATGAAATTTCATATGGAAATACAACCCCTAAAAACGTTTGACAATTGAAATACAGTAGGCGAAATATCACCTTGAATTTGTCTTTTTTTAACAACTCCTATCTTGAGTTTTTTGGTTTACACATAGTACATTATCCACTGGGATTTTCTGACGCAAACTTGTGCCAAACAACTAATTATATGCATACAGGGGACTATTGTTTTCGACTCTGAAGGGTCGTGATCTTAAGGGCTTAAAAACCGCACCGATATGTAAATTTAGGAATAATATTATCAAATCAAAAATAAGAATATACTTACAAGTCTCATATTCTTCTTTCCTAAAATGCTTCTCACACACATACAGGTTTCCGCTATTGATTTGTCGACGCAAACCTTCGTCTACAACACGGTCCTTGGTGATAACACTTATCCAAGCTTCGCGAGTTTTCTTCGATAACTCATCTGTTTCCGAAGAGATTTTAAAAATTCCTATCCCGACGTGCTTTCGACTTGTCGCGCAACCAAATATGGAGCAATTCGCTCCTGGCATCGCGAAAAAGACGCCAAAATACAATGTTTTTGTGTCGCGCTTCCTTTAATCTATATGATTTTACGATGAAAACAACTCTGTTCGATGCACCTTGGTTCCCACGTGATTTAAGACAATAAGTTTTTTAGTCACGTGACCCGGTCTTCCAAACCCTCCCACTACAATAACTATGGACTAGGCAAGTTCAATAAATTTTTGAAATATCGTGTTTGGGTTGATCAAACGACGAAGATTCGAATAAATTTGATAATGTAGCACGCTACGGTGAGTAGCGATAGAGAATGATGGGTATTTTTATTATACGCAAGTTTATAAGCTCTCCCGCAAGTATTCTTCACGAAAGGTAAAGATTTAACCTTCTAAACTTTATTCTTTTTCAGTTCTAACTTTGATGAACGAGAAAATTTTGATCTGTGACATGCAATGCCGTCCTTCAAGCTAGCTTTAAAATGGCGAATAAGTGAACGATACAGGGGCATTAAATATTAAATTTACTAATAAAAGCAGCTTTCGTAAATCATGTGCATGAAAAAACTGGAGTCACAGTCTAATGATCATCTGACGAACAGCTGACAAACATGTTAATCAAATAACTTTGACTAATCACATGAACGCTTCACGTGCCTTCATAAGTATATGATTACAATATAATTATTAAGGCAGACCAGTTCTAGCCTCCTCTGCAGGCATCATTATGTATCAAATTATATTAGGTTATTAGGCATGGGTTAGCTGTGTCATGGAGGCGAGGAAAAATGTCGGAGATATGCCTGCCATAAATCGACACATTAAATTGCACTGCGCATACCAGCTCACGCATGCTAATCTTTTTAAAAAATGATACTTGTAACCTGATGATCCGTGAAGTGTGTAGTCTGAAAAATGTAATTTGTTCCATTTGACGTGGATAATATCCATTTCAAAATATTTCACATGTCAATATAGCTGTGCATTTAGGCGAAATCGAGCAAATATTATCGAGAAAATATTGAATTTGCCTCCGTTTGCGCACAGTTTTAACGCAGACTACGAAGACGAAGCTGGGTTATGCGTTTTAATTCAAGCGAATAGTTCTCGAGAGGCTAGGATAAAAGTGGGATTGATTTTCGTCGAGTTGCATGTATTGCTATCCTAGATCATAGATGTATGCCTCCTCCTGTGTCAATCATTTCATTGGATGTAAGGTTGACTGTTGAGTTCCTTAATATTTTGTTTTGCAACACCCAAGGGATTTGTTCATAATTTATGTTCACTCCATTATAAATACCACTCGTGTTTATAAAGTTGTACTGTTCAGAGAACAGTATACTAAGAGATACTGTTCAGTATTACTTTACATTGCTACATTCCTAGGCCAAAAAGCACACTTCTAACACGCAGAACGCATAAAAAACAATAAATGACGGATTTCAGCTTATTATCGGTGAGAAGTGCGACGAAAGCCTTATTTAATATCGTATTCGAAAATCAGTTAAAACTAGCAAGTCGATTGAAACCACTGCTTTTATAGTTTACTGGTCAGTGTAATACCTGGTTGCTTTGATTGGTTTTTACTGTAGATTGAACGTATGGTACGAGGTTCAATATTCAAGTTGAAAAACTACAGTGCTTTGAAATTAAAACGAGTGGAAGTCGTCCGGGAAAATGAGCAACAACTTTTTCTAGAAATTTTGCATCGTAATTCATAATTAGATAATCAATTTGTAGAAGACAAGACGTCCGCCACGTGCATTATTTCCATGCAGACCGTTCGGTCCTACCAATTGATTATTTCAAAATGAGCAAAGTTGTACCAACTGCTGCAATTCTATAAACTGGACATACAATACAAGACATACTGATACAGAAATAATTACAGCAACATCGAACAGGAGATGCTGGGACAGGTCACTAAACAAACGGTGAATTATTGAAAGACAATTTTACACCGAAACGAACGGGAAAATGCTTGAAAGAGCACATCATGGGTCTCACGCGAAACGTTAAATGAAGACAAAATATTTGGAGCATTGCCATTTGAACTATCAAACAAGAAGCAAAAATCTGTACCTGAATTTTGTCCGACCTCGGGACAACGCGAAAAAGCCAATGTTCCTTTACTTGTTAAATAATGTCCACAATTGAGCTTTTATAACATATATCTTCCATTGTGGATCAATCCTAAAATAACAATATATAGGGTAAATATTCATGAAAAATTGGATAAGAGAGAGCACTGTTTGTATTAATATGAAAATTTTGTATCTGAAATACGAAGAAATATATACAAAGACAACCAATACGTGAATAAGGAAAAAATCTGTTGAGCAACTGTACCTTAAAAAACATCCAACCATGAAAAACAATTTATCGATAATCTCGATCCAGAAGCGATTTGATTGTTCGACTGCCCTCCAAATCCCAGGGGAGTGCTTAAAAATTTAGTAGCTTCTCATAGGCACGGTATAAGCTAGCAATAGATATCTGTTGGATGGTCCATATCTGGATCGATAATTAGGACTGAAAAGGAAAACAAATCATCATTTGAGTATCTTATCCGCAGAACAAATTCACTCTACCATTTCAGTCCACTGGTTTTCTTTCTGCTTTCTTTCCATTTTCCCTTGCAAGAGTAGCCTTTGGTGTCGAAGATTTTCATTTAATTGAGTACGAAAATGATTCACAAAACGTTTCCAACTTTTGGTAGAACACGTATAACCTCATCTCAATTTCTCGCAATTTTTCGAGACATCTCATCATTGTTGGCCCTCTCTTTGCCATCTTTGGTCCACAAAACGAATAATACGCATTTCTTATTCAACATAAATACCATGAGAATTAACGAGATATTATATGGGAGACATTATCATCATGAAATATGCAAGTTCAGATCAACATATCAAACTCCAACTCACAAGATATCATTTATTGTAAATTATCATAATATAAGAAAAATTATCATCTGGACTCTGACTTTTGACCACTACTGTATAACGAACAACTCCAAACCACACAAGGAGACTGCGTGTAAAACACAAAGGTTAATGTGTGAGGTTCCTCAGTTGGGTTACACCTAGTTTTTTTTTAATGCAAAGCGGTACCCACTTAGCAAGACTTGTCATCCCTCATTAAAGTAGATGTACTTTATGCTGAACATATCAGTATAACCATAGTCCTATTAACAAACTTTCGAAAAAAGCCAGGCTAAAAAAGTAAGCCATGCAAGCATCAGGGTTTGCTAAAGTAGGCGTTGGCTTGGGATTAAGTTAAACCCATTTCTTTTCTAATGACCTATAGCTTGCATATAGATATTAGAATTAGACATAGGACCTACCTCGAATATTGCTGCTATTCTTTTTCAAATTTTATACAGTGAACACAGATGTACATCTGGATGTAATTTTTAGGATGTTTTCATTTTTGAGGTATTGAATGCATCCTTTTGCTCTTCATATTCATTATACATATGTTATGCTCTTCATATTGTACACAACTTGGATGGAATATTGCACAAAGTCCCCTGTGAAAAATGCATTGAAAAATAAACTTGTTAGACAAACAGAGTATTTAAATGTTTCTCATAAGAGATAGGAATGCATAATTGGAAAAAGATGAAAAGGGCAACAAAAACATGTAATCTGTTCGTAAAATGGGACATAATGTTTAAAATAAGACAAGGTAACGAATGAGAAGAAGACATGTTTAGCGAGAAAAAATATGATATTTACATCTACATTACAGGAAACATCTGTAATTTTATCTGCATTGTGTAGACTACTACATATATCAGAAGGAAGTAATTGATATTTCAAAGAAAGATATTGATAGGGTGAAGATTCACACATTTTTCCATTGGTAATTTTGATTTTGATCTTGCATGATTAAAATCATGCAAGATCCTGCAAAGATTTTGCTATGATCTTGCAGGATCTTGCCACGATCTTGTCACAATCTCGCCATTATCTTGTCGCAATCCTGCCATGATCTTTCCACGACGTTGGAACCCCTTGGCAAAATCCTTTGCAAGATCTTGTAAAATCTTCACAAGATCAACAAAACCTTGGCAAGATCTTTCAAAACCTTGGCAAGATCCTGTGAAATCTTCGCAAGGTCTTTCAAAACCTTTGCAAGATCAGGCAAAACCCTGGTAAGCACCTTAAAAATCCTGGCAAGATCATGCAAAACCTTGGCAAGATCCTGCTAAACCCTGGCAAGATCATGGCAAAATCCTGCGAAACCCTGGCAAAATCCTGCATAACCTTGGCAAAACGTTTAGATCTAGATTTGATTAGGGAAAAATACATAGATATATTACTCTATTGTCGTAAAAATAACTTTATTAACAAAATGCTGTATACTTTAATAACATTAAAAAATAATAGTAATGATAATATAGTATTGTTTTATGTTTCTTTCTTATCATCAGTGGTTACACCACTACATATTTCCTCTTTTTTTCTTTTTTTATCATTTTCCTTCGTATATCTCCACACATTTCATTGCAGGCATCCACAATCCCCTGGTAGGACGTCTTCACCCTATCTAAACGGTAAATAAAATATTTTTTCATAAAGCATAATATGCAATATTTACCTACAATATTTATCTGTAAGGTCTTTCCATGCAATTAGTTGAGTTTATTGGACACGCGTTGATTAGAATAAAAAATTGTCTTACCAAACAATTTAGTTACTCGTATAGCATCCAACGGTGCCTTCCTGGACTTGAACAGGATTCTATCCTGCAGCATGGTTTCCGTGAAAATATGGCTTAGCAATATCTCATTCGGTTGAGCTTTTACATTTATTAAATTTATATCGTTGTGCCACTAGAATAAATGAGTATTAAAATTATGATTATGATACATGGTTATAAGCATAATAGAGCATTTTTAGAATGATTTACTTTATGTCCTATTTTGGTTTCAAATAACTTTATAGAGGATGATCAACATGAACACTGGAAGTTTGTGCTCACAATAATTTGCTTGTCACTATAATATGTATGTCTTTGGCACAATGCATGATATATAATAAGGTAAAACTTACTATGGCATTATCTTCGATTTCCTTTTTTGCCACTGTTCTTTCTGCAGAGACTGACATTGACTCCATCGCCATCTTGTCGTCCTAATGAATTTTAAATTGCAGTTATTGAAAAACCTAAAAGCACACATTTTACTGCACAAGCATGAAATAATCTCTACCTTTACATAATAATCAATGAAACTGTACATATGTATTTTTGCATAATAATTGATTAATTGTACTAATGCAGATCTATCCTGCATAAGAAAAATTGCATGCATTTATACCTGCATGTATCAGAATAGCAGCTTTCATTGCATTTTTCTTGATCGAAGTTTTAACGCCTTCAATTTCTTTAAAGATTCGTTGAACGTCTTTCTCTAGCCTCTCTAGCCGTTTGTAAATCTTCTCATCGTCTCTAGTTGACTTCAATATCTATAATAAATCCAGCATCCCGTTTGGTTACAGTTCTGGCGAGCCATATCATTCGATTTCGAGTCTGCCTGCCTGTCTGTCTTGGCAAGATCATACAGTAAATTCTCGGCAAGTTCATAGTAAAATCACAACGAAATCTTGACAAGACCAGAGTAAAATCTTCGCAAGATCAAAGAGTAAAATAAGTAAAATCCTGTCAAGATCATAGTAAATCTTGGCAAGATCGCAGTAAAATCTTGTCAAGATCATAGTAAAATCTTGTCAAGATAATAATAAAATCTTGGCAAGATCACAGAAAAATCTTCGCAAGATCACAGAAAAATCTTGTCAAGATCACAGTAAAATCCCTTACGAAAATGTTCTATAGAATCCTATAGAATATGCTATAACATATTCTAAATCCCATAGAATATTCTATAGGACTTCTTAACCTATAGCATATTCTATTGCCATATTCTATAGAATTTAGAGATGCTATAGAATATTCTATTGCACATTCACAGTAAAATATATTCTATAGAACATGCTGTACACAATATTCTATAGAATTTAGAGATGCTATAGAATATTATATTGAACATTCACATTAAATATCCAATAATATATTCTATAGAACATGGTGTACACAAGTAGGTTACCCCCCCCATCAAGCGGAAAAAACACGCAACGCGTGGACCCCACGCGGGACGTCAGAAACTATCGGATTTTCCCGAAGATATGCGTGGTCTCCACGCAGAGTGTGAGTGCGAAATTTTTAAGCGTAATTAAGTACACAGAAAAGATTGGCGAGGAAAATATTTTATTTGTCAGGGTACACATTTAGTATTTAGTACAATAATAGTATTTTCATAACATTAGGACTGTTTATTTTAAAAGTTCGTTTTCTATGTATGCTTTGCGATGCTTCCCCTCTGATAGTTCATACTTTAATTTTTATTTGTTCGTAACATGTGTCAATATGCCCATAACGAATGCATGAGCGCCATATTATTTCCATACACCAATTGTCATTTTATCGACAAGGGCATCCAAGATTTCATAACGTTTGTCAATATATCCATGACGAACGCAAGCGCGCCAAATCATTCGAATAAACCGTTTGTTTGTAAATGTTTGACTTTCATCCCAGATAGGTATCCATCTTTCTTTTGCCTTTTCTGTCAGTTCATTTAGAATTTTATTTTCAAGACAGGAAAAACACATGTCGATACGTTGTATAAGTTCGTCCTTCAATAAAAATTTGATGTTGGCTGTCATAATGTCGAATGATAAGTAATATGCTGTAGCGTTTTCACAGTAAATGAAGCATCTTCGGTTACAAGATCCGCCTATTGTTAACGAAACTCAAACGTAATAGCCCTTTTAATGTTAGCGATACTGCGATAGTAATGAATTGATCAGACAATAGAGGGATTAATGTGAATATAATTAATTACGCTAAAAGCATTGCATTGAAACGTTTCCCCTGGTTAGTTTGCTAACAAATATTATACACTAAAGGATTCGGATTAAAAATTTTTACTCAATTCACTAACCCTAATAGTGAGGTGGCTATTTTAATATTAGCGACACTGGGATAATAATGAATTGATCAGATACAGGGGGGTTAATGTGAATACTAGAAATACATTGCATGCAAAGTCCCTCGCCTGACGCAATAAACTTTAAACAATAAACAATATTTAAAGCTATAAACAATATTTCCATCACTGAAATTCTATGATACTCGTTTCTGCTGAATGATCGAAGTCGTAAAGTAAAATCCTATATCTTGGTAGAATTATAAAGTCGACTCTCGAGCTATCAAATTCGACTATAATAATAATCATAATTGTGCTACGAATAGTTTTAAATACTACAATTCTTAGCGAAATTTCAATTACTTTTTAAACAAATTCACCTTTAAAAATAAATACTTTTCAAATCCAAATCATTTCAACGATATATTGACGAATAAATTCAAAGAGGGGTCATACATTTGTTGATAAACCCACATATTAAACTTACAAAACAATAGTATACTTTAAAATACCTAAATCTACCCATTTACCTGTTCAAAAACACTTTAAAAATGCTTCAAAATCGTAGATATTTCACCATCCATTAGAATGAAAATTTTTCTATCCAAAGGTATCTTTTACATTATATTTTAATCAATTTTACGAGTCAATTTTTCGTATATTTTTAAGACCATCCAATGATTATTTAAAAAAAGGTTTATAATTCAAAGTATCAGTTATGCTGACGTGACCCAAATTTTAATTTAGCCAATCGCACGTTTGTAAACGTTTGCTAGTTACCAGTTTTAACTCGTCTTATACTCACGCATGCAAACATACAAAAACGCCCAACGTCCATGACATAATGGCGGACAACTTTCATTTCGCATTTGCATTCCCGGGCGTAATTAAAATCTCCGGGCGGAATTAGTACCCTCGCCCGGTGCTTCGCACCGGCTCGGGGATAATTAATTACGCCAGAAGCGCATTGCATTGAAACGTATCCGCTGGTTAGTTTACTCATAAATATTACACGCTAAAAGATGATTCAGGGGAAATACGTTTACTCAATTTTCAAACTATTTGCCTTAATGCATAATTTGACTGAAGTGACTCTTTCACAGTGACATTGTGAAAACAAACAAATTTCAGATATGGATTAACGATTTTAACATTTATTTGTCTTGCAATTAGTTACAGCAATAAATAATAATTTCTTCTAAAACGTTTTTTTACCATTGGACTAAATTTAAAGTCTAATTATCATCATCGTCATAATCTTCACTGTCTTTATTTTCCTCGTCATCTTCAATCTCGTGGTCGCTTAAAAGCCTTTTAATAAGAAACTTTCTCTTATCAACTGCAGCTTCTATTGCTTCTTCTGGCTCAAAATCATCATTTTGAATAAACGCATCTTTTGTGTTCATTATTTTCTTATGTACTGGATCTTTCTTTAGTTGTCTTATCCACAAAAGGCGCTCTAAGTAGATATTTTCTAATTCTTTCTGGAGTCTAGGCATAATATTCAAGTAAGCTTTCTCTTTAGCAGAGTGCTCATCGAAACCTCTGTTTATGAGGCGTTCTTTCATTTCCTCGAAAGCTGTGTTACTTCTTTGTTTTGCTTCTTCTATTAGTGGTATCCAGGGATCCATTTCCTCTCCAGATTCTGAGTCAGTCGCCGTCGAACTTCCAGACTGCTGAGTAGTAGAAGTTGTTGAGACATCGTCACAGAAATCTCTTTCTTGACTGTCCGTGTCGGTTTGAGACATGTTTCTTTCTTGTTCTCGTAACGGACAGTATTCCTGTTCGTGTCTACGCTGATTGTAACCGCGATTAAAGTATCTTCCGCAAAATTGGCAGCTCATTCCCTTAGCAATGGAGGCGTGAAAATGCCTTGTTATCGAGCAGTGATGCAGCTTTATGAACAGATGAGCATGTGCTCATGAGCAGTTATGAGCATGTGCTCATCTGCTCATCGCATAAAATGGCACCCGGTTCATTGAAATTTTTCAGGCCCAATATAATATAATTTATATTGTTCAATTCAAAAAAATAATGTCGGTTGCAATTTTTATGCGATGAGCAGATGAGCATCTGCTCATGAGCAGTTATGAGCATGTGCTCATCTGCTCATCGCATAAAATTTGTAATCAACGCGTTGCTTGGACCATAAATTAAGACACGGATTAACGCTTGTAACAATATAACTAAGTAGAACAATTTACAAATATCTTAAACATTTGTCTGGGCAGGTTTTTTCCATTTCAAATTAGAGGTGGAATATCGGTTACAAATTTTATGCGATGAGCAGATGAGCACATGCTCATAACTGCTCATGAGCAGATGCTCATCTGCTCATCGCATAAAATTTGTAATCAACGCGTTGCTTGGACCATAAATTAAGACACGGATTAACGCTTGTAACAATATAACTAAGTAGAACAATTTTACAAATATCTTAAACATTTGTCTGGGCAGGTTTTTTCCATTTCAAATTAGAGGTGGAATATCGGTTACAAATTTTATGCGATGAGCAGATGAGCACATGCTCATAACTGCTCATGAGCAGATGCTCATCTGCTCATCGCATAAAAATTGCAACCGACATTATTTTTTTGAATTGAACAATATAAATTATATTATATTGGGCCTGAAAAATTTCAATGAACCGGGTGCCATTTTATGCGATGAGCAGATGAGCACATGCTCATAACTGCTCATGAGCACATGCTCATCTGTTCATAAAGCTGCATCACTGCTCGATAACAAGGCATTTTCACGCCTCCATTGCTAAGGGAATGAGCTGCCAATTTTGCGGAAGATACTTTAATCGCGGTTACAATCAGCGTAGACACGAACAGGAATACTGTCCGTTACGAGAACAAGAAAGAAACATGTCTCAAACCGACACGGACAGTCAAGAAAGAGATTTCTGTGACGATGTCTCAACAACTTCTACTCAGCAGTCTGGAAGTTCGACGGCGACTGACTCAGAATCTGGAGAGGAAATGGATCCCTGGATACCACTAATAGAAGAAGCAAAACAAAGAAGTAACACAGCTTTCGAGGAAATGAAAGAACGCCTCATAAACAGAGGTTTCGATGAGCACTCTGCTAAAGAGAAAGCTTACTTGAATATTATGCCTAGACTCCAGAAAGAATTAGAAAATATCTACTTAGAGCGCCTTTTGTGGATAAGACAACTAAAGAAAGATCCAGTACATAAGAAAATAATGAACACAAAAGATGCGTTTATTCAAAATGATGATTTTGAGCCAGAAGAAGCAATAGAAGCTGCAGTTGATAAGAGAAAGTTTCTTATTAAAAGGCTTTTAAGCGACCACGAGATTGAAGATGACGAGGAAAATAAAGACAGTGAAGATTATGACGATGATGATAATTAGACTTTAAATTTAGTCCAATGGTAAAAAAACGTTTTAGAAGAAATTATTATTTATTGCTGTAACTAATTGCAAGACAAATAAATGTTAAAATCGTTAATCCATATCTGAAATTTGTTTGTTTTCACAATGTCACTGTGAAAGAGTCACTTCAGTCAAATTATGCATTAAGGCAAATAGTTTGAAAATTGAGTAAACGTATTTCCCCTGAATCATCTTTTAGCGTGTAATATTTATGAGTAAACTAACCAGCGGATACGTTTCAATGCAATGCGCTTCTGGCGTAATTAATTATCCCCGAGCCGGTGCGAAGCACCGGGCGAGGGTACTAATTCCGCCCGGAGATTTTAATTACGCCCGGGAATGCAAATGCGAAATGAAAGTTGTCCGCCATTATGTCATGGACGTTGGGCGTTTTTGTAAGTTATGCGCATGCGTGAGTATAAGACGAGTTAAAACTGGTAACTAGCAAACGTTTACAAACGTGCGATTGGCTAAATTAAAATTTGGGTCACGTCAGCATAACTGATACTTTGAATTATAAACCTTTTTTTAAATAATATTTTTCATTTGGATGGTCTTAAAAATATACGAAAAATTGACTCGTAAAATTGATTAAAATATAATGTAAAAGATACCTTTGGATAGAAAAATTTTCATTCTAATGGATGGTGAAATATCTACGATTTTGAAGCATTTTTAAAGTGTTTTTGAACAGGTAAATGGGTAGATTTCGGTATTTTAAAGTATACTATTGTTTTGTAAGTTTAATATGTGGGTTTATCAACAAATGTATGACCCCTCTTTGAATTTATTCGTCAATATATCGTTGAAATGATTTGGATTTGAAAAGTATTTATTTTTAAAGGTGAATTTGTTTAAAAAGTAATTGAAATTTCGCTAAGAATTGTAGTATTTAAAACTATTCGTAGCACAATTATGATTATTATTATAGTCGAATTTGATAGCTCGAGAGTCGACTTTATAATTCTACCAAGATATAGGATTTTACTTTACGACTTCGATCATTCAGCAGAAACGAGTATCATAGAATTTCAGTGATGGAAATATTGTTTATAGCTTTAAATATTGTTTATTGTTTAAAGTTTATTGCGTCAGGCGAGGGGACTTTGCATGCAATGTATTTCTAGTATTCACA
This sequence comes from Dendronephthya gigantea, assembly GCF_004324835.1. Taxonomy (NCBI): domain Eukaryota; kingdom Metazoa; phylum Cnidaria; class Anthozoa; order Malacalcyonacea; family Nephtheidae; genus Dendronephthya; species Dendronephthya gigantea. The sequence goes on from NW_021163014.1 coordinate 2,880,152, forward strand.
TTAATCCCTCTGTATCTGATCAATTCATTATTATCCCAGTGTCGCTAATATTAAAATAGCCACCTCACTAATAGGGTTAGGAAATTGAGTAAAAAATTTTTACCCCGAATCCTTTAGTGTATAATATTTGTTAGCAAACTAACCAGGGGAAACGTTTCAATGCAATGCTTATAGCGTAATTAATTATATTCACATTAATCCCTCTATTGTCTGATCAATTCATTACTATCGCAGTATCGCCAACATTAAAAGGGCTATTAGGTTTGAGTTTCGTTAACAATAGGCGGATCTTGTAACCGAAGATGCTTCATTTACTGTGAAAACGCTACAGCATATTACTTATCATTCGACATTATGACAGCCAACATCAGATTTTTATTGAAGGACGAACTTATACAACGTATCGACATGTGTTTTTCCAGTCTTGAAAATAAAATTCTAAATGAACTGACGGAAAAGGCAAAAGAAAGATGGATACCTATCTGGGATGAAAGTCAAACATTTACAAACAAACGGTTTATTCGAATGATTTGGCGCGCTTGCGTTCGTCATGGATATATTGACAAACGTTATGAAATCTTGGATGCCCTTGTCGATAAAATGACAATTGGTGTATGGAAATAATATGGCGCTCATGCATTCGTTATGGGCATATTGACACATGTTACGAACAAATAAAAATTAAAGTATGAACTATCAGAGGGGAAGCATCGCAAAGCATACATAGAAAACGAACTTTTAAAATAAACAGTCCTAATTTTATGAAAATACTATTATTGTACTAAATACTAAATGTGTACCCTGACAAATAAAATATTTTCCTCGCCAATCTTTTCTGTGTACTTAATTACGCTTAAAAATTTCGCACTCTCACTCTGCGTGGAGACCACGCATATCTTCGGGAAAATCCGATAGTTTCTGACGTCCCGCGTGGGGTCCACGCGTTGCGTGTTTTTTCCGCTTGATGGGGGGGGTAACCTACTTACACAATATTCTATAGAATATATGTTATACAGAATGAGACCTTTATGCATTTTAAAATATAACATTTTAGTACACTATTCATTGGTCGAGAATTATATTCGCATTTTTTGTAAGGTTCTCTCAACATACTTTTAAAGTCTTAAAGTTAAAATTCTCAGCAGAAATCATTCGTTTTGTAAAGACAAATCACGAATATTTCACACATATGACATATCTCATATCTGTTTCATAATATGCCCGTTCGCAGGTTAGATGGCGGGCGTTTTGCCCAAACAAGGCCGCAAGGTTATGTGGGACTTGTTTAACCGCCACGCATTATTTTCAAATTTTGAGCGCCTCTTTGTATGTAGTTTGTCATCCGTTGATTCAACGTTTTATAACTGATACTGGTAGAATTTAGTGCGTTTTTCTTTCGTATTTTAACATAAAATACGCATTCTTTGAATTTGTCAAAGAGGAATCATAGGAGGGTGGTGAAACGCGCTGTATTATGCGAGAAGAATCAGAAGATATGGATAATTTTGTGAATGCCTGAAAGGTGACTAGGATCGTGAGAAAGAAAGGCCATGGCAATGAGAAATTTCTAAAGTTAAGAAAATAATCAAAAGTTCATTGACCCATTTACAACAACATGTGTAGCTAAAGTATTGGAATTCAGTGGTGAGTGTGTTTTGTATATGCTATAAATGCTATATGTTTGTATATAGGCAACATATGTTCTGTATACCATTATAATTAATCTCATAAATTTTTATTCACCTTTAGATTAAACTTTTTATTTGAACATTTTATTTACACCTTTTATTTATACCACTATAAATAGTGCCATTCCAACTAGAAATTATTTTTTTCAAGACATTTGCACTAGCTCTAGATAAATTTTATATATCATTAAAATTGAATTAAATATAAGCTAGGTCTCAAGTGTTTAATTCTGTGTTTACTGTTAAAATTTACAGATTTCCTTTTGTCCAAGCATCACACTAACCAAAGGTCAAATGGAGCTCTATTAAAGCAATATTAAATGTGAAAGGTTTTGTTTATGCAGTGCCGTGGATGCAAGAACAACTTTGCTCTCATTCCATCACTGGAAAGGCTTTAAATGCCTAGCTTAATTCAAAGAGAAGGATGCAAAACCAGAGCCAGAGAAAGTTAAGAGTATATATGGTAAGCAGTATAATTGTTAGTAATTATGTCTGGTCTAAGTTAATATATCTTATATACATATCTTGGTTCAGTTATTGATGAGTTTTACCTTTTCTAGCTGTGTCTAAAGTATGGTGCAAAAAGGTTTGAGGGAAAAAAGGCAGACATATGACAAGTTATGGCACCAAAGATTAATAATATTGTGCAAGTTGAGAAAACCAAGTTGAAAGCATGTGGACATCAGTAACTATATGACATTCCATTTTCTACTATTTACATGTTCTGTACATGTAAATATATTTAGTATAATAGCCTAGTTATATTTTTGCTATTTTCTTGCACAGTCATTTTATTTGGTGGGAAAACTGCAGTATGGTAATAATTTTATCAAGAAAATATGGAATAAATTTATACATTCATAAAAAAACCAAGCTAAAATATTTCAATTTGAGTGACATCATATTGTTTTCAATTACTTAGTGCATAATATTTCAAATGAATCCTCCTCAAAATGTGTGAAATGTATATAATTTTCACTTACTACCATTTAAGCTAAACAGCCTTCAAACAACCAGCTGCAGTTGTTTTATCCACGAAACAAAATGATTATTTGACAGACTTAATTACCAGAACTAGAGTTCTACATGCAGATTAAAGTTATATGGACACTTATAGGACTTGTTTTTTTCTTTTTGTATAATATATGTATTTCAATTTCTTTAATCTCTAGATTTATTTATATGTAATTTAAGCAAGGCATTTTCATTAAATCTTTGCATCAATTGAACTTTAAGTAAATAAATTTGTTACATATATTTGGGAATATTTTATTTGTTTGTATGTCTCATTCTTGGCAGAAAGAAGTTTTGATTATGTTGTTATAAAGTGATATATTTCAAAGTCGAAACATGGACGAATGTTGAATATACCATTTATCATCCAATAGCATATTTAATAGATTATCCTATAAAATATACTATAGAATACATATTCTATGGAACATTTTATCACATATTCAATAGGATCATTAATGGAATATTCCATAGATTGAAAATATTTTATGGAACATTTCATATAGGATGTCATAGAATATGTGTTAGAATGTTCCATAGAATACCAGTATTCTATAGAACATTCAAATGAATGTTCTGAAGGATATTCTATTGAATATTCTGTAAAACATGGCATATGTTATAGAATATTCTATTAAAGGTGCTATAGAACATGTTGTAGAACGTTCCATAGAATAGGTTCCAAAATCCCTTAGAATATTCTATAGGATATTCAATAGGGAATTTTAATGGAATATTCTATAGAACATTTTTGTAAGGGATCTTGTCAAGATCATAGTAAAACCTTGGAAAGATCACAGAAAAATCTTGGCAAGATCATAATAAAATTTTGGCAAGATCACAGCACAAATCTTGGAACACCAGAGCAAAATCTTGGCAAGATCACATAGTAAAATCTTGGCAAGATCACAGCAAAAACTTGGCAAGATCAAAGTAAAACCTTGGCTAGATCACAGCCAAATCTTGGCAAGATCATAGTAAAACCTTGGCGAGATCACAGAAAAATCTTGGCCAGATCATAGAAAAATTTTGGCAAGATCACAGCACAAATATTGAAAGACCAGAGCAAAATCTTGGCAAGATCACATAGTAAAATCTTGGCAAGATCACAGCAAAATCTTGGCAAGATCACAATAAAATCTTGTCAAGATCACAGTAAAATCTTGTCAAGATAATAGAAAACCTTGGCGAGATCACAGAAAAATCTTCGCAAGATCAAAGAAAAATTTTGGCAAGCACAAATATTGGAAGACCAGAGCAAAATCTTGTCAAGATCACAGTAAAATCTTGTCAAGATCACAGTAAAATCTTGTCAAGATCATAGTAAAACCTTGGCAAGATCACAGAAAAATCTTGGAAAGATCACAGCACAAATCTTGGAAGACCAGAGCAAAATCTTGGCAAGATCACAAAAAAATCTTGGCAAGATCACAGTAAAATCTTGTCAAGATCACAGTAAAATCTTGTCAAGATAATAGTAAAACCTTGGCAAGATCACAGAAAAATCTTGGCAAGATCATAGTAAAACTTTGGCAAGATCACAGCACAAATCTTGGAAGACCAGAGCAAAATCTTGGCAAGAACACATAGTAAAATCTTGGCAAGATCAAAGCAAAATCTTGGCAAGATCACAGTAAAATCTTGTCAAGATCACAGTAAAATCTTGTCAAGATAATAGTAAAATCTTGGCAAGATCACAGAAAAACCTTGGCAAGATCACAGCCAAATCTTGGAAAGATCATAGTTAAACCTTGGCGAGATCACAGAAAAATCTTGGAAAGATCATAGAAAAATTTTGGCAAGATCACAGCACAAATATTGGAAGACCAGAGCAAAATCTTGTCAAGATGACAGTAAAATCTTGTCAAGATCACAGTAAAATCTTGTCAAGATCATAGTAAAACCTTGGCAAGATCACAGAAAAATCTTGGCAAGATCACAGCACAAATCTTGGAAGACCAGAGCAAAATCTTGGTAAGATCACAAAAAAATCTTGGCAAGATCACATAGCAAAATCTTGGCAAGATCACAGCAAAATCTTGGCAAGATCACAGCAAAATCTTGGCAAGATCACAAAAAAATCTTGTCAAGATCACAGTAAAATCTTGTCAAGATCACAGTAAAATCCTGTCAAGATCACAGTAAAATCTTGTCAAGATCATAGTAAAACCTTGGCAAGATCACAGAAAAATCTTGGCAAGATCACATAGCAAAATCTTGGCAAGATCACAGCAAAATCTTGGCAAGATCACAAAAAAATCTTGTCAAGATCACAGTAAAATCTTGTCAAGATCAAAGTAAAATCTTGTCAAGATCACAGTAAAATCTTGTCAAGATAATAGTAAAACCTTGGCGAGGTCACAGAAAAATCTTGGCAAGATGATAGAAAAATTTTGGCAAGATCACAGCACAAATATTGGAAGACCAGAGCAAAATCTTGTCAAGATCACAGTAAAATCTTGTCAAGATCACAGTAAAATCTTGTCAAGATCATAGTAAAACCTTGGCAAGATCACAGAAAAATCTTGGCAAGATCACAGCACAAATCTTGGAAGACCAGAGCAAAATCCTGGCAAGATCACAAAAAAAACTTGGCAAGATCACATAGTAAAATCTTGGCAAGATCACAGTAAAATCTTGGCAAGATCATAGCAAAATCTTGGCAAGATCACAAAAAAATCTTGTCAAGATCACAGTAAAATCTTGTCAAGATAATATAGTAAAATCTTGGCAAGATCACAAAAAAATCTTGCTAAGATCACAGTAAAATCTTCGCAAGATCCATAGTAAAACCTTGGCAAGATCACAGAAAAATCTTGGCAAGATCACAGAAAAATCTTGGGAAGATCACAAAAAAATCTTGGCAAGATCATAGAAAAATTTTGGCAAGATCACAGCACAAATATTGGAAAACCAGAGCAAAATCTTGACAAGATCATAGTAAAATCTTGGCAAGATCACAGTAAAATCTTGTCAAGATCATAGTAAAACCTTGGCAAGATCACAGAAAAATCTTGGCAAGATCACAGCACAAATCTTGGCAAGATCACAGCAAAATCTTGGCAAGATCACATAGTAAATTTTGGCAAGATCACAGCAAAATCTTGGCAAGATCACATAGTAAATTTTGGCAAGATCACAGCAAAATCTTGGCAAGATCACATAGTAAATTCTTGGCAAGATCACAGCAAAATCTTGGCAAGATCACAGCAAATCTTGGCAAGATCACATCAAAATCTTGGCAAGATCACATAGTAAATAAATTCTTGGCAAGATCACATAGTAAATAAATTCTTGCCACGATCATAATAAAATCTTGGCAAGATCTTGGTACTGTCCAGTTTGATATAAGTTTAAATCTTTGTAAAGGAAGAAAGGCCTACACAGGTCAACTCATATTAAATTACATGAGTAGAATAAGCAAACATTTATGTTACAATTCTGGCAAGATCTTGGCAAGTACATTTTAAAATCTTGCCAAGAATTTTTTTGGGATTTGCAAGATCCTCACATCTTGCCAAGATGAAGATCTTGCAAATATCTTGTCTAGATCTTACCAAGATATAACCCTTGGCAAGATTTTGCCAGGATCTCTCAAGATCTTCCAAGATCTTGCATGATCTTGACAAGATCTTTAATCCGGGTTATGTTAACGATCTGTTAGAAGATCAATTTTAGCATATAGAACTGCCCCATTTTTTAATAAAGGTAGTGTTTATTCTTATTCTATGAATGTCCAATTCATGCATTGAAGTAACATAAAACAAGTTAGTCCTATATCATATATATTAATCACTGTTAAAATCAAGTTGGATTGGCCAGGTATTCTATAATTGCTCTCAGTTGTGTTTATGAACCTAAAATCTGAAATGGTTTGTTAACAGCAGGATCTCAATATGTCCCCACCCCCCAGAAGCAAATTAGACACATGAAGGATTTCACAAACAATTTAGAGAAAGAATGTTGAATAAGAACATTAATAGCAATTAATGTATTCACATTATGTTTGTTTTTTGTTTAAGAACATTAATAGCAATTAATGTATTCACATTATGTTTGTTTTTTGTTTCTCTAACAAGGGGTTGGGACTATATCAACTACACCTGTACTTACGGTTAGCATGTTTAACATTTCTTTCAAATCTTTTTTCATGGTTGGTAACACAAAATGATGATCATTCTCCTTTATAATCTCTCTCCCTTAAATCCTCTCCCCCCCAAATGAAATATGTTTGCCACTTAGTTAAGAGAAGACTAATGAAGCTTATTCATGCTTTCAAGGACATATGCAACAATTTTTTTAGATCAGTACATGTTACATATTTGATAATGTATGTATAATTTGCATTGTACTTGTAATATCCAATACACCGCATATGCGGCGAGATGCTTCCTATTAATTTTTTTTTATTAATTAATAGACACCCTTCTCCTAGGGCTCTTAAGGTAGACAAGAGTGATATCTCAATGAACAAGAGTCAAGATATAGACTTGTATACTGTATATACTGAATATATATGGGTAGTAAATGGGACTTATTTATTTATTTATTTATTTATTTATTTATTTATTTATTTATTTATTTATTTATTTATTTATTTATTTATTTATTTATTTATTTATTTATTTATTTATTTATTTATTTATTAACTTTGCCAAGTATGATGCAACATTTACCAGTATATTTACAACAATATATAATATGGAAAATTGGCAGGGTGCACGCTACAGTTTTCACCAATTACAGCGGCCCCATAAACTATACTAATACTATACAACAAACAAATCTAATAACAACACGATATTTGACAGGACAGATTACGAGACTTGTTACAAGACAAACATATAGATTTCCATGTCCTTGGGTCATCAACGTCAAAAACGTCTTCTAGTGCTAACTTGTAATATTTAAAAAGTCCGTTTTTGAATTGTCCTAAACTGATGTTATTGTTTGCCAAACTTTTTGGTAGTACGTTCCATAATCTCTTTGTTCGGTTGAGAAATGACCTTTGGTAGGTAGTGGTCTTGCATTGTACCATTGTAAATGACAGATGATTGGGATCAGACGACCTGGTATCTCTTCTGTTGTTATTGGGTGACGACTGTATTAAATCATTGTCAATGGTCATGATGCCATGCGTTAGTTTGTAGAAGGTTATCATATCTTGAAATTCATGCCAGTAGCACAATGGGAGGAGGTCTAAAAGTGCAAGTCTCTGGTTGTAGGTTGTGTCACAACGGAAGGGCAGATTTAGAACGTACTTTGTTGCGCGTGTTTGAAGTCTTTCCACGCGTTTGATTAAGGTCACTGATTGTGGTGCCCAAATTTGAGATCCATAGCAGAGCTGGGAACGAACAAGACATAAATATAGTCTGCGACGAATCATGATATCTTTGATGTTTAAGGTAGATCTTCGAACATATCCTAGCATTTTGGTGGCTTTGTTGCACTGGTGGTCAACTTGTTGGTGGTCAATTTGACTGCTAAAATTAATTCATTGATACACAAAACCTTCCTGACACAAGAGAACCTATTGTATTCAATCAGTAATCCAAATATTTCTAAATGTCGCTTACCCTAGACACAGACCCAAGTTCACGAGATGCACCGTTTTATTTTTGTCCGCAACACCGCATGCTGTCCGTCACAACGGCCGCCTTGGATCACTGCTTGGATCAAATGGTTTCGTTACAAGTAAAAAATCATTAAATGTTTGCCGCACCCAAAATTTCATTCGTTTACACTTTAAAATACTTACCGTTTAAAGTTTTAACTTGGTGAGCATTGTTTATTTCATTTATCAGAGACCGATTGACATGTATCCAGTATCACGTGTTGCTATATATTTTATTATTCGCTGTCCCTCTTCGATTCTTGCAGTAATTTTCATTTCCGCCATTTATAAACGTGAGAAGTTAATCTCTTCAATTTTCTTTCAAATTTTAAATTGCTTTTCGGGTTAAAAGTAATCAAGAAAATCGCACAGACAAATCAAGCAGACAAATGACAGACAGACAGTTGTTTAGATCATTGGTAATGGGGCAAGTGTTTCCACCACATAAAAAAAAATTCCATTTCATTTTTAGGGTACTTGGAGCTTCTGACGCCCCTGGTTGACGACGGTCGCGTGTTGGCCCGTCGTACACCAATTGAACATAAAAGCGGACAAGAAACACTAACACAAAATGAACTGTTTACACTAATGAACACATATAACAAGCTCCCAAAAAATATCGGTTTATAAATAACAACAATTTTTTTTAATGCATGCCCGAAGACCAAAGTTATAGAGAAATTAGAAGTCGGTTTGTTAAATTCTGAACTTTTATACATCTAAAATACAACATGCACTCTAAAAATAAAGAATCCCAGGTTTAAATTAGCTACGTTGTAAGCCTGTTCAGGTAGAAGTTTTGTGCGACCCTAACGGACCCTTAATCCGCCCTCACTCTTTGTGACCTTTTAGCAACTTGATTACCCCAACCGCACCTTATGCGAAATCGTTTGTCAATAGCTAAATATATTACTGGAGTCGACACAGTAGTAGCATGTGCTGCAACGAAACCGGAAAAATACGCACAGGAATAATATGAAAACAACCCAGTGCTCATCAACCCAGCCAAAGCTCCATGTGGCATCCAAAAAATGGAGAAACAGACACACATTGTGATTGCTTGTTTGTGAAAACTGATTATTTTCGCCCGCGATGCTTGTTGTAACACTTGTTCGGTCTCATGATGATGCTCTTTCAACTTGGAATGTATTTTCTGGAGGCTTGTGCGGATAATCCTTGAGCAAATAGTAATCCAAATGGTAGTTAGGAATATAAGACAGGCGATGGAGGCTTGTTCTCCACCAGTAAATGCCTTTCTATGCGTTTCGCAAATACTGTTTCCTTGCATGCTGGTGACAAGGAAGCCAGAATGGGCTGTCGACACGAGAACTACCGATAAAATAAAATTGGCTGCCATGATTTTGACGGACAACTGGAAGCCAAGCAACCGATTGCCTGGAAATTTGATTATGTTCTCGTAAGTCGTGAAACATAAAGCAGCCATGGAGGCCAAGTTGTTGACAAAAGATATAAATGAGATGTGATTATAGAGTATACAGAATCTCTTCGCAGATGGCACAACATTAAGCCTGCCCAACAATTGTCCTAATAAACCTCCAAATATACTAAGCAGGTTCACGGCAACTATGATCAACAAAAAAGTCTGTCTTGCCTTTTCCCGGCTGACAATTTCTTCAAAACGAGGCAAAGCAGGACGATATTCACAAAAAATCCGGCTGCAAATACTCCCCAACCGAATCCAGCTATGATAACCGTGGCAAAGGGAGAACACTCTCCAAAATCAGTAAAATCAGTAGAATTCGTTACGTTTGCTGACGAATTCATGCTTGAAACTAACTCTAACCCTAACCCGCGGCGTTCTTATATATTGAAGCAGGATGGGAGAATAGATAATTAGGACTGTGTTGGCGTTGTTTCACCGTAACGATATTGTTGCAACAGGCAATCCGCCTGACTCTAGCCATTATTTTCACATATTATTTGCTTGTCGTTTTGATTTTGAACAACAGGTATATAAGTTTAGGAATTACAAGTAATACTCAAGGTCCCAGCAGGCACATACATGTACAGTATATATGGTTCAAATAATTGACATAAAGTTTCATCGACTATCTCACGGGTAAGCAAAATAATATAATCGAAAAAATATTCGTGCAGCGGTATGAATTTGCTCAATATACCATACGATTTAAAATCAAGCCGCCAAAGTAATTATCGTAATGCCTTGGGCACTTTTCATAATTATATAAAGTGGTTAGGTCAGGTTTATAGGCGTCGAACTTTTCAAGTGCTAATTATAATTTTGAAGAGCTAAATTTAGTCTTTTTTTTTCAGATCATTTGCATTGCGGTTTGACACATGAAAAGTTCGACTTTTGAAACGGGCATGATAGATTTCAACTCCTCTGCCTCCATTGTATATTCAGGGCCATACTCATCTCCACTGCTTTTACTGTAATGAATATGTAGTATAACATAATTCGACCGAATCACTGAGACTGAGTATTTGAGTAATTGAACCAGAGAAAGAATGCCCCGATTCTCTTTGTATTAGCTATATAGGCACTGGTGCTATTAATATGCCTTGTTACATCCATATCTCGTAATTGCAAATCTCATTTAGTTCAGTTTATTTCAAGCCTTGAAACTGCATAAATTTGAGGTAAACATTTGCCAGCACTCCCTCCGCCAGACTTGGAGCCTTGAAATCGGCAACTATGATAGGCATTTGATAGGCTCTATAAGCAGTCGGTAAACAATGCGCACATCGGACTTCTGACTCGTTTTCTGCCCTAATATAACAGATATCTAGCTAGTTTTCTAGGCGCTATTTGCTAGAAGAAGCTGAATAACATTTTGAGTTGTGATTAGTTTTGAGTTAAAATCTAAGAGCCCACTGATGTGCCATGCATACTTTGAAAAACGATTTCTTTAAAGCTTAGCCCTTTTGAATTTAGCATGTTATTGATTCAAGGGCCAAGGCTCTGAAGTAGATTTCAGCTGGTCCCACAACATAATAGCAGCTGAATATCTAGCAGCTGAATATTGTGTTGCCCACAAAATTGCCTCATTTTTACCTTTTCTCCCTGTGATACACACTTCTATTGTATATTGTAAAAAAATCGGAACTCTTTCAAATGTATATTTATTTAGCTGTATTCTATAGTAGCAATCCGACAAATTTAATCTCCAGTAAATCAAACTCAATTCACATGTTCTTAAAAAATAATATTATTTTCTAATTTTTATTTCTCTCAACTTGTCCTTTATCTGAGTACTAGTTATGTTTTGTCTTCTCACCTGCGTGCGTGCAGCCATTATTATACTTTATTTCACTCCAGCCAATTACTTCTCAATACATTTGTAGGCTAGTTTCAATTTGAAAGGTTCGCTTTTCTTTGATGCACAGCGTATGAGGACGGCGCCAACGAACTTTACCAAATAAGGTTACAAGAGTACGTAAAATCCCAGACTGTTATTTTGCACGCAAAAACCCGTATCACACCTTTTATTAATTTTTTTTGGGTTTCGTTTTAATAATTGAAATTTATCAAGTATATATGTCTTAATATTGTCAAATGGGTACTATAAGGTCTAATTTTATATAGATGATAGTGCGTTATGGAAATTTAATACGCTCCTATAGAACACGGGCATACGCAGATACATTTTTCGTAAGTAGGATTTTGAAGAACGATGGGACAATCTATGTTTACAATTGCCAATAGTTTTTTACCATGAAAATTTGTGACCTTCCACGGGAAAACGTACGTTAACGATATTTCGTTGAAACGGCTAAACGAACGGATAACGAACGGGTAGTGAACGATCTGTAATAACGTTTCAACGAACCCAAAAAACGTTTTGACGAATTCAGCTAAAAATGTGAACGTTTAAAGTCGAGAATACGAACGGATAAATAAACGTTCAATCTGAAGCCGTTTGAACGATTTATGTTTATGAACGGTTTTAACGAATTAGTCTGAACGCCTGTTGCGCGTATGATTGACGCAAGATATTATTGACTAATTAAAAGAATAGGAAATATTTTCAAACATGTAACATGTGTTGGCGCAAGTATGCGTGTACATATAAATAGCTATACCTTCATTTGAATGTTTAACTAAATTTATTAGCTAAACTACCTAAATCACATTATTTTATACTTTATATACATATATACATTTGCATTTTGCATCAAAATTCGGGTTTATTAATCGTTAGAAAGCCTTCAGTTATTAGTACAAATTATCATCGTTACGTCAAATTAATCAATGCATCATCTGCAACTATACCCATCAAAATATTCAGCGCGTGTTTATTTGCAACAACGTTACAGATGTTGTAAATCTCTCCACGGACAAACTATATGTATGGGTGGTTAAGGACATATAAACACATCATGCATGCATCCGTTTTATTAACACGGCTCTAAACCGAGAGTAAACGAAGATTGCCATAAATGGCCTGGCTTCGATAATAATATCATAGGCAATGTCATTGGTCACCGTCTAAGTTTGGTTGAGTTTCAGCTACTGGATACATATTTTATGTTAAACTAAACACAAGAGATTCCATTGTACACTATTGCTTATACTCTTTGACGCGCAAACGACTAAATTAATTATCGCAAGGATCAAGTTGTTTACAGATGATAACCAGACATTAATAACAGTTATACAGAATATCGCATACGCAAAGCTCGTTTGTATACGAACCAGCGTAGTAACGTGTGCTTGCATGCTGTCAAATTATTTGGTAAGCCTACTACATTAAATATCCCAACCATTTATGCACGTGAAAATCCACATTTCAATTTCAGCAATGCATTGCGCGGTAATAAAATATTTAAAATATAAGCTTGGATATTTACCTAGTGCTCACAATATGTTCCGTGCGGCAATAGCCTCTAGCTGCGGTCAAGCTTGTCGCGGAATGTCGCCTATACACAGTACTGTCAGTAGCAACTAAGGGCATCATTATACCTTAAGAATATTTAAAAATTTGATAATAATCTATTTTATCCACTGCATGCACCATCGCCATATTTTCTTCGCAAAGCTAAAGCTGCAATGTCCCTATTTCTGCCGCCATATTTTTTCATGTAAGTGATATGTTTTGTGACCATACGACCACATATGCATGTGTTACTTGTGATATTAAATTAGCTAACTAAATTCCTGGTGGTCATATTCATCAGGAAATATTTTATTTTCCCCAAATATTCGACCATCTACATAGGTAACTGTGTAAATACCTATGCTACCTGCATGAGCCTAACAATAGTGACCTAAAGAAATAGAACGCGCGTAAATTAATGGGATAATTTTCGAAATCTTCATTTCAAACCACCGCGGCAATCCGCAATCCCGAAGGTCCGAATTCAGTTCCGCCCTGCAAAAATACTTAATACTCAACCCCGGCAGCAAGAAAAGATTGCACAGTATTTTCACTAAAGCATATAGCAATAGCAGACGCCCATATAGAAACCGGGTTTTTAAATCACAAAGAGTGCAAATAATTTTTTCTGCAAAGCATATAGCAATGCTGCCGCCCATATAGAAACGACAATGCCAAATGCATGCACAGGGGAGTTTATACTCACCATTTTAAGAAACAAACGATCCTTAACATCTTCGAGACATCTACTTGTGACACAATTTGTGCCTCCTGCTTACAGTAAAATTAACTAATCAAGATTATTTAAGACATGCATGAAAGCATTAATCCATTTTGTCTGGCGAAATCTTTTTATATCATATAATTATATATATTTCGAGGTAGCATCTACCCCTTTTTTATGAAAAATGTCAGCAAAGTTTGTAAACAATTGTTGTTTCAATGTAAGTAAATGCATCCTATAAATTGTAACCACCACGGCCCAAGCTAACAACTTTTCTAACCTCAGCCAAGCCATTTTCAAGGTCTGGCAACCTTTCATGTCATGTTTATTCGGAATGATTGGATGATCGTGGCCCAACTTGATTCCACCGGCCATGATAAGCAATCTAAAGAGGTATATTGCAGTGCGCATTTATATCCGAATACATTTTACTCGCGTTAACATATACATAAAATGCAATTGAGAACGTCTTGTTATATACAATTGCATGATCATCTATATGAAATCTTACTTCGAATGCGTGTCATATTTCGATATATATGCATGGTCAATAGAGAGCTACAGTTTAGCCAAGCAAATACACTCAAGGGAAAAAAAACTTTAGTTTAAATCGAGAGAACCGTTATACGAATTCTGTTGATGATTTCATCAATAAGCCTGATTTCAATGCTTGGAGGAAAATAATTGCAAGCGCGCCTAATAAAGTGGCCAAGTCATGACTTTCCTTATATCATAGCTAATGTTTCATTTAGTGTTCATACCTGGTATTAACCTTTATATATGCTTGCGTTAAAACGCCTTGACTTCTCCATAGATGCTATAATATCCAGCAAATATTTGGGACAGTCTTCGCGAAATTATTGGTAAAGATCTTTACCCGCGCGCTCATGCACGCATAAACAGTTGACAGGCGCCATTTCAAATTTGCTCATTTTGCCGCTCTAGCTGGCAGGCTTCAAGGTGCAATGACCATGCATAGTTGCAATTTAATATCCGGAATGTAATTTCTAATCAAGGGAGGCCAAATCAAAATTAGTGAAAATTTTCCTGTTGCCCAACAGCTGATATGTTGTCCAAGCAAGATAAATTCCAATGCTCCTTTTCTGATGAATTATATATAGCGAAATATATGTGGCAAAATATCTGAAAGGTCAAACTTAAATGTTTGTAAACGTTAGCTTGGCAACTTGCCCTTTGGGCTTGTGTCAGCCTAGTTGTGCGCAATGAAGGACTGCACGCACTTTAAAACATAGCGCAAAACTCAACCTCACAAAACACGGAATTTTTTTTAATAAAAAAAGTCACACAATGAACATCATTGATATAGGTTCATTACTTTCATACAGTCTCTATCATTTATACGATTTGAGCCTTCTCCGCGTTCCACGTTTCCGATTCGAGGAGCAAGTCGAGAGAAATCAAATTACAACCAAAATATACATGGGGAGTGAATTGTGCTGAAATGTGCATATATCAATATATATGAAGTATTTTTTTGTGAATTAAGAGTCTAAATAAATATTTACAATGCATGAGTTATATTTATGCCATGTATAAGTTATATTTATGCAATTGCCACCGTTCAACATGCCAGCAACGATCGAGCCAGATGGCTTAGATCTGGGGAGACAAAGATACCTTTTTAAGGAAATAAGACAATTTTGTAAGCGGGGCACTGAGGATCTTGTTGCTCCGGCTCTAGTTTTAGACTAGATGCACGTACATATTTAAATTGCTATTATATTCATGCAGTGGCGTAACGAACAGAGCTGAGGATGGGGTCTTGAGGTATACTTCAGTACTGCGGGGTCCCTTAATTCGCTGTTTGTCATAAATCACGTTTTGCTTATACTATGATATTTCGTTATCTATCCTGGCCTCCAATAAATGAGGATCTCTTAGTTCTCGTCGTAACCCTACCGAACGCGCGTTAGGTCACTGTATTTATGTCTTCAAATATTACCTAGGGTATTTCAATTGTTGTATAATTTGTGGCTATGTCAGACTGCATTAAAGACAACGAATTTCAAGCTGAAAGGTCCGTCCTAGGATGCGGTCCTTAATTTTGAATAGATTTTAATCAGTAGCTGCTTCGTACGGAGGCCAGATAAGTTTATCAGATGTAAATAAATTAGCTATATATACACATGGTTTAAAAGTACGATATTAATATGTAACACGCAAAATCCCTCAATTCATTTTAAAATCTGGTTTTGTCTGTTTACATACATTTAGAGACTTCCGACAATTATGCAACTTAATTAGCACCTTGCCAAGGCATATTATGGCTCGTAATGCTAATATATGGCTTGCGAGATGTTTGGGTGCGCGGTGAAATTTGGCTTATGGAAGCTACAGAAGTATAGTAAAGCACAAATTCTAACCATTTAGTGCATTACCGAAATTCAAAAAACGATAATTTTTTGAGAGAAAGCTTAAGACGTGAAATTTGACGCTAATGGAATAATTGCATGCACTGAATCTTAATAGCCTTCTGTCTGCATGACGCTAAGCATAAACCATAACATGAAGCGCACAAAATAGCATTCGATTAGGCTAGATTGATATAACCCCACTATTTCCTTTACAAGCCTTCTATACTAAGGAACTGAATACGTTTCTGGGTGTATTTCTGTGTAGCACATTCTGCGCTTCTTCTACAAAGTTGTAGCATTGCAAATGTTTAATCTAATATTTTGAACCAAATCCAATGCGATTGAACGAAATTCCGGCAAACGTTTCAACGAACGGTAAATCAAACGGTTGAACGCTTTCGGACCAATTTTCAAACGTTTTTTCCCAAGCGTTCGAACGGGCAATTTCGAACGATGAACGATCTCAAAAATCGTTTCAACGAACGCTTGAAGCGTTTGAACGGCAAACGAACGGATAACGAACGATATTTTCGAACGAACGAAATAGCGTTAACGTATGTTTTCCCGTGGAAGGTCACATTTAGGTATTTATACAGTGTTACAAAACACACCAAATCCGGCAGTGGCGTAGATCTATATATAAACCAACTATAGGATATTACACGCGGTTGCAATGTAGATAATTTTATGTAGGATATTACATATATATGGCTGCAATTAGATATTGATTTTATATATGTTCGAGTGGCAGAAATAATATCTCATGCACGACTGAGCGATCTTGTTCCACGAGGCCGCAATTCCTCTGGCGAGAAAGCAAAGTCTCTGGGCTCTGGGATAGTCGAAATCAGAAATGATTCTGATTGGTCGTCCACAACGTTTCAATTTCGAAATATAGAAAAGCGTTACAAACCTGAAGCCAGGATTTCTGGCTTCCGGTTTGGATTATTCCAGAGCCTTTGTTGAGGAATCGCGGGCTCGGGAAATGAGATTGACGAGTGAGCGCAGCGAGCGGGAAGAAGCGCGACCGACCGTTCCAAGCCTCCAAAAGCGTTGCAAGTGGCGATAATGCAAGGGGCGACTATCAACAGGGATAACTCCCTTAGGGCCCGATTCCACGGACGCTTTTTCTTGGCCAAATTAAATGCGAAATATTTCGCCTATTTCGTTTGGATTGTGACCATTTGAAAAAATTAATTCTGCTTGATTGCTCACAATTCAAAAGAAACAGGCGAAACATTTCGCATTTCGCTTGAAAATTTCGCTCGAGGAAGCAAGGCTTTACTGAAACATTTCGCTGCAAAAAAAGGGTGGAGCAAAACTCCCTGATTGATGTTACCTTGCAATCTGGCAGGAACAAAATCATACCCCAAGCAATTTGTGGTGTTGGTTGGAAACACGATTTCTCGAGGTTCATCGCAAAACCAAGGTGTTCTAATAGTTACTGCATGAGCTGTAAGCATGTTTCAATCTTGTAGACCGTTTTTGGACGTATTATAGATTTTGTTCGCTGCACGAACTGTGTCTCTTTCCCCCGCCGGTATGAGTGCTGAGTACCTCCGGCCCCAAGAGCGAGTACTGAAGTCCGAACCTTTTCCGGGCTAGAAACGCTTGTTTTTGTTGTTGCCACGGTTACGAGCCTGTCCTACTAACGAATTCGGAGCTCTTTCGAAAACTTCAGCTCTTTTAGGAAAGAATTTCTTTCCAAATGTAGATCGGCAGGGTTGGCAGAACCTTGAGAGAACTAAGACTGATTCTGGCTCACGAGTCTTTGTGCTTTTTATGAGACGAATGTCCCCGTTTTGTTGTTGAAGGTGAAGTAGCGCTCTGCATGAGATACGGTTTTACTCGGCCGCTGCATGGGCAGCTGGCGTTTCTCCTCGCAACAGAGGTCACGAAGCACTCAAAGTTTCTACAGAAAAATCTTCCACATTGCATGGCCGCAGCCTTCCAAAACGCAACAGTTATAAATCACCAGGAAAAAATTGACTTGAAAGGCAAGAAATAGCCCTTAAAAAAAACGAACATGCACTATAAGTATCATGGGCCAGTTGCTTAAAGCTAGGTTACGGTATCCCTGCATGGGTTAAATTTTAATCCATTGTTTCAGTTTCAATTAGTTTAATCCAGTATGTGCTTCTTTAGAAAATATTACTTCTATCGGTTCAGAAAATATTTATGAAAAAGATTTTTAACTTTGTGAGCAAGCGATTAAAAAATGAATGTAAAGATTTGCTTCAACCCAGGGTTAAGCTATAACCGGCTTTTAAACAACCGGCCTCTGAAGGCTGAAGACTACCCTATATATATAGATATGACTTAATTGGAGAAGGTAGTAACAGGACGCGTATTCACTCGCAGGAATTTATTTACAATTTTTAATTCTAGTTTTAGTTCTTTTAGTTCTTTTTACATGTACAGAAACAAAGCAATTGACGCCAGACGTAAAATTCCAACAATAAATTGCTATCCCTTTAAAACGGGTACCACATCGATCGTGAAGCTCGATACGCTCTGGATGAGGACCACGAAGGCGACAAACCATATAACTCCGACCATAGCCGGCTAAAGCACGCTTCGAAGTGACGTCTGTGATAATACTGAGATACTTTAAGCGTTTACTATGAAGAGAAAACGGTTCATATTCTAAAGGAATACGCATCCAGTGGTCGTTAAGCCTCAAGGAAAAACCCAGCTGCCGTAAAAAAGAAACATTAAGCGAGTTGTTATGCAATGCATGTTGTACTAAATCATAAGTCGAGCTGCCACCCAGTCCAACAAGATGTCTTCAACTGATATATAGGCTCAAAACAAATAATTTTGCCGGGCGGTCTGCAAAGCCGTCGGTAAAAATAATTGGCAACATCAAGAAGAGAATAAACACGAGCCCCACGAATCCAAATATCAATCACCACAACAGCAAATAATGCAGATAGTTTCTATTTCATCATCACTTAAATAGAAGTGGAGCATAAAAAACTTTTCACCCGAACGCGATGCAAAAAAGAATATCGATCAGACCTATTGTTTGGCACATTTGTTTTCGATACGAACGTCTTTGTATATTAATTATTATAATTTAGCTCTTTTGTAGAGTAAAATATTTTTGTGCGCATGCAGTTCGTGCATAGGCCATTACTTTCTACAAGCAAATAGGTTTCTTCACTAAGAGTGCTGTTGAACATTTTTTCAGATTTAGAAAATAAATTATATAGAAACCACTTTAAATTCAGTGTTACACCTTTTATCTATAGCGACGCAGGCAACATGCATAATGAAAGCGTAATGACAGGTCATTGTATGTTTTTCATCCAAACGTCAGACAGCCAATCAGTGTGCCCCATCCGACGGCGATGAGTAAACATTTCCTGTTTGCCATTTTCAACTCGAGCATGGCTCAATTTAGATTTAAAACAATCAATCGATCATGTTATAGCTAAGAATGTAAAATTGTCCGTTCTTATTCAGTGATTCTTACAGGTGCCACACTATATCTACGCCTTCAGGGATGATTTATTTTGCTCAAGTGAGAAACTGGAACGTTATTTCATTAATGTTAAATGAGAGTAAAAGACAATTTAGGAATGGAACCGGAATCTGAACATTATTATATGCGATGAATAATGAGGACGTTTTAATTTGTCGCAATTATTAAGCCAAACATATATATGATAGCAAAAAGTCAAGTGTGAGAGACTTCCATTTCTTTACCTCCAGATTTTTCTATTAATCTTAAAAGGCATTGGAAATTTAACTTTTCATTGAATATATATATATATATAATATATTATATATATGAATATATATATATATATATATATATATAATATATATATATATATATATATATATTATATTATATATATATATATATATATATATAATATATACAACCTCCTTTGGAATTAAATGTACCTGGTTGACTAAAGCAGATTTTACAGGTGGTTCGTATTGAAATCCAAAATAAAATAAACGGTTCTTTATATTTTATTCATTTTGCAACGTTGGAGTATTTACGCTCGTTCAGTTGAGTAACGGGTTTTTGTTTTAATGCCAAGATAAAGGTGCAAGAAACAGATGCATACATGCAAACTATACATTATAACGATACAATAACGCCTCATTATATAGTCGGCGTGAAAGATAACATATCCATATATGATATGCATGCATGCATGCAAGTACTGTGTGTAGCCTCATTTATCGATGTGCTATACGCTTAAAGAATTTATATAAATAGATATATATATGTATATATATATTTTGCATATATATATACTATATATGTACATGCATATATATTTTTTTATATTAAGGGTTAAATAAAGCGAGCGCAACTTAATTTGCCTGTAATGAATGTCTTTTGTCATTGAAAGTAGTCGGCATTGCCAAAACTGTAGTAATTAAAAAAGATTATAACAGAAGAAATAATAGAAGATGATGCTAAAATTAATGTTTAATTTAAAATTAAGTTTCTCGTTCATTATGTGTTATTTGAATTCCATTCGACGGCGCGACTAAGATGCCACAAATAAATTAGTAGCGCTAGGAGAAGCGTTTTTTTCGCATAATAAATCATGATATTGTTACATCGTATCCTTCCCCACGCAAAAATTTAGGAAAAAGAATCTCTAATGCCTTTTCAACTCAACAGAAAAGCATATCTTGAAATTTATACTGGATACACGGCGCACACGACGCGACTATTATCGAACAATTTTTGTCGGCCGAACTTAATCGGTAAATATCAAACAGTTTCAACTATTGTCCGTTTGCAGTCAGCCGAGAAAATCGTTTAAAAACGACATATCGCGCACGCAAGGAATTCAGGCCAACACGCACTTGACGCGATTCTCCAAGGCGACGCGAATTTTTCATTTTCAGAAGCCAATAAATTATATTATTCTGAAAGAGCATTTTGAGAGATATGGGTACCAGACGAGTCAAAATGTACTATCGATCAGCAATTACCAAGAATAAAATAACATTGTCAAAATTAGAAAATTCAGTCCTAAAACTGAAAAACTCGCGTCGCGTAGGCGGATCGCGTCCGGTGTGGGTCGGCCTTTAATCAACCGACTAAAATCGTAAAACTGATAATTTAGTAAAAATGGCTCAAACATTTGGTCTGAAGGCTAGTATGAGGGATATTCATCCACTATAGTTTAGTTAGTGATCAGTTGTTATCATGTGAGAATCACTCTTACGAGTAAAAAATCTCCCATAAGTACATGTCCGGTTTTGCATTACTTTATCACATTAACTTCATTTGAAACTTTGATCTCATGCAGCGGCCTGATACAACAGCTCGTTGCTAAAGTCATTGTATGGCCATCAAAAGAACATCTGCTAAATTCTCATTTATTTTAAATGAACACATTAATAAGCCCAGGATCAAATTGCATTTATCATGTATAAATCATCACCTGGGGCGTTATATAAGTCTTGAAGCAGTTTGGAGCACTTCGGAAATAGTAGCTACTGATTATCTCCCAGTGAGTAAGGACGAAAAAATATTTAAGATAAGCCAGGTCCAAAAGGAAGAAATTTTGGAGCATTTGAATTACCAGTCAATCCATTTCGAGCCAAGAAAATGCTGTGCCTTGATTTAAGTGAAGAAGAAACTATCTGCATTTTTGCTGTTGTGCTAATATTCGGACTGCTCGGGTTCGTGTTAAATCTTCTCCTGATATCCTCTATTACATTGACGGACGGCTTCGCAGAGATTCCGGCGAATTTATTTGTTTTGAGCCTAGCCGTTTCAGATACCATGATAGACTGCGTGGCTGCTCCTCTTATGATTTACAACATATATCACTTTGCATTTGATGCCTCCCTCGTAGTAGGCAAGTTTTTTGGCTTGGCGACTACTGGAAGCGTATTCCTCTTAACCCTGAATCGCTTCATCTCCACAGTAAAAGCTTTGAGGTATCCCACCATTGTGACCTTCAAACGAGCCGTAACTATGGTTGGCGCTATTTGGTTTGTCGCTCTCCTCGTCGCTGTCAAGACTGCAGCGAGTTTAATCTCCGATTTGGTACCAAATGTGAGTGTTGCACAGTACATCGTCGTATTCTACGTTCTAACATCAATTGCATTGTGCGTGTATATGTACAAATTAGGCAGAGAACACGCGAAACGTGTGAAACAGCAGGCGTTTGCCGTAACCGGTGAACTTCAGGCAGCCTTGCATGAGTTCAAAACGTTACGTACGCTGTTTCTCATCGCTGGGAGTCTTGGAGCATGTCTGTTGCCAATAACGGCACTATTTATAGTCATTGATAGGGAAGAAAATCCTGCTAAGTTTCATCGTGCATTCAGTTTTAGCGCCCCCTTGGTTCTTCTAAATACAATTATAGATCCTGTTGTGTATTATTTTCGAAGTAAAGGATTTCGTAAAGGTGGCCCATTAGGGACACGCTTCTTCCGTAGAGAATCGAACTTGTTCTGTATTAATTATGTTGTTTCCGCACTAATAGAGTCTAGCTGTAAAAACTCATACAGCTTCCGGCAAAGCGGAAGAGTATTCCCTTAAATACTAAACAACTACCGTAGAAAGGCAGGCGCCTTCCGTAAAACCGTAAATGCTTTCCGTACAAATTTTAACGTCTGTAGAAACTGTTTAGCAAATCCGTAAAAAAAGTGTGCACTTTCTGTTGAAATTATTTGTTCTCTATAAAATCGATGGCCGGATCCGTAGAAATTTTAGCTCTTCCGTAGAAATTTGCGGCCCTTCCGTAGAGATTTGCGGCCCTTCCGTAAAAAATTGAAAACAATGCGCGCGCATAAAACTCGATGGTTTGTATTACTTGAAGTAGAAACGCGATCACTTCAACCCACCTCGCGATCAACGCGATCGAACGCGATCGGCTGCCTGGAAACAGTCCTGTGTGAAACGAAAGTACGAAAACACAGTGGTACGAAACAGTTCACTAGTGATGTTTTGCCAAGAATGCGGAGCGAAAATAGTAGTAGAAGGGAATTTCTGCCACAATTGTGGCCTCTCGCTAACCAAGAAAGGTATGTGATATTCTGTGTGTTTCATACAAGTATAATATATTGAAAAGTGTGAAAAGTATCGTCGTATAAATATTAATACTTATAATAGTAATAGTATTACTGTACTTGCGAAAAAGGTCTACGTTTTTAGAAAATGTTGTAAGGCTTTTGCACGCGTAGCGCTAATTTATACAAAATTTGGAAATCTTGACACGGCGATATTTACATTTTTTTAATCTTTCGGAACCAAAATTCCTAATGTTTATTTATACTAATTTTGAGATGTCCCATCCAATGTAATTGACCGGAAGTTAGAACGTTTAATAATGTCAGTCGCATAAACAATGTGTAACAGAAGAATTAATGAATATACTGCTGTTGACAATTTGGCAAATCTCAAAAATCATAAAAATAATTTTTTGCTGAAATTTTACTAAACCAAAGAACTATTAACTTTAGAATCACATAAACAGAATAGTCAGAACTTGACCAATGTTAATGATGGCAACAGATGCCTTCAAGAAAGCAGCTCATCTTGCCAGCCAATGACTTTTCAGGAATTTCGCAAACGAAAAGAGCAAGATAGGTGTTCCAGATTTACTACCTCCAAAACAAAAAAGGGAAATATCAAAGATACCACTAAAAAAGCAAAAATAGCCCAAGAGGTAAAAGTGCAAGTTGGATTAGTCAATGAATGTGCTGAAGATGAAAGATTAAAGAAAATTAAAGGAAGAACAATTCCTGTATTATTTAATGAAGATGATGATGCCAATACATTGCTCCTAAAGGCAGTGGAGAAGCATGCAAGGCACTTCAAGCAATTTGACAAGGACAAAACGTACGTCATTCTTTACCAAGATATGACTCTTGTTAAAGATTTACCAGGCACTAGCACACCTTTCACCCTTGGAGAATACAAACGTGATTTATTAAAATCATACTCCAAGATTTACTTTTGGCTCTGCCCAGCAGATGATTATGAACATTGTTCCGGTAGTAATGAAGACAATGATTCAGATGACGAGCATATGCTTAGTGCATCCAGCTTTAATATTGGTTACCCAGCCCAAACCACTGAGGAGTTCCCATCACCAATGTATGCTACAACGTTGATTAAAAATGCTTCTTCCTTATTGTCAGACAATCAACATTCATCCCCACATTCATCTCAGCCAAAAACAGGGAGCATTGAAAAATACTTGGTCACACGCCATCAGTGTCCAACATGTCTAATGAATTTTCCTCGTGATGAAATTGAAACTCATGCGGATCTTTGCGCAGAAAACTGGGTTGATACTGTTGGAGAATGTTCCACAACAGTAGAAGTAGAAATCCCTGATCAGCATGATTGTGAATTTCAGGGAATGGAGGACAGTACATTGAGTGACGAAATTGTAATTGTTGAATCATTAGAAACTATGCAAAAAGTTGTTGAGAAATTAAAAACCAATGTGAAGATCTCAGCAGTCAATAGAATAACCATTCGAAGACGATATGCATTCCAAGATTATATGGATGCACGCCTAAAGAAATATTTTAAGTCAGAAGGTGTTCTGAAAGTATTGTTTGCAGGAGAACCCGCCATAGATACCGGTGGTCCAAGGCGTGAATTTTTTACAGGTAACTGCAAAATTGATTCTCCTAAATGAAAGCCGGTCATTCATTTTCGAATGAATCTATTTTTCTGAAAAACAAATGCTTGTGTTCTGTTTCCATGAAAAACAGCAAGTGTATTTGTGATAGTGTTCAGCTATTAATTAGTGTACTGCATTATTGAAGAAGTAATAAATTTGAAAATTTTGATTGCTTTACTCATATAGAATCACTGAACTATATAAAGAGAAAGCTTTTTGATGAAAATGGATTTCCATTGGTTAATATGCAAGCTTTTGCTAATGAAGAATTCAAAGTTTCTGGCGAAATAATTGCTTCTTCTATTGTTCAAGGAGGACCAGCTGCTTGTTTGTTTTCTTCACAGGTGTATGATTACATAGTGCATGGAATCTCTAGAGTACAAGCACATAGCTGGAGTGGACAACTGCAGGATGAATCAATTAAGACGACTATTGAAAAGGTAATTGTCAATTAACAGGCAGTACTTTTCCACTGACAAAGTAAAATAATCTGACATTAGACAGAGTAAAATACTCAAGTAGGGCACATTTGGGTGCATTTAAGGTACGGTAATGGGTTAATAAGAGACACTGACGTATAATTCATATGTATAAATTAATTTACAGATCAAATCTTGTGTGAGCAATGATGATTTAGTTGCCCTTCTGAACAAAGACTCAACAATGGATGTTTTGCAACTTATTGGTTACTGTGGAATTCCTTCTAAAGAGACAATGCAAACAAGTGACAAGATAATTCGGTATAACCCTCTAGTGCCTCATTTGAAAGTGCAATATCTATGATTTGTATTATCTACTTTCTTAGCTAGTAATATTTATTACTTGTCATTTGAAAATGCTGCACAAGAAATTACTCAAATTTGATTTTTACCCATTTAGATCTCTGGTCATTACAGGTGTGTCTAAAATTCTTACTATGGTCGATCAGTTGATCTCAGGTCTTGAGTCATATGGAGTTTTGGCTGAATTACGCAAAAACAATAAAGTTATGGAACCATTGGTCACAATAAATGAAGCAAAAAAATTTCTGGTCACATCTGACCTGCTTCTTGATCACCTATTAATAGAAGGCAGCCCTGAAGGAAGCAATAAGAAATTGCTGGAAATCAATATTCACAAGTTCTTTTGCGATTACATTCAATTGGTCGAAACAAGAGAAGGTAGCAACCAAGATCTTGTTCCCTACTGTTGAAGCAAAGAACCATGTAATTTCCTATACTAATACCTTATTATCTTACTTTATAAAGGAAATGACTTGTCTGCATTATACAAGTTCATAACTGGAGCACAAACAGTTACTCCACTTGGCATGGAAAAACACATCACTATCAAATTTAAACATGGATGTGAGGCTGGATGTAGATGTAGACCAACAGCCTCCACCTGTGACCCTAGCTTAACCTTCCCTGTTCATATTGATGATTCAAAGCAGTTTACAGAATTAATGGATGCAGCTCTTGCAGAAAGTGCTGGTTTTGGCTTTGTTTAAATGAACTGCATTTTCTGAAAACACATGACAGGAAATATCACCTTTCAAAGGTATTAGCACTTAATTAAACGTTTTTCCTATCAAGTTTAAATTTGTATGTTTTTTATACACAATGTTCTATAACATTTTCTAAACAGTTCAATACATTTTACTGATTCCTTGTTATATAGTCAGCTACAGCTGGTAAATTACCTGTTTTTGTCTGGCTTGTATTCATTTTTGTTCATGCTGATAGTAAAAATTTTAAATCACACATTAAATGTCATAAGTTGTGAAAATAATTCTGAAGCTTCATCATGATTTTCCGGATATTGTAATCTTTGCAAATCCACTAAATAATGAAAGTACTGTTGAAAAATGTTATCATTCAAAGATTCATCATAGTTACAATTGTCCTCAGTTACTTGCAAATCTTGTTGTGTAACTCTGACTCGGCAGTCAAAAGCTCCATATTCCTCAGGAATTGCATATAAAACATCTGGCACTCCAGCCACAGTTTCATGACGGGATTGTCGTATATAGTGGGTGTTCCAGTAGAGCTGAGTTTCATCAAGGGACTTTTGCAACACACCAATAAAGCAAAACCATAAACATTCTTTTGTGAATTCATCATCTAAATTAAGCTGTTTTTCCTCACAAAGATCTTTAAAAAACTGAACCCACCAACCGGAGCATGTTTTCTTGAAATGTGACCACCAGTTCTCAATTCGTTGGTTTGATGGAGATGTACCAAATACATGAGCTTGCTCACCACAAAATGGTCCATTATCATGCGACCGAAAGTAACACTGAGCTGCTGCAATTATACCATTCTCCGTTCCACAATCACTACGAGTCTGTAAAGGGCATCCTTTGTTCTGTCTAACAGCTTCAAAGTAGAAAGTAGCCACACCTTCTGGCAAATTATTTGACCTCGTGACTTCAAGCCAGAGAACCTTCCTACTGAAACCGTCCACTGCACCATGTATTGGGAATCCAAATGGTTTCAGCTTATCATATCCTGCATGTTTGTAAAAATGGTAATTAATAATTAAAACACTGCATAGGCTACAAAAAATTCTTTAGAAAAACAAATACATGTATTAATTATTCACTGCAACAATGCATACCATCAATATGCCAGCACTGATTGGGTCCACACGATAAATATCTACGCCTTTTGAGCTTTTTTTGTCTTCTCAGTTCACTTGCCTCGGGATCTAGCTCCTTTAAAATATTTTGTACCAGCTTTCGTGGTACATGTAGGTGATGCTTGAATTTAAGTATATACCACATCTTCCGGTAGCCAGCTAAGCATCCCGAACCTTGCATCTCATTTCTTACAATATTTCGTATATGATCTTCCGGCACTGTTTCCTTTCTTCTACTTAAATTGTAAGATTTAAGTCTTCGTTTCAGAGTCCGTAAATCCATTTGAATGTCATGCTTATTCTTAAGTAGGCGGACTATAGTATCATACTTGTATCCAAGATGAAAATAATGCTCTATAATCCCACGTTCACTTTCTGCAACAGAATAAAGGTTGGAAATTGTCGAAATTCATATTATTTCGCACAAAGTTTCTACACCCCAGGGGTTGAAGTGCCTACTGACATTTTATCAGTGCATTTTATGATTTTCATACATCTGCATTCTGCAAATAGTTCACGACTTCATGTTCATGTATGTTAAAATTTACAACTCAAATTTAACTTTTAATTACGCAGTCACTAAATTTTCTTTAATACACCCTATAAATACTTGTAAAAACTTTCTTACCTGAGACTTGATGACCGCAATGTGGACAGAAGTTGCTAAGAATAGGAATCCGTGCAGAACATTGCTGACAAGCTGCCATATTGTCGTCAATTTATCTCGGTCCATATGAGTCTTCAATACCACTGTGGTTATACATCGAGTTTTATGCGCGCGCATTGTTTTCAATTTTCTACGGAAGGGCCGCAAATTTCTACGGAAGGGCCGCAAATTTCTACGGAAGAGCTAAAATTTCTACGGATCCGGCCATCGATTTTATAGAGAACAAATAATTTCAACAGAAAGTGCACACTTTTTTTACGGATTTGCTAAACAGTTTCTACAGACGTTAAAATTTGTACGGAAAGCATTTACGGTTTTACGGAAGGCGCCTGCCTTTCTACGGTAGTTGTTTAGTATTTAAGGGAATACTCTTCCGCTTTGCCGGAAGCTGTATGAGTTTTTACAGCTAGACTCTATTAGTGCGGAAACAACATAATTAATACAGAACAAGTTCGATTCTCTACGGAAGAAGCGTGTCCCTAATGGGCCACCGTACTATAATGATGTGGAAATACGACGCGTAAATCGATACAAAACAATATACTCATAATCAATACTGTATACCGCCAAAATGATTTAATTACTGCACAAAATGTCGGTTTTGTATTGTATCATTTATGTACTGTATGCAGAATATCAGGATCGACTTGCTATAATTAACACGTTAAATTGGTCTGTTCGCTGCCTCCTGGCTGATTCAGGCTGAATCGAATGCATTAATACATGAATCCGTCGAAATTTCTCAAAAGCCAATTTAAGCGAACATATTTCAGGGGAAATATCGCTCTTCAGGCTACAACATGATGGAATTATTACTAAAGAAAGGCTTCGCTCGCTCGCGTTATACAATTGCAACGACAATTTTTAAACTGCTATTTCCCAAGAGACAAATACTGAAAATTTTTACTTAGTGTCCTTGTAAGGTAAGACTTTTAGGTTTTAAATCGAACAATAGACGCTCTCCTTTATACGGAAAAACGGCCAGACCGGTTCTGTTGTATTTCGGTACAGACAGATTACTGGTATTTTAAAGTGTCTCAAGTCAAGAACTCTGCATTCAAGTATATCGTTATTTACATCTGCCTAGCACGGGAAATGCAGTTTCACCGCTATATTCTTAACAAAATACTCTATTTCAATTTAAAATATGATCAGTCAGGTCCAGTCTGACCTTTTTGGCCGCTTAATGGAAGCGCCCTATGATACAAATTTGCATTTACGCTGTAGTCTGTGAATAATTTGTGTATGCAAAATTCACGTTATGTTGAGTGTAAATGAAACATCGGTAAATACCTTACCCAAAATTTTGAAAATGGTTTTGTATCGTTTTTTAAATGGGATTGTTTCGGAGGGTCAATAACCCCTTCGACATTCGCCCCCCCTGACCGGAAAATTTTTAGTCCTATATGATACGGTCAGATTTTCGGCTGGATCCGCGCCTGCTATTGACATAATATATATAAGACATCTATCAAATTATCAATACATAAACAACACAGCGTCATTTCTTCCTATTCTCTTAGCTCTTTTTATGGAGCTCCTGGCTTCTTCACATTGTGAATAATACTCGACGGCCCATGCGCAGTTGCGACGTATAAGAAAAAATCGGTTGTTCCGGGGGAAAATCTCTTTAAAACAAAACCCAAACCACGGAAAAGCAATGCTTCAAAATTTACAGTAACGGTCAAAATTCCTCAATATTTTGGTGAACTTACCAAAAGGGATAGTGCATTAATAAATAAAGCAAGTTAAACTGATTTAAAAACTTTAAATTACTGATCATGTACAAAAAGTTACTAAAAGCATAAATCACCTACCCCTCGGAAAGTTTACACTATGACTGTATGAATGACTGATGTGAATTTACCTACTCATCACAATACTGCTTCTTTGAAACTTTGTACTAAAAAGTGTGGGGGGTTTGGGGGGGGGGTCTGAAATTGTTTTTTTTATTGACATGGCGGTCTTGAAAGTTAAATAGTGTGACAAGGGAGTGGGAGATTATTCACCAACAAGACGGTTTATATGCTCATATTGGTATGATTAACATTAGTAACAGACCAAGAATTAACCACCAAGATGTATGCAATATTGAATCCTTTATGTACAGACCATCAGACTTTAAAGAATACTTTAGTTATTTTTATATTTAAAACAAGTAACAAGTAATAAAACACCCAAATAAGTTGCAATTATTAACTAATTCCTTGCTGCCCCAGTTGCCACCAGGTATTTGAGTCGGTAAGTTTTATTACCTCAAGAGAGCAAAGTTTGGTTTCGCAAGCCACCACAAGAAGTAAAACAAGTCTCGAATGATTCAAACAAAAGTGGTGTATTAAATATTTGGATGCACTTCTCAGTGAGGTGCAGATTACTAAATTTGAAAGACATGGAATAATATGGCTACTTCTTCAATGACCAAAGAAAAGTTAATGCATCAACTGTTAAAAGTGTGTAAAAAGGTTTAAATATATACCTATTTGGTTTCCTAGTGTCTCAATCTCTTATTCATTTAGAAATAAAGTGAAATGAGATAGTAACAAATAATCTTACAGAACAGAATATTTTAAGAGATATAGTGATTCAATCAATATGTAAAAAGTGTTTGTCTACACTACTGAATGAAACCTATCTGCTGATCCCTGGTTATTGCACCATATGATTACTACTTTAAGTAAAAAATTATATTAATTTACTTTTTAAACAAACATCTTCTATGCCTAACCAGACTCAGATTTTGCAATATTGTTCAAAAATTTTAACAACATAGTATGAAATTCATCTGGTTTGTTCATGTAACATGCATGGCCAGCATCTTGGATAACTTGAACAGAATTATGTGGTACATTCTTGCTCAGTATGCTTGTTGATGTCACACCAAGATTTTTATCCCTTGACCCTTGAACAATCAAAGTTGGTGGGAAATTTTGAAAATCTCCCACAGGAATTTTTTCTGTACCCACCACTGCGATAGCAACGAATGCTCTTGATGCTTTTGATGCAGCAAGATAAGTCAAACTATAGACACCACTCATTGAAGGTGAAACAATTACAGGTGAAACAAGTCTTGTCTTCTTAATGAACTGTTCTAAAAATACCACTCTACTTGAATCACTTGTATCAAGTTTATGTAAAGATTTACCGTAACCAGGCAAATCCAATGCAATAACATGATAGCCATGCGACGCCAAAATATTCATAGTATTTAACTCAACCCAGTTTCTTGAGCTAAAGCTCATACCATGCAGCAATAGTACATCAAGTTTGGCGTAACCTTCAGGAATAATTTCCTTATAGTATACTACACCCTCGCTTATATAGTCATTCCATTCCAAGTAGAAATCTTTAATCGGATGTTGACGGGAACTACCCTTTCTCCATGGGAAAACACGATAAATTTTGACCAAACAAAATAATATAAACACAATTATTACGACGAGGAAGTATATCCATTTGGAAAATTGCATGGAATACATTCGTACCGTTGAACTGTTAAACACTGCCTTTAAAATTAGACAAAAACATTTGCAGATAACGATTTTCAAGTCCTTAGAAAGGTTGGTAAGATAACGACGAAAAGTTGGACAAAAATGGACTCAAATCGAAAGTGAATTTGTATTGCATTTTTTGTTACCTTTTGAACGGTGTTACCACTTTTGTTGTTTTTATTTCCATTTGTTATCACTTCCACCCAGCAACCCACCCGAATATCTTACCCCGGGGATAAAAAGGACATTTTTGGAAAGAACGTATTAAATTTGTCAAGCTTGGTTGCAAATTCTGGTAAATTTCGGGAAATATAGCCGTACGAAGTTTACGAATTTTGTATACTTTTGTTTTACGGCCGGAAGTGTGTAACTAATATAATGAACCAATTTATTTACAAAAACAAAAAATCAGTTCCGGAAATTCTAACTTTTAAAATTGAAAAAAATTAAATTTTGACATACGACAATTTACTTTTAATGCTAATCAATGAAAAGTTCCAAATCACTGATGAACTGATAGTGCCTGACAGATATTAAGTTGTTGCCAGATATAACGTTTCAGAATCACAACTTTATTGAATCAGCTTCTACAAGTGTAGATACCTAAGAATGTTCCAAGACTACATGTATTTGTATTGTATATAATTATTGTGTGCATATATCTCCCTGTGTTAACTATTTTCACTTCCTGGAAATAAGACAGTTTCCGCTTATTTTTTTGGTATACAATCACCTAGAAAAACAACAAATATTATCTTAGTTATTGATATTGTTCATCGTAACGCATGGGGGCCGGGTAAGTGCTGTGTACGCACGTAGCCCAAGGCTCGTAAATTTGCCTTTCTTATCAATACAATCGCTGTTTATCTATTACGGCGAATGTTGCCGCACTTTTGATTTTATTTGGAACTCATGGTGTAGTAAAACTCGTGGTGGCCTGGAGCTAGAGGTCATGTGGTGTGAAAAACGAAAGGATGTTTTAGAGTTTGTCGAAGCGAGAAGTGTAATATAGCTTGTTAAGTTACGATAAAAACATTGAATGGTTGCATTGTTTATACATTCAAGTTGTACATTAAAATGGAACACCTGTAGGATTACAGGGGTGTTTATGTGTGTCATAACATGATCATTTGGAACCTTTCAACGGGAATGGCTGCTCGAATTTGTTTTAAGTGTTAACACGGGAGAAATGATGGAAAAAATTTTGGCGGTTTACGAAATCGAAATAAAGTCATCAAACACACTCAAATTACATCTTCTTACCAACGTTATTTTCGCAGTTCTTGCCTGCCCATCCTTTAGCACAAGAGCACAGGTAACCCCCACGGTAATCCAAACAAATACCACCGTTACGGCAGGGTCTTGTCTCACAAGGCCACTCTATTGGAATGGAATATTCAGTTAACTTAAAAGATGAAAAAGCATCTGCACCGGTTACATCTTCAATAACCAATGAATAAGCAGTGGTAGTAGGACTGGTATTCAGTATAATAATAAGAATCATTTATTAATCCATCTTTAGTAAAAATGTAGAATTGATTTACAAAAGTCAGAAAAAAATAACATATACATTTTCATCAAGTACTTGATCAGTTAGTTAGGAATTTCACGTTTGATTATACTACAACCTTTGACGAACTATATAAGCTTGTAAACAAAGGGGGGACGGCTGTTACTCATACCCAGCCCACGATTCACTGTAATGATCTGAATGATACGCGTGTAGCGATATTTCAAGATGCCCTCAGAAAGACGTAGTGACGATTCTACTTATGACCATTAGCCAACCAGGAAATGTAATTATATCTCCCATCTGACCCCTCACAACTATATTCTTAAGTTTAAAGTACGTTTTATAGTAATATTTTTACAAAGAAAGCACGAACCTTTTAGACAGCCGGCAAAACCAACCCTCATTGATATGTGCCTATACCAAGTCTTCGGATGGATGCGGATGTATTGAGCAACAATAACAGGAGAGACGCTTTGGCGAACAATTGTGTTTCTATTGCTATTTCCACCGAAAACCTTGGTAAAAAGGTATATTATAATGAGTAAAAATTGGTATCTGGATGCACTCGCCTTTACGCGTACATTACCTTGGCACAGTAACAGTAGAACTAATTGCATTGCTAGCAGAGGGGGAGGGGAGGGGGAAGGGGAAGGGGAGGGAGAAAAAATCATGGCAATCGCTAATCGTGGGGTATATTATATCTATTGATTTCGTCGGAAGGCTGATGTATTCGTCGTGTATCTAGACTGAAAACATGTACCGCCTCCTTTTTATCTGTGTTCTAACGAGAACAAAAGGGGTAAAAAAGTAACAGGTGAAAATTGCTTCAAATTAGTGACGTTATAGGAAACGTTTCTTATCATATCTTTTTTCATTTTTTTATTAATATTTATTCATTGGAGATAAAACTAGCAAAATGAAACGATTTAGCGATGCTTTAAAACGATTGAGTTTCTTTTGCATGGCCAGCATAAATTATCAAGACTGAAACTATGGTAAATAAATTTTACCTTCACAAGACCATTTACGCGATATGTGAAGAAATTCAGGCCGTCCTTGCTGTAAGACACGGAATAGCTCCTCACCCACTGGTAGGCATTGCTGCGCCCTTGGGTAAGAATCTCAGTCACAGTGGCCTGAAGACCGAAGTTCACCTGAATCCATTGTTGGCCATTATTATACCTTGCCGACCAAGCGCCTTCCCGGCGTCCTTGAGCCTTGAAGTTCAATCTGCCGTTCACTACCCCGTGGTTTGCGCTCCATTCTGACGAAGCTGATAACTGGGAGTCTAATATTTTGCCATTTTCCACACCAAGACGTACTGCATTCTTGCATACTGATGTAAAAAGGTTAAATAAGCGGGCTTACTAAATATTCAGTACGCATCTGAAACCAACAAATTTTGTAGAATTATTGTAATCATTGTTGATATTTTCCCTATAGCTTTACCATATTGTTCAAATTATTACATTTCTTATTTTCAGACTGCTCAAGATATCGCAGCAGATTTAGGCACCTCTAGAAACGGGTTTTACGTTCTATTAAATCGATATTTGCTCTCCAATACGAATCGGATGTTCCAATACGCTATAGTAAGTATTCTTATTGTTTTGAGGTTCCCTCGCGAGTTCTATAATTGTGGCGTATTTTGTCGGAATATTACGTCAAATTGACTTATAATTTAAAATATCATCTATGGCTCACATGAGTGTTCACAGGACGAAGATTTGTGTATACGTATAGGAAATTTCATTGAAAGCTTAGACGGCCAGATTTAAAAAACAATAAAGTTGGTATCAAATTTTCGTCCTACAACACCTGTTTATTTCTACGATAATCTTAAATGAGCTGTATTATTATAACCATTTTTAAAAGAACGAAGAAAATAATATATCATGGTGTATCCAAATTAATTAATTAGCTATTCTGAAGTCGTATAGCAAAGGACTGGTAATATTGATATTAATAATGCATCATGGCCAAGTGGCTGTTTTTGGGACGAACCTTTGTTTACGTCCCAAAACAGTCCCTTAATGCGCTGCAGGCCTCACTATCACCATTTCACCACCACAACTTCGTGTGAATGGCCAAATACCGTGAATGTGGGAAACTAGAATTACTATAATATTATACATCTTGGTACCTTTTTGTTCACATCTATTCCCGTAATACCCGGCAAGACACGAGCACACAGCTTTTCCGCCAACGTTATTACAACTTCCGTCATGAAGGCATGGTTCTGCTGCACATGGTTGGCCTGGAAAATAGTATGTGTCCAATATATGTACGTATAAGCAACAAGCAATACATATCAAGCAATAAAGATTGATTGCATGTCAAAAGTTTATACCTTCAAAGCATCCGTTGAATTCAACTCGCATGGAAATATGATCCTGCCATGTTTTAGGATGGATTCGGATGAAACGAGCGACGATAACAGGGTGGAGTGTGTTTTTAACAATGCCTTTAACGTCAACGTTTGCTGAGAATACCTAAAACATACAGAGTTAAGAAAATCAGTGCATTGCGTATACAATTTCCCTTTAAAGAGATCGTCTCGACCATGCCAACCAATTATCCTCTCACAATTGTGACAGATAATGGCGCACGAGGCCTTAATTTGCTCACTTCTGAGGAAAATAGTGTATCTGGAATATTTACAGTGGAGTACTGATGTATTTCCAATTGGGGTGTTGTGTCGCCCAGTATTTGCCGATTAATTCCACTATTCCACGAATTCTCACAATTTTACTTATGGAGAAGTATAAATTAACATAAATGTACTGTCGACCATTGTTCCCGTACTATAAATTCGAAAATTACCGACTGCCTTTGTTTTAAAACCGACAACTCCGTACTATTTTACATACCCCTCTCCCACGCTCGGCACGCCCCTGGCAATATATTCAAAATAAATGTACCTTATCATGACCGCTTCTTTGGTAGGGTTTGAATCTATGACCATCATCAGAGTATGAAACCGTATAGCTTCGTACCCCCCATGGTTGTACCTGCCACGGCCTTGAGTCAAAATATCGGTAATAGTCGCACGGAATTTGAAATCAACCTGCAGCCATTGGTTTTGGTTATTATATCTTGACGACCATGATCCAGAATTTTTAGCGAAATTTAACCGCGCATTGGTTGCGCCGTGTAAGTGACTCCATTCCGACGATGCAGTTATTCGTGAATCTGGGATCTTTCCACTTTCCATTCCTAATGCTTTAGGATTCGTGCAAGCTAGAATGGCAATAAATTTTGAATTTCCAAGACTATGAAAATCAGTTCTAGTTCCCAAACTGTCAAGGGTATAATGCATGTTCGGACATGAAGAACTCCTTTCGGTAACTTGAATATGCATTACCAGATTGATAGGGAAGGCATTGACTTTGACGAGCAAAAACTGGAAAGAGTTTAGCAGACACATGGTGTCGTAGTTTGTTGACAAAACGCGATAGTAAGTAAAGCTGAACCCCTATACCTTTAAAATACTACAATTTGTTTCCCATTCTTTGACAAAGATTTTAGCGCATATAGGATTGACTGATCACATTTTCATATTTATTTTTTGCAGTTCTCACTGGGTGTTGTTTCCCCAAAAGTTTGCATACTTACTTCGTGTTTCACATTGATTTCCACTGTACCCTGCAGCGCAGGCGCAGCTATAGTCTTTGCCTTTGTTTGTACAGATAGCGCCATTTCTGCATGGACCTGATGCACATGGAGCATCTTTGAAAGAGGAGAAATTACAGTAATTAAAAAAAAGACAAGGATTATTGTTCCTACATGCAGCGAAACTTGGAAGCTTGGAGTATATCGCCATAAATTGGGGATGCTAATGCATGTTTACGTTAGACAATAATCACACAGTCTCTGTGCGACATGGAAATTTCTGTTCAACAGGGTGATGTAAATTTCGGAGAATATTTTTATTCTGCAAACTATACTTGTGCTGTATTTCCCTTTTCGGACGGCAAAAGATGTACTTGATTATTTTGGTGAGAAATATTCTCAAAATAACTGAACAAACACTCTTTCTATATATAGGAAGTACAGAGGGAGTTACCGTCTTTTTGAGAAGCATATAATTGTTAACCTGAATATATTTAGTATTAAAGCTACAAAACTACTTACTGCACTCTGCAAATTGAGGAAGATTTCTCCAGGAGATAGGAACTCCAACTAGGGAACACGATGTTGCATAGGCAGCAAATTCTTCACACAGACATGAAGATGGATGATTATTACAAGCACAAACATCAAATTCGCAATCTTTGATAAAGCCCGCATCCTGATGCACTTCATTGTGGCACTTTGCAAATGGCTGCTGTTTCAGTAACTGGCATTTTTTCTTTGCCTGCTGCGCGACACTGCTTGCAGTAAGACAAGGGTTGGGTGATGGTTTTGTATTTGGACAGCTTCGGTCCACTTTCCACGAATCAGCGAAATGAAGGATGCTTGTGCTACGCCGGAAGTTCACGTCTATGAACTCATCATTGGCATTACCATTGTAGTTCCCGCAAAGACCAGCTGTCTTTCCCCTGTATCGTGCAGATACCGTGACAAAAACATTATAAACTCCGTCATAACGTACTGAGACGCCAATATCAGATTGGATTTTTATAGTTCTTAGGCCTTCTTTCGTTATTATCACACCTATATATAAGCAGAAGATAAAGTTACGACAAAAATGTTAAATTTGAGCTGATGAAGCCCTTAGTTTGAGGTAGGCCAATCTTAGTTTAAATAGTCTGATAATTTTTGCGTTTCAATTAAATTCATCGTCAGAAATAGCACCGTTAAGGACAGTTTGATATTCCTTGCCAAAAAGTTAGTAAGAAAGCAATGCTCAAATCAAGCATATAAACATTTATTTACGGTTTCAAGATTATGTCTCCTCACAGGGAACTGATTTTCTTACCTTGATTTCTGTAGGGTGCGTTCTTACGAATACCAAACACTGTAAAATGACCTCCTCTTGTTATTTTAATCTTCAACCCCTTTATTGTTACACTGACGGATAAAACACAGCTGAAACGTTGCCCTCTACAGCGCTGGTTTTTGGTTAAGACAAGGAAATTGTTGTTCACGTCCTTTGAAAGCACATATTCACAGGCTCCCATAAAGTTGTATCGTCTACCATCGAATGTGTGGTAATGAGGATCTCCTGTAGCACTACATTGTGCTGTTTCTATACAATATATTTAAAATCATCATGATCAACTCTATTTATTATTAATCAAGACTATATGTTATTCGCTTTTATGACAGTTGATGGTTCTTACCTTCAGTTTCACAACGAGAACCTTTGAATCCGGCTGGGCAGGTACATCGATAAGATTGACCAGCGTTGGTACAAATACCACCATTCAAACATGGAGCATAAGCGCAAGGAGTCTCTGCAAGGGAATTATATGTGAGTAAAAAGTCTTTGAGATACGTTTTGTAGCACATTTCGGTGCACATATAGCATCATTTGAAATGGAGGTGATTCATGACGCGTGGGGCAAGAGCGTAACTGAACGGTCGATTTTGGTAAGTATTCATGTGATCTTTTCCTGCATCCAAATTGTGGCACTTGTGCTTAAAAATGTGGTTCATTATACAAGTGTACTTCTGGGAACTTATCAATTAATAATGAAATTTACGTTATTAATAATCCTTTCGAATTCCTTTATTACGATAAAAATATCACAAAACCAAGGAAAAACCCGCAGATAAAGTGCTTTGTTTCCTGAGTTTCTGATTTATACATAGTTTTAGAACAGATTTTTAAGAAAGAGACTTACGGCATTCACGGAACTGCGTCAAGTGCCTCCACTTGATATTTACACCAGCCAATGCGCAGGTGTCGACGTAAGCTGCATATTGTTCGCACAAACACGCGAGAGAATGTCCCTTACAAGCACAGACATCATATTCACAATTCTGGATAAATCCTGAGTCCACCTTTATAAGATTGTTACACGGTGAGAACGGAAGTCCTCTCATCACGGCACATTTCTTCTTGGCTTCTTGAGCTGTAGCACCGGCGTTTTGACACGGATTCCCGACAGGTCCGCCATCACGACAGCTTTGGTGGACTTTCCAAGATATTCCAAAATCTTGCGCGCTCGTGGTTATCTGGTTATTAGGTTTCTTAAAGTCGTCGTTTTTGTTTCCGTTGAATGTTCCACACAATCCGAGCGTTTTCCCTTTGTATCGACCATAAACGGTGACAAAGACATTGTACACTCCATTAAATTGTACTTTTAATCCAATATCTGTTGTTACTCTGACGGCTTTTAGACCGTGTTTTACAATCTTCACACCTAGAAGAGAAAAAAACAACATTTCAATAATCTTTCTCCTGCTAATAAATTTAGTTTTGTGTACTCTGTACTTGCTCACCTCGATTATTATAAGGCAAATTCGTATGTTTTCCAGATATTTGAACCAGTCCTCCGCGAAGTAGTTTAATTTCTAATCCTTTCACTTTAACAGTTACACTGAAGGTACACGTTACTTTCCGAGACAAGCTACCGCATGGTTTGTTCTTTGCCAACACAACAAACTTGTGTTCTGTATCTTTGGCCAATACGTATTCACATTGTCCCATGAAATTATATGTCTTTCCATCAAAAGTTCTGTAATGCGGGTCACCCGTGGCACTGCATGTTGCCTGAACTAAAATAGGACGTACTTCGTTTTGTAATGTTACGTTAAAAATTTTCTGATGCAGAAATTTGCTTTTTCTTTAAATGGTATGTTATAATCATGTGTGCATGATGTGTATATTTGTTGAATTATATAAAATGATGCGTGGCGAGCAGTGTACAATTTACACTTATTTACTGCGAACGAAGGAAACATTATGTTTTGTGGACTCGAGACCTGTCGATATTTCACGAGGCGAAGCCGAGTAAAATATCGATGGTCGAGGGTCCACAAAACATAATGTTTCCTGAGTTGTCGGTAAATAAGTTTTTTATTATATACTGCTTGTCAAAGAAAAACCAAACAACAAGGTAAACAACGAAGTATTTATTCATAAAAGACCTAATTTCATATAGATAAACAGTCTAAAGGTCGCACGATTAAAATTGTTATTTCCCATGAGATAACACGTTATTTCACTCTGCAGGGGGTCGCGCTAGCGACATCAAAATGTCGTGACCATCACGTGTTTCGCTCTCAACCAATGAAATGTTACGAATACCAAACTTTGACAAGTGGTATATAATAATACGTATTAGTTCATAATTATATTGTTGAGCTCGGGCAAGTGACGTCATTGTTGACACTAGTAATCCTAAATATAATTACGCTTTTAGTACTGCGGTGTAAGTTCTCTCTTTATTCGGTTTACGTTCTCTTTAGTTCTCTTTAAGCTTCTATTTAAAAATAAAATAATTTCGAACAATATAAAATACGAATACCTTCTGTTTGGCAGCGGTCACCGAGGTAGCCTTGAGGACATGTACATTTAAAACTGCTTCCATGATTATTGCAAACACCACCATTCAAACAAGGAGCGGAGGCACATGCCGAGCCTGAATGAAAATTTTAAAGTTTGTTGGTTTCAAATGTCAAATATGATACATGCATAAATTACTAAAAACGAAACTGTTCTGGTCAGACTTGTGAGCAGAACCGAAACGGGGCGGGGGTTTTTAGGTGTAAAAATCTCGTTTAGAATTCGCATTATTTTACTCATTTTTTGCACGAATATTAATAGCTTAGGATACAAATCCGCCGGGCAGAACTGAAAATATGAATATTCACCCCCCCACCCTCCAATTACGGTTTAGTTACGTTCCTGTAACTACCTTAGCTTGTGCCAACTCCTCTTTGATTGGAATAGCCAAAAAATATAATTATCATTTAAAATCTAACATGCACTTGCCATTACATGAACTTACTACAATGACGGAATTGTGCAAGATGTTTCCATTTGATGTTGATTCCAGCATAACCACAACTGGTAACGTAAGCAGAGTATGCTTCACATACGCACGCCAAAGGATTGTCTTTGCACGCACAAACATCAAACTCGCAATCCTGGATGAAACCTGAGTTAACGTTAACATGGTTGTGGCAAGCCGAGAAAGGTGCTTGTTTCAGTAAAGCACATTTCCTCTTTGCTATTTGGGCTTGAGCACCAGCCGTCGTGCAAGGATTTATGGGTGGGCCCGGATCAGGGCATGATTCGTCAACTTTCCAGGAGTTTGCAAACTCTTGATCATTTCCAGTCACTTTGTTGTCAGATTTGAGGAGATCGTTCGGGTTGCCGTTGTAGTTTCCGCAAATTCCGCGTGTTTTCCCACGATATTTTGCAGCAACTGTGATATAAACGTTATAGACGCAATTGTAATTCACCGTCAAACCCACATCTGTCGTGACTTGGACTTTAATTCCAACTCTCTTGATGTTCACACCTGAAGACAGAACTTAAATTATGTTCGTCCAAACCCATTATATCGTTTGGGACCAGCTTATCATACAGGATATCAAACACGGCTATTTAATTTGAAACTGCCCATTGTCTACAGGAGCCTGAGACTCAGGAAATGCGGGTAGTTTAAAAGCTAGTATCTTCAAAATTATTGCACTAAGTCAAAAATCTTTTTTAATATATTAACTAACTTTTTACATTCTTTTCAAATGCATAAAGATTCCACGAGTGATATGGGCACTTTAAAAATTTTTTTTGCAGTCACGGTTCGTTTAATTTTTATTCAATAAATTCAATTTCAAAAGGTTAATTATTGTTAATCCCCTTCTTCATCCTCAATAGCGGCATTGAAACCGGTTTATTTCGTCTTTTTCCAATATCTTTTGCGTCTAATTTTTTATCCATAGCCCTAGTACTTATTTTTATGAAAACTATATGAATTCAGGAATGGCTACTCTTAATTTATCATATACGGTTGATACGGTTTATTATACGTATTATAATTTATTATATTACCTTGATTGGAGTATGGTAAGGTTTTGACCACTCCGAGGACTGTAACGGTTCCACCGCGTTTGATAACGATAACAAGATTTTTCACTTTCACAGTGACCTCATTCGTGCATGCAACCGTACTTCCACACTTCTTGTTTTTGGCAAGCACCGAAAATTGGTTGTTCACATCTTTTGCCAAGACATATTGGCATTCACCTTGGAAGTGGATAAGTCTTCCATCAAAGGTTCGATAGTGCGGGTCACCTGTTGCACTGCATGTGGCTGAACTGGCTGCAATTAAAAATGGTATTTTAACACCAACCCTCGTCTGTAAGAGTAACACATAAAAAG
Organism: Dendronephthya gigantea; assembly: GCF_004324835.1. Lineage (NCBI taxonomy): Eukaryota > Metazoa > Cnidaria > Anthozoa > Malacalcyonacea > Nephtheidae > Dendronephthya > Dendronephthya gigantea. Next base: position 2,922,626 of record NW_021163014.1, read on the forward strand.
GTGCTCGAAAGATCTTTAATTATTTGCTGTAAATGGAGAAGTAATTTAATTTTGAAATTTCACGAAACAGGCTCTAAATGCTCCTCTCGCTCTTACGAGATGTGTTATTGATCCGTGAAGTTGGATTGAATATCTGCCTTATAATCATTGTGACAAAATTGATGAAACCGAAAGGTGATCCGCCAATTTTCTGTTTGGCTAGATACTCACGTCCAGGTATTTAAGATTTTAGTTAGCATTTTAAAAACTGTAACTCCTGATTAAGCTAATTAATACGGGTAATTTTTCATTAATTTAAAGCATACAAAATTATCAATATGTGTTTTTATCAATGCAATGTGAAGTATGCGGCCATCTTTGAAGCTGAACTCTCTTTCTGTGCCCGCCCATGCAGTCCCTTTCCATCGTCCATTCAGGAACTTGATGTTGCTTAATATTTTGACCTTAACGTCTGCACGAACGGTGAGCCCAAAAACAAACAAAATCGCGAAAAGCACTCGGTCTTCTCTAAACGTGCTTAATTTTATTGGGGGGTTTTTTGTGCATGCATGCACTGAAATGGACCACTGAAATATATCCTGAAAGAGTGTAGTGATCATATACCTACGTTGAATGAAAGTCCTGTAAAGTTGAATTATGGTTTTGAAGTTATATATATATATATATAATTTATTTTTAAGCCGGCAAGTATCACACACTGTGTAAAACGAATGAAAACCTGGACACTTCGCACTCCTAAGCGAAAAGAGACAGCTGCGCGCACCTTGTTTGAGCTTTTCAACGTCAGCGTTTTAATGCGCAGTTATCTTATTGTGTGAATGATAAGTCTAATTATTTCACCTACCGGTCTCCTGCATTTGACAGCATTTGAAATATTCAATACAATTCATGTAGTTACAAGTAGATCTGTAAAGACCCGTGATGTAGTGACCGGCTTTAGTGCACGACACCATACCCTTACGATTCCAGTCAAATTTCGACACAACATTTTCAGTGTAGCATGATTTGTAAGAATTCGGGGCTCCACGAGGTTTGCAGCACCACGCATGCTCAATATTTTGTAGGTAATGGCCTTGTGAGCGATAAAGTCCAGAGAGGCAATATCCTGTTGGGCATAGGTTCCAAGTACGCTGTCTGCATACATATAGTATAGTAAAATAAAATTGTATCGAAATTTAGAAAAAGAATGCATGGAGACAATGACAAAGATAATTTCTAAGTCGTTTTATGGAGAGGTTATGCAATCGGACGTTTTTTGTAAAAGCAAATTGACATTGATTTACAGACAAGCATTAAGCAGAATGTTGTTGTCCCCGGCCTGTTACACGGCAATCTGATCTAAAACTCCACACGAAAGGACACGAGTGATCACGAATGCAACACTAGCAAACAAAAATGAACACACGTAAAAATGAATTAAATATTTTTCATTATAAATATTTAATTATTTGTGTTCGTTTGTGTTTGCTAGAGCTCGCTCCTATGGAGTTTTGGAGCTACACAGTCTCTAGCATATTGTATACAGTAATATATCGCATGTGAATTACTGTTTAAAATTATGCATGGAATGGGAAAATTAAAATGTTACTAGAAATATATTGCATGCAAAGTCCCCTCGCCTGAAGCAATAAACATATATTTCCATCACTGAAATTCTATAATACTCGTTTCGGCTGAATGATCGAAGTCGTAAAGTAAAGTAATATCCTATATCTTGGTACAATTATAAAGTCGACTCTCGTGCTATCAAATTCGACTATAATAATAATTGTGCGTGTTACAAATAGGTTTTAATACTACAATTTTTAGCGAGATTTCAATTACTTTTTTTACCAAATTTTAATTTAGCCAATCGCACGTTTGTAAACGTTTGCTAGTTACCAGTTTTAACTCGTCCTATATTCACGCATGCGCATAACTTACAAAAACGCCCAACGTCCATGACATAATTGCGGACAACTTTCATTTCGCATTTGCATTCCCGGGCGTAATTAAAATCTCCGGGCGGAATTAGTACCCTCGCCCCGGTGCTTCGCACCGGCTCGGGGAATATACCTGTTAAAACTTTGCGCCCAATTGGCTTGTACACATTCAGCATTTGGTTTACCATCATCACAACAACTCGCTTCTTCAAGGAGGTATATCCAATCATGGCTAGGTCTGGAAGCTATATTCCTGTACAATCCACGTATATAAGGCAATGCGGAAGGACATTTGGACCAACCGGTTCGGTCAAAACTTGACCACCAATTCGCATTTCGACATGAACCCGCAGCTATAAATAATTTCATATTGAATTATATTAGAGTTTGGTAATTCTTCTGTGTGATCATGATGAAGCACGCTGATCCAAATTAGCTAAATTTCTCCCACTCGTACGGGCTCTGCGGACAATATTGTCAGCGGACAACTTACATAAAACTGAGAACAGTGCGTAAAGCGAAAAGCTTATAATTTGTGATGCGAAAACTGCTGGAAAACTGAGTCCTCGGAATTGGGAAAAAATTAGACGAATATGAACGTGAAGTAAATAAAACGTGAAGCAGCAGCTACGTTTTATTGACAATATCCTCTCCTCATCAATGACACACTCTCTACTAAAAATTTTTGTCTTCATTACTATATACATGCACGCACCCAAATTACTCCTTACGAAGTTCTTCCACTTGTGTAGGCATATATTGTCTCATTTGCTTGCGTATAAATGGAATCATTGAGTGAAAAAAGTCTTTACTAATATTACATCACGGCAACAACGGAATCGGACGAATATACGAGCACGGTTTCGAATTTGTCCGCATCCGTGTGAAGTAATCTGCAATTAAATCACTCTTGTTGTGCTCCTCCTTAGAGGTCTTTCAACACCAACTTATATACATTTTATTATGACTATATAAATATACAACTATTTTATACATTAATGAGGTCTAGCATTTTTCCTGTATATCTAGCGCTGTTAATTGAGCCTCTAGTAAAAAAATAATATCAAAATGGCCAAATTGAACTGGCGCAGTTTCGTCTGTGTTGAGGATGAAATCCGTTAACCTGCTCTAGCCACAAGCTCAAAACGAGATAGAAAAGATTAAAACTTTCACTCTTACTGATCCCTGGTGAAGTCCCCAAAACTATGCCAGTGAAAATCTTTCAAGCTCTTGAAGAGGAAAATATTTGCCATGCAAAATGTAAGTGCATGCGATTGCCAAATTTGCATCTCTCAAAAGACGAATTGTATTGCAAGTTGCATGAAAAATTGCACCTTTGTCTGAGACATTGCAGAATTGTCTAAGAGGGCCATAATTGTGTATTCAAGAGTTATACCTCTTAGCAGTAAAAAGTTTATGCTAAAGTTCTTTTACCTACATACAGTTTAGAAACTTGAGAATTACACACGAAGATGGGGGAAATATAAATTTCCGTTGTGTTTGAAATATCCTCTGGTTCTACCCTAAAGCTGTTTTATCTTTTTGACTTTTTTCATTGCAGCTTTATCTGAGTTTACACAGGCTGTCATGCATCATTAGTAATTGAATTCAAAACCACATGTTAAAGGATATCTTATGCAACTTTTGTGAGAGCTTCGATAACATTTCAACCATGAGAAACATACCGTGACAATAATACGTATACTGACACTCACCCGCGTTTTCCTGAACGGCTATGCCTGCCAAGATTACGATGCAGAACAGGAGCTTGAACATCTTGACTAACTTCTCGCGTCCTATGGGAAGTTAGAAGAATATTAAAAACATTATAAGAAAGCTGTAAACTAATTTTTTACTCGCCTATACAAATCCTGACAAAGCGTAGGTTGAAATTTGAAAGTAAAGAAATGTGTGATTTTCGTCTTTTGATAGATGTGAACGAGTGAACTAGTTGTTGATGTTCAAATAAGAGCCCTTATACATCAGAACATTGGTAACTTATTACTCGTTCACATCTATCGAAAGAAGAAAATCAAACATAAAATCACAGCATATATATAAATCGCAAGTACAAACGAGCCCATATAACGCCGGTTAACACTTGCGATTTCACTTGCTGCGATTTTATGAGCGATTTTCTTTTTTTATAGCTATAGAATGATGCATGCGAATCAGTGAATAAGTTACGAATTTTCAAATAGGAATACAACAGAATACCTATCGGAAGGACAACTCTACTGTTTTTTGCGTAATTTGCGATGAATTTGTATTTCTGTTTTCAGTGATGATTAGCATTTCAAAGCTTTGTTTGACAAATTTTCAAAAGAAAAATGTCCAATTCCCAACGGCGGAAGAATGTAATTCTTAGCAACTTTTTTGTCGACCCAATATTGGTTCATTTTTTAACAGAATGACGCGTACATGGGCCAGGGGTTATTCTAAGCTAGAGTTGCTACCACTTTTTGAAATTGTACGGAATCTACAGCTACCCATACAATAATTCCCATCTCCAGAAATTTTCTTACAATTTCAAAAAGTGGTTGCAACTCCAGCTTAGAATAGCCTCTGACATGGATGTAATTTGAAAAGCAAGTAAATAAACTTAACAATGGTGTAAAAATCAATCAATTTGTCCCATATATTCTGTGTAAATATACGCGAAATTTGGAGTCGAATTTTTTTATACACAATGTATATTCATTAATGCATGCACGTTGGAATTGCGTTTGTTGGAATTTGAATACATGATCAACGCAGTAGTATGTAAGTCGTAGTAGTCTGTAGTCTTTTCGCCTGCGCTTCTTGTACTCTTAGATTTGTATTTAGGATGCATCAGTAATGGAAAGTATACGTTCTGGAACATCATTGGAACGCACTTTCTTAGAAAAATAATTCTTACTTCGAATGGCACTTTTCGCTTAAATGTGCGCGACTTGTCCAGATCTATATGGAGGAAACTAGCCACTCGTACAGTCTTTTCCAGAAAACTGACTCTAGAACGTATTGCGCAGGTCTATGCCTCAAGGTAGCCCCAGAATTTGAATCGTTGTCAAATTATTTTGACAGAAAATTAATGAATATTCTCGACGATTTCGGAATGGGAAAATGAGCGGAAAGTTGTGGGTTCGGCTGTTGTTTGGCTGCTCATTATGTATTCAAATGGTTGTGGCTTGAATCCCTTGTAGTTAATGCGAAACAAGTTTCTATCGCAATCTACTTCTCGTACCTCAATCTCGTAGACTTTTATTATTTGTGGACTTTGGGAGCATTTAGACAAAGGCATACAAGTGCAGTCACCGCGTATTGTTTGGCAAAACGTATTGGTTGACGTAAGGTTCGCTTAGTTTTGAATATGAGTGTCATATTGCGCGTCATTCACAGCGTGCGAGGCACTGGACACAAGTTTAGGCAAATGTGCGTGATAGTACTAGAAATACATGCATGCAGCAACCCCTCGCTATTTCAAACCAAGTACACAATTTCCTGAGTTAATCTGACCTAAACTTATATTATGAAATGACACAAAACTCAAATCAGTCTTAAAGTTTCCATCATTCAATACAAAAATAATCACAAAGCTAGTGTAAACATTGCCCGTTCAATTTTGCTGCATTATACCATGCCAGCAATTAAGTAACGGTTTAAAATCGAAGTTTCAAACGATTAAAACAGTACAAAATCTTCACAGACAAAGGAAAAACTTCAAATGTTATTTTATTCTGTAATTGCAGTCAACGCCGGCGGCTAAAAGTTTCAGTATACTTTATAAATATAGTGTGTATTTTTGATACCAAAATTCAAATTACACTTTCAAAAACACTTTTTGAAGTTAAAGCAAAGGTGTAATAGCCTTTCACAGGTTTATGCGTTTGCAGAAAAAGCTGAAAATTTAACAAATGAACGGCATACAAAGCTGAAAAGTATACAAATACGGCTCATTCTTACCGCGAGACAAGTACGAGATAAACAAAGTAAACACGTATTTGAAAACATTTATTAGCTTGCAGATTATGAATTATTCCTCTTACACGGCTTTGTTTTGACTGTATCCACGTTCATCTTTGCTATCTGTCATGCTTCATATATCTTGTTTCTTCTCGTTTTACTTTCTTTGCACAAAGTTTATGAAACGCTTTTACAAAAATGTTTACGAAATGACAGTTAAATTGCTGACGTTCTCATTGAATTACAAACTTTCTGTCTTAGCCAATCAGAACGTTCGTTGATTACCAGTCTACACTCGTTCGCATTTCACGCATGCGCACAAGTACCATGACCATTGAACGTCCACGGTCCACGGTCCACGACATAGAATTTGAGCAACTTTGGATTCCGCTATGTTCTGTCACAATACCCGGGTGTAATAAATCTCCCAGCGGAATTAGTACCCTCGCACGGCGCTTCGCGCCGGCTGGGGGATTACGAAAGACAGTGCTAAATCTGCCCACTTTTGGTTGAACCGAGAAAGAACTTGTGGTGCACTCAGCGAATAAACACTGGTGCAGCATTTAGCACGCATACACGCCGTTCGTAATGGCGATCCACATGTAATTATTAACAGGAATGACGGATTTTAACAGTTTAATAACATGCATGCAGAAGAAATTATTAATGTTTAGTAGCTATTTATTATGTTATACGGCAAAGCAGTATATACTTACGTCAGATACTTACCTTGAAATAAAGATAAACGAATTTCAGCTTTTCAAACCAGTTTAGGTAACTTTGTCTTCTAAGACGGACCTGGCGATCCAAAGACAAATGGTAAAGACCGATATGCGGGTCAATGTTTAAGTAGGCACGCATTGGTTTGTATCTGGTCTATTTCACGTAATTTGGAAAGATTACAGATAAAATGCATTTCAATTTTTTACAAAAAATTGTGACATGTTTGTCTTCCAGGATAATGCAGAGAATGTCATTTTATCTAGTTTATGTACATAAACGATTTTGAAAAGCTGCGGTAGTGCCAGCATTTATATCTAAGTAGCTATTGTTCAACAAGCAGTTGAACCACAGTTAATAGAATATACATTGTTTGGAGAGCACATGAAACTACAATACAACTGATTAACTATGTTGAGGTAGATTTATGCAAAAAATTTTTCCTTTCTCATCACGTGTCTATTTTATTTTGTACAGATAAACCAATAACAATCTTATAATTAACATATTTTTCAAGTGAAGGTTGAGGGGCTTAACAAGACAAATGATTGGTACGTATTGCTATAATACATTAGACACGTGACGAGAAAGGAAAAATTTCTTGCATAAACATAGACAGTAACATAATTAATGAGTTGTATTGTACTTTTATTTAGTCACCAAACCATATATATTCTATTTACTGTGGTTGAATTCAGTTCAGAATTCCTCTCAGACATTAAAAATATCAACTGTTCTGTTTAATTAATCAGTAATATTTTGCACGGGAACACTCTGGCACGGTTGATTGTTATTTGTATTTTTACGTTGTGCAGGTTGCAACAAACTGGCAATTGATATTGTAAATTCAAAATTACAAGGTATTAACCACTTTTCTGTTTTTAATTATTACAATTCACCAGAATAATTCATTTCTAAACGTATATATAATTATAGTTTATACCTATACCTGAATTACTCGGACCATGGAGTCAAATTCATTACAAAATTTATGTATATATGTATATAAAGTAAAAGTGCATCATCTTATAGCGATTCAATATGCGCTGTGCTTATAGAAAACAGTCGATATCGTAAAGTAATTTAAAATTCCACGGGAAAGTAAAATAATTTTAGGACCCAGACTAATGAACATTTGTAATTAATTTTTTTTTCACTTTGCATTAATTGTTTGCATAGTCCGAGTTTCAGGTGATTCAGATTTAGGGTAATTTCGGCTCTTCTAAATCGCATAAAAAGGTTTTTGGTGAGCGCAAAGTCATATTTATGATGGCTTGATGTATATAATATTTATTATCTTTGTAGACATGCAGTTTTGGTATACATGAAGTAACACCTTGTTGAGTCCAGCATTCACAGAATAACAGTGAGCAAACCTCTTCGTGGACACCTTTGGTTCTAGACTGTAAGATTTCGCAGAAGTACGCACGTTTCTTTTCACCACATGTGGTTATACTACGTGCTGTCTAGTTCACCTCATATAGTCGACATGCTGACATCACAGTACCTCCAGTACCTTTTTCTGAATTATCATTCGATGAAAAAACACTTTAGGTTTACAATGAAGTCTGCATGCAGAATATTTGTGGAATACCAACCTAAAAATGGAGACCAATAATAAAATAATAAACCTTCTGTCAATTTAAATATAAAAGGGTGCTTGGTATATGACTTGGAAACCGGATTTCTATAATTGCGTAGCTGACTAATCTATATGCTAATATTAAATATGCTTAGCGGATCGAAAAAAAAACATATAACATTATTAATTTTATTCAACACTGTGCATGTTTGCTGGTAAATAATATTACACTCGTTGCAGACAAGTTCTCATTTCCGACTGATAGGGTCCTTTGACTGACAGGCTACTCTGTTATCAGTCTGAACGTCGTAAAGATGGTCTCATAATAGTCAAATATCCGTGTGAAAGGACTGATCATAATTATAATAAATGCCAACAGGACATTTACCAAATCATTATAACATGATTTCTACGTGATTTCAAAGATGAAATTGGATTTAAAATCAGCAGTACCATTCATCTTCAAGTAGCCACATCCCTACATGTCAATTTTATTTTAACGTTATTTCGTTACAGTTTTACCTGTAGAGTTGTCCTGTTTCAGTAAGTGTTCTAATAATGAATTCTATGAAATTCAGTTGTGTAAATTGCACCAAATTTTGTGAGAAATCCAACCGATCTCTTCGCTTCGCAGGGCAAAGCAATCTCATTCAGATTTGCAAGAGAACGACATAAGTTGACACGTAAGCATTCGTATTATTGAAATCTTTTTATATTTTGCTTTTAGTAAAGGCATAAAAGATGATTTCAAAAATTAAAAAGTAATAAAAAATATATTTGGTAGCGACGTTTCGTTGTGTTTTAGCTAAAGGCATCTTTAGACTATAAATACAAATACACTTTGATCAAGCTTAATTCTGATTATGTACAATATGGCCAGCTGTGTCACCTAAGACCTACTACAGCGAAAGAGTGGAACAAATACTGCGCAGGTACATGTACGCATAGCGGACCTATTATTTAAGTCTAACGTAATTTATAGAGTCCACTATAAGTTGTTATACGCTCGCCACACGTTGCCAGGTTATTAGGTTTACACTATATACTATACACTCAATTTGTCAGCTCGGCAAAAATGGGTACTCGTACCAATTTCATCCGTAGTCGGCCATGCCGTGCCAATAAATCGATTATACTGTATAATCAGTACGTGTATTGTAAATGGGGCTTTATTTTATTTTCACTGTTAGAGACAAGAAAGTCAACGCAAACTATCCCAAAAGCAATACATTGAGAACGATGATCAAGATACCATCGGACTCTCTGATTTAAGGGCTGCTTTCCATTGTCGCGTTATTTTCACATACGTACACACACCGGTTTAAAATCATTTAAATGATAAATGAAAAATCTGCAATAGGGTTGGATAATGTTGAAAGATTTGGTGTGTGTTTTGTTCTGCAATAAAATTAATTATTATATGACTTATTACTATAATTATTATATGGTTATTCAGGAGTAGTTTTAAATTAGAGTATAAAATTTCAGTGGATGATATAGTATGCACGTTTGAACAATTAATGCGCTAAGTATATGGGTTAGATGCGAGGCTGTGCTTTTTTCGGAAAGTAACAGTAAATATTTGCTAGTCAAGTGGAAGTGAATGAACCCTTTGTTGAAGAAACAAGATAAAGCAAATATCATTTCAGAATTGTGTCATGATGTCAATTATCCTTCCATTAAGCAAGGTAATTAGTACTTTCATGGACAAATAGTACTCAAATTAATCTGGACGAAAACCTTGCTTTAAATTACGTTGATGGCACATATTTTAGGTAAAATTTCTCTGAATTAACCGTACTCAATTTTAGATATTTTAAGTAAAATTTCTCTGAATTAACCGTACTCAATTTTGTGGGTACTAATGCACAAAGTAGTCTTTAATACAATGTTTTATGAAAAAAAAAATGAAAAAATTAAACGGTCCTGTGGAAGCTTTAGTCTTATAGGAGCCGACAAATATCTGGTTTTCACGTCATGTATACAACGTCTGCATCTCGAGACGCAGGAAGCGCTACATGTACCTATAAAATTCACACGAATAACAATAATTCTACAACAATTCTTTACCATAGTATGTGTCATTTGTCGTCACTTTCTGACTACCACCTTAAGGTTCCTAATAACGATTAAAAATTTATGCCTACTCAAGAAAGCCTTGCATGGAAAGTAAAAGGGCACATCATAAATTATGAAGACTAAATCATAATTATAAAGATTAACTGCTACCACTACATCCATTCGACTACCAAAATTGCCCAGACAAACCGCTTCGCGTTGGACAGCTTTCTTTCAAACTGCATGTATTGAAAAGAAAGAATATTAGGAATGATTATTATCAATTTTACCAACAGTATTATACAGACGCGTAGGAATGAATTTAAATTCAGGGGATTTAAATCGAGGCTAGTATAGTGAACGAACCTTTCGACAAACGTTTTTGTACATCATTGTACATCAATAAATAATTAACACATTTAAGGATTTTAACACAATTTATATTGACCATGAGTTCTCGGTAACTTATAGGTACTAGCAGGGTAGTACGAGTTTTCTAGGGTCAACCCTAATCAATTTACCACAAACATTATAGGCCGCTGGCGGTAGCCAGCCTGACAATTCGTCCCGCTATGCTAATATTTTGGTGTTCATCGACTGTGAAAACAAGAAATTTCTAAAGACATGAATAATTATAATAACTCGAAATTTACGTAGCGGGACAAAATCGTCACGCGGGCTACGCCACTGTTATACAGTACTATACCGTCCAGAAATAACCTAACAACGCGATTGCAGTTCGGTTGCTATCTCTAAATAAAGGTATGTGGCTATGTTGTTTCTTTGGTTCCGGAATCCGGAATAGTTTTTAAGTCCAAATTCTCTTGTTAAATTTCAGTAGATCATATATATGCACATTCCCACCCCAAGTTCTGCTACATATTAGCTAAGTCAAGTGGAAGTTAATGAACGTTTTCATAAAGAGACAAGGTAAAGTAAACGTAATGTCATGTGTTATTTCATGGTGTCAATCATCATTCCAGTAGGCAAGATCAATAGTACTTTGAAAAATAACACTCAAGTTACGTTGTGAAGGTAAAATTGCTCTGGTTTAACCTTACTCAATTTACAAGTGTGGGTACTGATGCACGAGTAGGGACCTTAAACATGTAGGAAGGGAATACGTTGACGGGAGTTATCAATACAATGACTATTAAATGAAAAATTATATTCCAATCTATATTCGAGTTTCAGACGTCAAATAACAATATACAACAACTATTTACCATAGCATGATTATATTTTTTTAAATAGCGTTTCAACCGCGTCGTCGTCGTCGCCCTTTAAGGTCCCTGATATTGAGTAAAAACTTTTACCTACTCGCGATCACAACGTGGACACCAAAAGCCTTGGAGAGTAAAAGGTTAGCAAACATCAAGAGCACTGAATAGTATGAAGAAAACATCGTTATTATACAGTTTAAATTACCGTGGGCTAGAATAAACTTTTTTAAGAGATATCTCAGCGACATATTTTGTCAACTAGACTAGAGATATAGAATAGTATGAAGAAAACATCGTTATTATACAGTTTAAATTACCGTGGGCTAGAATAAACTTTTTTAAGAGATATCTCAGCGACATATTTTTGTCAACTAGACTAGAGATATAGAATAGTATGAAGAAAACATCGTTATTATACAGTTTAAATTACCGTGGGCTAGAATAAACTTTTTTAAGAGATTTCTCAGCGACATATTTTTGTCAACTAGACTAGATCATCTGCTTTTCAGTTTATGCTTAAACTATCCGACGAAACGCGCGTCTTTGCCTTCTCAAGTCAGCAAGGGTTATAAGTTTTTTCAAACGATCCACTTTTGTTGGATTCAATTCTTAACTCATTATATATAAACATCTGTTGGATGTTTATAGTTTGTTGACCTGAGATAGCTATAATCGTATATGGGCATCAAATCCACTAGAACTTAAACAAGTGTGATGGAGGAATTACATCTGGATATTTGGGTGTTTCACATTTTCTGCGACAACAAAGTTCACATTTCACAACCACCGGCTTTAACAAATAAATTTTACAAAAAGATTTACAAAATGATATTACAATGAAACATCTACATTTACGGCAAGTTATAAGGACAGTCATGCAGGTATATAGATTGAGACCGAGAGGGGAAAAACTTTATTTTGCAAT